>NW_028262347.1:104339174-104650992 GCF_047370975.1 Nipponia nippon
GATAAATTTGTCATCATGACTATTGCCATTGTTATCCTGGCATAAAGCATCTTTATACACACATCACCAGACACACTAGAAGACTCCACTGCCTCATTTATGCCACTAAATACAGAAAAATCTTAATCCAAGATGCAACCACAAGACTCCAATCCTGCTAAGGCTGGCAAAGAACACCGTAACCCTTAAGTACGGCAGTGTCATAAAAACATCCTGACCAGCACGACTCCCCGGAGCTCTCCACCTTCATTTCAACAGAAACTATGAGAAAGGAGTACCACACACTCCTCTAGAGTTTAGGAAAGTTCAGACTCAATTAAAACTCAGTACACTGGGCTTCTCTAGTCTCCAGCTGTTAACACTTCTGTGCTAGTAAGTCCTCTGTGCTTGTTATGAGGTGATCACTTTCAGACTGGTTGGGTTATTTTTAAGGCCATCAGTGCAATTCTCCAATTAATCTCTGCCATTCCATCATAAGTAACAAGCTGATCTGTTGCCAGTATGGTTATACCTCTGACTTTAGGCCTCGTGCTAAAGAATACATATTAGACAACCTTATTTTGGTTCTGGTATGACAGAAATGTAAGTCTGAAGGAAAAGATAATTTTCCATTGATTGGGGTCAATAAACTGCAGGGCACAATATTTACAGGCAGAACTTTAAAGATACTCAGTTTTTATTTTTGATTTGCATTCAAAACCAGGCACCTAAGATAACTTCCACATTCAGAAGTTCTCTGTCAGTCACTGGCAATCTCTCCCAAATTAGGGACCAATTGACCAGGCATAGAAAAATTGGCTTGCAAAACTTCCTACTTTACAAGGAAGTGTTGTGCAATTTGCTTTATTTTCTATTTCAGTAAAACACATTACCAGTGTTAAAATAAGGATAAACAATATCATGTATCTCCCTCCTCCAACCCCTGACCAGAAAGCGCAACTCCACGGCTGCTACCTTACCTTCTGAAATAGCCTTCTTGATAGCTGCAAGGTAAGCATCAGGCTCATCATCATTTGTGAGCTCTTGCCACTGAGACCAGTCCTTGAAAAAGGTCAAATAGTCATCACAGTCTGTAACGCCGCAGAACAGCTTGACTACTTTGTAGGGGGGCCATAAAGCTTCCTGAAGGCTCTGCAGGACGGGAGGGAGATAAAAACTCTGCACCAGCTCAGCAGATAGCAAAAGGATGATGCTCCGACTTCTGCTGAACAGGTCCAGCTCCTGGTGGGAGATGGCAGACTCGCCTTCCAGCTGGTAGCTCAGAATCCGGTGTTTTCTAACGTGCCGAGTAAAGAGGAAGAGGTTCTGAAGGTACTGACACCATTCGGTGGCGTCACTTGCATATACGATCAGCACATCATATCCTCCAGGGGTGCCTGTGCAGGTGCAAGATGATCACAGGGAGGAGGATTAAATTCAAAGCAAGAACTGACCCACAGCTTTGTAGCAAAAAACCCACAGAGCTGTCCCATTAATTCACGTCAGAAGCTCCAAAGCACTTAAAAGGAACAGTAAATATATCCAAAGCGAGGTGTTCACAGCCACAGAGCAATTCTAAGGGTGGCTGAACTCCTACTTGCATTTACCCCACTAAAATCTAGTGTAGGTTTTTCATTCTCAAAAACCCTCCTATGAAGAAGGGGATTTCCTATGTAGTTTCAAGTGAAACAAACCACATGTGGAGATTTACAGATTTAAAGCACGTTGATAGGAAAAAAACCCACAAAAACCCGACCTCCACAACTAACTAGCTTGAAAAGGAGAGTTCACCTTTACACGTGAAGTTAAATCATTTTAGGCAACCATAGGGTCTCTGCAACACAACTGCAGACGATTACTTGCTCAAGCAGAGTATACACTAAACAGGGCACATCTAAAATAAGAAAGGCCTTTATTTAAATGAGGTCCCACAACGCTTACAGGAAGTCACTATGGCTTCCATGGTGTTAGACATTTGCCTTCATTGCAGCAGAAAGCAAACTGCCTGCAAAGTATGCGCGCAAGTGAAGGGTACGCCAGCCCCAGTACTTGCGGCACAGCAGTCCTATCATTCAGGCTTCAGACACTTTGCAAGCCTGTGTTAGAGTCCTTCCCCCAGAACTGTCATACAAAGGCTTCCCAACCGTTTTGGCATGACAAACCCTCTCTTCAGAGGGAAAGAACTAATACACTAGTGGTGGCCATAACACAGCCCAAAATACACTCACCAAAGTTGACTTATTCCATAATTCTCTAGAGACAGCTCCTGCCTACACACTCCTGCATTTCTGTGCTCTGGAATGAAAGCACTTTTAAAACTGTTCCCAGCTTGCCGAGAAGATCACATGCCAATTGAACCAATATGACATGATGCAGTGCTCTCCCACCAATCTCAAGAAAACTTTTAAGCCTGAATTTAATTTTCCTGTTCACCTGTGAATAAGTTTACCCAGATCTGAGGATTACGGCTCTGGTCCCATGGCAAATTTCAGTGCTGAGCATTTCGAACCTTATTAGTAAATTGTCTTCTAATTCCAGTTTGACTCTTTAGAAGTGTCAACATTTCCAACCCATCTCCATCCAGAAGCAAGCAAAGGCAGATTTTTCTAATTAAAGTAGAAGGCAATGCCTAAAATTTGGCATGCCAAAGAGAGTATCTGCAGAGAGTGAATTTACCAGAATTGACGATGACAGTTTTGCAGTCACCTTATTAAAATTCAACCAAAATTGAACAGCCTCCACAGACTCCATTTTGCCACCTTCCCCAGAACATTAAGAAATGAAGGCTGAAATGATGTCTTAGGCTACAGTACCCCAGCTCTAAACCATACAATTACAAACTTTAAATTGTAGTTGAGCAGAAGCGGTACAGTTGAGAAGTAAAGCATGGAGATGTGCTCTGTGCTCAACCAATAGCATTACGGTTACCTGCATAAATGGAAAGTCTCTAGCAGTGAAAGGATGATGCCCTAGCTATGGAGAACACAGACACTGCAGTTCAGCAGTATTCACTAGGACGGCTGCATGTTTCTGTGTGACTACAGCTCCTGAACCCCAGATGGAGGCTTGTAGGAGACAGCATTCTCAATGGAGGGGATCCAGCAAACTCATAAAGCAGACAAACAGACTGAAAGCCTTGGGACTGTTAAGCTAAGATTGCAAAACTGCTGTGAAAAAAGATGGCTTTCACACCAGTGAGATCACCACTATCGCCAGAATACCACTTCTGGCTGAACACCACCTGACAAAGACAACAGAATCACATGAGGAGAAACGGCAAAAGCAAGCAGAACTCAGGAGGCCAGTTGTTTTATTCTAGAAAGGGAGGAGTACTGCAGACTTCTGCTTCCAGTGCCACGTGTTGATTTACATGCACTACAGTGGGAAAGGGCAGCACAACTATCTGACATGAACAGAGCCCACACACTGCAACACAGCCAGCTGAGCCCAACCTCGTCAGATGGGGAGACAACGCAGCGACTCTCTGGGGTGTGCCCAGGGCTCCTAATGTCCTACCCTGGCGCTCTCTGGGAGAAATCCCACCTCTGGACTCTGGGGAAAGCAGCACTGGCTTCCAGGGCATTTTAACATTCTGTAAAACGGAACACCTAATTCTACCATGCATTTTTTAAAAAAAGCACAGCTTCCACAACTACACCTGTTAGCAAACAGGCCCTTCTCCAGTCTTTCAATGAAAGGAAGCAGCTGTGCTTAGAGAGGACATAAGATGGTGGTGGTGGGGTCATTGATTTTAAACGTGCATTGTGCTGCAGGGGCACTAAGTATCCGAGAAGCCTCCCTTCTCCGATATGTAGGCAAAAGATGCAAACTTGACAGACTCTCTGCAAGTTCCCTGCCAGCATTTATATCCCCAGAGACAACATCACCCAGAGCAGTGTAGCCTCTGCACCCAGCAGGAAGGAACTTCACCTACTGTTTAGGAAAGGTATGGATTCCCTGGATAGCGCTGCTCCACCGGCACACCATTCCCCTTAACAGAGCTGTGCCAGCTCTCCTCAGGCCCTTTTACTTCAACTCTTATAGCCTTTTACATTTCTAGGATAAACTGAGGAACAACGGTTTTAAAAGGAGAACTGAGAAATAAAATTACTGACTCCACTTTTAGAGCCACGGAAACTCTATGTTCATAAGCAAAAATACTGGAAGTGGGTCTTAAAGAGCTAAATAAGCATAAGTCAGCAATGGGACTGTTACAAAGAAAACAAAAAAACTAGAAATAGTTTCGATTGCAACATCTTTGAAAAGAAGGATGACACAGGACTCGCTTTCCTGGATCATGCTATTATTTGTCTAACTAAATACCTCCCTTTGCAGCACCAACTACTGTCCAGTCCTCAGGGAAAAGTCTAATAAATGGACAATACAGAATGTTTGGGGGAGTTTTTCCCACAACTCTTCACACAGCAGTTACAGAAAAACTCACAGAGCACACTTCAAAGTACAACATATACTCTGCCTATTGTACATATATAAGGAAATCCCTAGGTGAACACTAAGCACTTTATTTCTTTAAACCCTGAACTTAGATGCTTTGACAGTGCGTTCAACAGTCTGGTTTTGGAAAAACAAACACAAGGAAGCCTTCAATTCAAGTAAGAAAGATATGAACAGTATATGCAATAGCAAGATGAAGAAAGATTTGTGCCAGCCAACCGTTTCAAAAATCTTTCATGCTCTGACGTGTAATCTAGTTTAAATGTTAACAATACCTTGTTTCTACATTCCTAAACTTAGGGTATAAAAGTGATTTTTGCTTCTGTTTACAAAATGTTAGCACTATTAATAATATTACAGGCATATTTGTTTATTTCGTAGAAAAACATCCAGGTATGGTTCTGTTCCAGTTTGCAATGATAAAACATAACCTTTGGACTCCTTTCCAGCTGTAGCTGCCTCTTCAGTGCTTAGTTGCACACTCCATTATACAGCAATGACAAAAGACTGATGAGACTACAAACCAGTACTGCAGAAATGCCTAAGACCTCTAATTGAGGTAGAAGGCCCATAGACTAAATAGCACAGAGACAGAACGTGATACAAAGCTTCCCCTAGCTTATAAACCGCATGCAGGATGGAAGGGGATGAAGCAATTCAGTCCAAATCTTGCCCATGGCAAGAGAATAAAAGTATACTGTAGTGACAGACTATATCACATCTTCGTAGTCCCTCTCTGAGAAGCAAACAAATCAGGCTCATCTTCGGACCATGTTTGGGAGTAGTGAGGTGACAATCTTCGAGTTCAGAGCAAACATGGGATAGTGGTTTATGGCCCTGTCATAAGGTTCTGATTACCACTGAAATGGCTAAAGAATACGGCGGGAAGCTGGTGTATCAGCTCTGGGTAAGACTACATCTTGCCCCCTTAACACTTCCTAAACTCGAATCAGATGTCATCAAGTGGCATTACCTATTATTACATTCTACAAGCCAAAAGGTTTGACCTTTTTCAATTTACAGATCATAAATAGTTTTCCATTGTACTTGCGGGTCCCCATAAAGTAAATTCAGGGCCTCTAATACTGCACAGCTTTTCTGCGTTACCTTTCACATCCCTCTCCTAAGAAGACTATGACTTCTCATTGTCCACAGACCAGGTAAAAAACTGACAGACAAATCCTTTATTCCAACTCAGACGATCATATGCAGTGGCAAGCAAATCTATTTTCCACCTCAAATTAGGACTAAATGAAAAAGCGCTACACAGCCCAGCCTGTTATCAGTTTGCTTTGGGATTCATGTGTATGGAGGATACAGGAATATGGCAGTCGAAAATATGAATCCAAGAGGGATCCACTTCCTATGAAAGACAATTGCCTATGATATAAACAAAATCCAACCCAAGCTGTCTTAATAATCAAATTCTTAAAAGAGAGAGCACTTCCAAGAGGTATTAGAAGCTGCTAGTAGGCCATTAACAGAAGTCCTCAGCACCTTTCATATTTCAGTGTCTGAAGTGCGTGTATTTAAGTGATGTATGAGGAAATGAATGCATTCTTTGCCTAGCTGGAATGCAAAACAAAGTAACAGTGATCACATGAAATAATTATTAACATCCTAGCAAGACCCCTCACTTCGACTGGAATACAAAACCTTTGCTTTAAAAAAAGTGCTGCAAACAAGCAAGAGGAAATAGCAGAATCAAAGTAGATAAAAGTTTTGCGAACCAAACTTCAGTGATAGGAACACAAGATTTGCATTAAGATATGTGAACCTAAAGTTGTTCTACTTTTAAGAGTCTCTCTGAAATCACCTTCTGTTTATAAGGAGAAAAGTAGTTTTGCCCACAAGTCTCCTGAGGCCTCCCTTTAGCTTATTTTTACATCACAAGGAGATATGCGTCAGTGAAACACTAACGTTACTTCACACCCTGAGAATGGCACGTTTTTCCTTTTTTAGATAAAACACGTACACTTCCCTGCAGGGAGGGGAACTTGCAAGTTGGGCACTAGCAAGACTTACACAATATAGGCTAAACCCCTCTCCCCCTGGAGTTCGCAGCTCTATTCTAACCCGTTTTACATGCACACGTTAGCTAAAACATTTTCTTTGATGGCAACCTAGCTCAGTTTGTTTGGATCCTGTGCCACTGTGGCAAGGGGCATCAAGTCATACCCCAAAAAGGAAGTATGCAAATGTAGGGGAATAAGGCAGTATTTAGGAAGAACTAACTTCTCTACAAAACATCGCAGAAAACCATCTAGGTGGTAAAGGCTGAGCAGGGACAGGTTCCTCTACACAACACCCTCCCTCAGGGCTAGCCGAGCGGCCAGCCCGAAGCGCACTCAAGACGCAGACGAGCTCTGCCAGCACCTGCCCCGAGCACCAGCCAAGCCAAGCAAGAGAAGGCAGAAAGCGCAGCAACCTGGCTGCGAACAAAGGAGCCGCCGCAGCTCTGAAGAGCCCCGGGGCTCGGACCCTCCTCCCCCTTTCCCCCGCAGCGGAGGGGCGCCGCGGCGGGCCGGGCCGCACAGCAGCTCCGCTACCTCCCCGCCGGCTCCCCGCTCACCGGCGCCAGGCGGCCACGGAGAGCCTCGGCTCGCCGGGACAGAGCGGGGGGCAGAGCGGGGGGCAGAGCGGGGGGCAGCGCCCGCCCGCCGCGCAGCACGGCCGGGCGGAGAGACCCCGCCGCTCCCCCGGCTCCCGGGGCGAGGAGCCGCGGCACCTACCGGGGCCCGCCATGGTCCGGGGCTGGCGGGAAAGGGGCCGCTCCCCTTCCCTCACATCGCCGGCGGCGCGGCGCGGCGCGTCCCTCCCGCGGCCACTTCCTCGGCCCCGGCCGGGCGCTCCGTCCCCCCGCCCGGCCCGGCCCCGCCCCGCTGCCCGGCCGGGGCGGGAGGGCGGCCCGCGACGCCCCCTGCAGAGCCGGGCACAGGGCGGCCCCGGCCCGGCCCCGCCGGCGGCTGCTTTCGGCTCCGTTCGGGCATCGCCCTCCAGGCCCACGGCGGGATTCTCCCGCCATGGGAAGGGGACTGCCTTTTCCCGCTGGCCCCGATCACCCTTTCCACGGGTGGCCAAGGAACAGCGCTACAATGAGGAAAGGTTATGTGCCGCGCTGACAGAGAAACTCCCCGTCCTTAGCCACGAGACACTTCGAGCAAAGGCTGTGGAAGAGAACAAGCGAGAGCTGCTTTATGCACACCCTTAACTTGGGCTTTGACTTCTGTCTCCTGTGAGCAAGGAGTTTTATTTTTTCCTAGGGGAAAAAGAAGTTGTTCATGTAAAGAATGAAGCAACTCTCTATTCTGTGTTTTCCTCTAGAAGATGCAGTCTTTTAACTTAGATTTACCAAACTCCATACGACTATGCCCATGTTTCAGTACCCAGAAAATAAGCAGCAGGAGGACACTTGTTGGAGTTCAGAGAGGACTCAATTCTGCCACTGAAGACAAAGCAACAGATTCTGCCTAAATAATTATTTTAGACTATTCCCTTGCAAACTTGGGAAACCCGCTTGCACTGATTTGCATTCAGAAACATTTATTTGCTGAGAACCAGTGAAGTCTTTCATCGTTGCACTTCAGTAAAGCAAAAGCAGGCTCCTTGCAGGTTTCCCAGTCAGGGGACATTCTGTGCGCAGCCTACTTAATGTCATGAACACTAGTGTTAGAACAGAGCTGGTTACGAACAGTAAGGAACCTACTGCTTCCTACTAATCAGCTCTATCTTAGAAGTCAGTCAAACTCTCCCCGTTACCTCCAAATCCCGCTTTACCCAAAACCTAATTTAAGCTTACAAAGGGTGTGTCACAGCCTGTCTTCCAAAAACAGAGTGTTTGCTCCCACAATAAGAAAGTGCCAGGATAAAAAAAACTTCCTGATGATACAGCCTTATGAGAAATAAACTGCAGGTATGCGGAGAAGAAACCAGCACTTTCCCATCTGAATCCTCCTGAAAATGTACAACAATAAAGAACATCTGGGCACTGGAGAAGTGTGCAAATACAGAATCTACTTGGGATTTAGGTGAGGGACAAAAATTTACTACTTAGAAACTAGAGTGCCTACACAAATTCTTTGACTACTATGGAATAATATGCATGTACTAAGAACTAGTAAAACAGATGGATAACCATGTATATGACTTTATAATGACTGTTCCACATTATCTGCCCTTGTAAAGCTGTTTATCTTCTAACTTCCAGAATAAAAAGTTAAAACTAAAATCCTATCTCTGATGTTAGATGAGGATTTCAACATGCTCCTTGGAACAAACTTTTAAATTCTTTTTCTCTTTAAAGCCTTGCAGTATCATACAAAGGACTAGCAGAGTCAGCTTCCTGCTTAGTGAGAACCCATAGGGCTTCTCCATATGTATCAGTGTTCACTTAGGATGCTATGTATTTTAGTTAATCAATTCAAAGCCCACAGGAAACCTCTCGAGGTTAAACTTCCTAAGCTGCTAAAGTGAAATTAATATGCCTCCCCAAAGGAGCTTAAGT
Source organism: Nipponia nippon (assembly GCF_047370975.1). Classification (NCBI taxonomy): domain Eukaryota; kingdom Metazoa; phylum Chordata; class Aves; order Pelecaniformes; family Threskiornithidae; genus Nipponia; species Nipponia nippon. Next base: position 104,348,113 of record NW_028262347.1, read on the forward strand.
AAAATAACTGCTAGCACATTGTTTCAGCAACCTTTACAGCAACCTCCACCTGAAAACTCAGATGACAAATTGAGGCAAAAGCCCCTTCACACCCTAGAACATTAGGCTGGCCTAAGGGAAAGAGTTACACACCTTGTAATGAATTAAGAACAAAATGAGGAAATAGAGGGAGCTTTTCATCCTCCCTTGCTCAAAATTGGCTGTACAAGTCTTAACCCTCCTCCCTTCAGTTCACTGCAGCATGCGAACACAGTTGCATTTGTAGCATTATTTTCAAGGGTCTGTCTTATCCCTGTCCAAAGAAAAGGACTAGATTGCTCTTTCTGGAGCCATTGCTTTTTTGCTAGGTACTTTTGAAGGGTAAGAAGGAAAGGATTTGGCAAGTGTTTGAATACCCACGCCATCGCTCTTCACTTTTTCTTGGCCATGGAAAGAGTGGGAAGAGCAGAGACCTCTCACGGGAATGCTCTCTTCTGAGGTGAATAGCTCTCCCTGCAGCCTTAACAAAAGAGATATGCCAGCCAAGGGGAAGGACTGAAAAGTCCTACAAGGAATAGGTGAGGAGAGCAAAGGAATTCACAAGCAGTAGCATAAATCAGTTGGATTTGCTTCCTTTTTAGATCCCAGGATCTCCCGCTACTGCCTCAAGGAATACAAGAGCAGAATGGCTCTCCTTGCGTGGTTACTGCCCTGCCAGGTCATGTGGAGAGCTGCAGGCACAACACAGGGGGACACACCTAGACAGCCACACACACCTCTGAAGAGAAGCAGTCACACAGCATCTGGGAACAGACTTAACTAGCAAAGGCCTGGCAAGAGAGGGAGATGCTTCCTAATCAGGCAAAAAGCAAACTGGGCCAGCGAAGCAAACACAGCCAATAATTTCCCTAGTTCCTCACAGCAGTTACTTCAAACAGCAGGACTTAAAATAAGGACAGTTTACCAGCAATGGCTGCATCTCGTCCTTTCTGATGCAGACGAAAGCACAGAACGTGTGCTGAGCTTTGCAGATGAAGCTTGCAGCTGTAGCTTACTGTGGATAGAAGCTACAAGAACTGAGAGAAATATTGGAAAGGAAACAGTTTCCTTTCTGCAACACAGACCCAAGTTATTCCACATATAACAGGGGCAGGCCAGATCAGGCCCTATGAAAACAAAGCACACGTATTTAGCAAGTCCTCAGCTGAACATCCCTTTTCTACACTACAGGCAACAGCACCTGTACCAAATAACAGAATCTTACAGTACAATCTACCACTACATGAGCTGCTTTTATTTCCCCAGCACTGCAAATGGGAGACCTGTTAAGAGCAATGGGCTAGGTAGGGGAAACGTAAAGAACATAACGCTACCTACCTAGTACCGCTTGTTAGACCCTGGCAGCCCTAACTCAAGATTTTCAGTGTAGGACTCTCTTCTTCCTTTGCCCTCAGCAGGCTTTACAGTACACTCTATTGAAGAGAATCAAAAAAAGGCCCCATCACAAAGGCAAGGAGAACAGAGCACTGCATTCATCAGAGCAAACCTTCAGTTTCACACAAGAAAAAACTTCCATCGAGAAATGACTAATTTAAAGCCATGGCAATATACAACAGCTGAATGAAATCTTCTCCTCATCAGGGTCCTGAATACACTAACAGGCCATGCTTGTCCTGATCAGCCTCACCTGGGGCTTCCACACCCACCCTTTGCCCATAGGTCCAGGAGCTCCATTTAAGCTCAGGCCTGGGTCTTCAGGACTTGACTGTCCTATTTTGTAGGTGTACCTGTTTCAAGTCTTACCTCCAACCTTACCTCCTTGGTGCCCTTCAAACTTATGTTGTAAGTAAGCTTACCCCCAATTCCCTCTCTGCCTCCATCTCGCAGACAGCCCCTTTAGGCCCACAGCGTTACTTTTACCCCAGTGCTTCCTCTGCCACCGCCTCCCTTTGCTCCAGAACGGATTCCTCCTGTGGATCCTAGCCCTGGCTCATAGCTCGCCTTTCCTGGGACTGCCGACGAGCCTTGCTGTCACCATCCGGCTCTGCCTGCCGCGCTCAAGCTGCGTGCGACTGCACCCTGTCGGCGAGGGCGCCGGCAGCGCTGAGGCTGCCCACAGCTCCCCGTCTGCTCTCCTTCCTGGAGCAGCCCTGCCCCCTACCCTTCTCCCTCCAGCGATCGTATTTAACGTGGATTACAACTAGGAGCAGACTGATGGAGAGGAAGGAGTTTAAGTGGACTGAAGGCTTTCCTCTTCCAATGTCGCTTGCATGCTCCCGAGTTTCCACCTCCTCCCCTCCCAAGCCTGCCTTTGCACCACCGGCGGCCTTCCCGCCCTGCGTGCTGCCTTCACCCAGACGCGGGGGGGGGGGGCCTTTCCAAACCCCCTCACGCCGGGAGGACGGCTGTGCCTCGCGGGCCCCTCCTTCCCGCCGGCCGCCGCCGAGCACCCGGACCTGCGCGGCGGGGACCGCCTCCGCCCGGCCGCGGCCCGGCCGCGATGGCGGCGAGGGCGGAGCCGGGGCGCTTGCGCGCGCGTGCGTGCAGGTCTGTACGTGGCGTTGCGCGCGCGTGCGCGCAGGCGGCACGTGGCGGCGGGGCAGCATGGCGGAGCGGCCGGCGGTGCCCAGCGACCTCTTCCCCTTCGTGCTCGCCTTCCTGCGCGAGCACCGCTTCGAGGGCGCCGCGCGCGCCTTCGCCAGGGAGGCGGCGGCGGTGAGCGGGGGCGGGGGGCGGTGGGAGGGGCGGGCGGCTGGCTGGCTGACCGACTGACCGACCGACCGATCGATCGACTGACTGACTGACCGGCCTCTCTCTTGGTTTAGAAGGAGCAGGACCCCAACGCAGCCTCCCTCCTGGACATCTTCAGTTACTGGGTGAAGTAAGTGCCCCTCCGCCGGCGGGGGCCCCGCTTACCGGGCCCGGGGGCGGGGGGGGGGGAGGGGGGGGGGCGCGCTGCCGCGCTCCCTCCGGCAGCAGCCACCGGCCGGCCCTCGCCTCGTAGCCCCCAGCTCAGCCTTTCTCCCTTTAGGTCTCCCGCGGCCAAGAAGAGAAAGCTCGTTCCCAACGGCCCCCAGGCGAAGAGGAAGCCATCCGCCAGCAGCGACGACAGCTCCAGCGAGGAGGACCGGAGGCCGCCAGCCAAGAAACCAGGTGGGGTTTGTGAGCGGCCCTAGGCCAGGCCAGGGCTGTGTTTGACATTGGCTCCTCACCTGGATACGGATCTCGGCTTCAGCGGCTCATTTGAGGTCCTTCAGTGGCTATCAAGGAGTGGGTTTGTATTGACTGATCTTGATTCTGGTAGGTCTTTTGCCCATGACATGTAAGGTATGTTCATCCCAGCTAAGGGTGATCTCTTTATCCAGTTATAATTTAAGTATATGAGGGTTTGTGTCCGCTAGAAGGTCTTAGCCACTCTCTTTTGCCTGCGACTGATAAAGGCATTGGGCTGTATTGAGTTTTGAACGTGCTATTGAAGTAGTGCCTTCATTACCTTGTTTATATTGAGATTCTGCTTTCCAAACACTCACTGATAGCATATCGCGGCAGGGTTACTCCTCCTTGCTTCGGTACTTTCAAATTATGTGTTGATCTAAATATTGAATGAAATTGGTTTTTGAGTGCATGTAGATTGGGCTGCTACTCTCTTCATGGGAAGTAGCTACCTCATGATTTTTTTTCTGTGCTATTTTCCAGGGACTCTTGGTTTCACCGAGAGCTTTAAAGAATGGTTTCTTATCTTGCTATTGTAGGAAAACCGATTTAGGTTTTATAAGTGCTTTCACATTTGTTAAAATACACATAATTTGACAAAACTCTGGCATGGCTAGGATTTATCAGGCTCCTCTGTATCGTGGGCACCGTGACCTGTTTGATGCAGGGCAGTTGTACACGATACCCTTGAGTTCCAGAGAAGTGCCAAGCATCCTTACTCACCTGCTGCTTGTGTCAGGTTATTACCCTCCTTTCTCTCAAGCCTCTGTCCTAGTGCTATCAAAATATATGTCCCTCCACTGCACTTTGGTATGTGGTGAGCTGTATTCTTCCCTTTTTATCTGGAATTGTTCTTACTCCTTGCCTTAATCACAGTGTATGCAAGGTTGTGTGTATCTAGCAGTAGGTTTGTGGGAGAGAAGGAGTAGACAGGGAGAGGGAGAGACACAGAAAGAAAACTGATATTCAACTTGAGCCATCCTAAAGCTGAATTTGAACTTAGATCTGATTTTTATTTGATAAGGACAATTGCAAATACAACTCGAGGCAAAATTATTTCTTTTGCTTCGCGTTATTAAAAAGCAATCGGTAACCAGGAAGGAGTACATTTGGCTAAAACACGTTAAGCAAAGTGTCTGGAACCTTAACGCAGCATTGCAGTGGTTCTCTTTGGAAGTCTGCGCTTGTTCACAGCGCGTTTTCGTAAGCTGGAAGGTGTGCAGACACAGTTAATGTTATCTCAGTTTGTGGGGACACTTTCCTTGTGGGGTGTCATTTTTGGTGATAGAAGTCTGCGCTTAAATGTGTATGTGACAAAGATTAAATCTAGAATTGGTTTTATCCTCTTACCTACCCATTTTGGAGTCTTCTGCCGCACCCTGCTCAAGAAACAAAGTCAGTGTTACGAACTTCAGTCATGGTTTAATGACCTTAGTATATCCTTTTGCCCTGATAAACAATAGTGCAGGATATAGGTACATGAAAGTTGTGAATTAACTTATCATCGATGTGTGCTGTCCCTTATTTGCAGCTAAAGCAGCAGCTGTGCCCAAGGCAAAAGCAGTTCCTCCAGCCAAGAAGGCAGAGAGCAGCAGTGAGGACTCCAGTGACGATTCAGACTCGGAGGAGGAGAAGCCAGCAAAGGTCAGCTTTTCTTTCCAGCCTCTTTAATGCATGTTTGACAGTGGTGGATAATAGCAGATTTGACCAGCAGAATTCTCTCTGAAATTGGGCTCGCTTTTCCTGAACTATGCAGTGCCTAGACTGCTGCAGGTGCAATGTAAGAAGACATTTCTGTAGTGGACGGTGTGCCATTTGGACTAGTCCCGTGAAAAATTAATTTCATGTCCAGCACCCACTGTGTTTCATATCCAAGTTTGCTCCTTGCTCTTACCCTAAGACTGCCAGGGCTTACTTTTTTTGCAGAGAAAGATTTATTTACAGTCGCTAAAATAAATTTGATCTGTTCCTACATATATGTGTATATATAAAAAGATCATCTTCTCTTTCCTTTTTCTTGCTGCAGTCATGGTCTTGAGAAGTGGGGAGGGAGGAAGAATGACGTCAGTGTACACTAGAGGAGACCAGCCAGAGTTGCCCAGTCAGTATTTTGAGTCTTCAAACCAGTGTGGTCTGGAGAAGGAGCCCCAGAGCTGCCCCATTTTGAGGAGGCAGAACCTGGAGACTGAGGTGTAAAGGAAGTCTCCCATGGGCTGCTGGGAGGTTTCCCAGAGCAAAATAGTTATCCAGGGATTTTTCAGGCCCTAACCATTAGGCAGAGTGGTGTTTCCAAGTCAAAATGGTAACTTCTGTGAAAGACAGCTGTTTATAGTTTCTGTACATGTGTCACACTTATTAGCCTCTTTTTCTTTCCATGGCTACAAGGGCTAATCAGTTTTCCCTCCTGTTGTTTAGAAAGGTGCAAAACCTGTGGTGAAGCCAGCTGGAGCCAAAATCCAGCCTCAGAAGAAAGCAGAGAGTTCCAGCTCTGACTCGAGCAGCTCAGATGAAGAACCACCAAAGAAACAGCCACCAAAACCTGCAACGCCTAAATCAGGTACCTCTTATTGTGTATCATGAGTCAAAGTGCAAAACCAAAAAAGCCAGGGGAGGAGTGATGGGGGCTGTACCTACATGCAAAGGCACACGTGTTAACATAGGAGTCTGAGAATCTGCTGTCACTGCCATTTGCCCTCCAGTCCAGTGTGACATGGAAGAGGTGTAGAACTGATGGCAAATAAAACATCTGGTCCAAAATGCTGCATTGTTTGCATAAGGAGCAGTAATCAGCAACCTTAACTGCTTAAGTTGTTGTCGTGGTTTAACCCCAGCCAGCAACTAAACACCACACAGCCGCTTGCTCACTCCCTGCTCCCCGGTGGGATGGGGGAGAGAATGGGAAGAGTAAAAGTGAGAAAACTCATGGGTTGAGGTCAGACCAGTTTAATAATTGAAATAAAGTAAACTGTAGTAATAATAATAATATACAAAGCAAGTGATGCATGATGCAGTTGCTCACCACCTGCCTACTGATGCCCAGCCCATCCCCGAGCAGCAGTCTCCCCCTCCTGGCCAATTTCCCCCAGTTTATATACTGAGCATGACATCGTATGGTATGGAATAGCCCTTTGGCCAGTCTGGGTCAGCTGTCCTGGCTGTGCCCCTTCTCAGCTTCTTTTGCACCTGGCAGAGCATGGGAAGCTGAAAAATCTTTGACTAGTGTAAGCATTACTTAGCAACAACTAAAACATCAGTGCGTTATCAATATTATTCTCATACTAAATCCAAAACACAGCACTATACCAGCAACTAAGAAGGAAATTAACTCTATCCCAGCCAAAACCAGGACAGTTGTGCTTTTGCCAGTGTCTTCCTCTCAAAGAGCAGGGAAGATCTTTACTTAGCCTTTAGTCCTGGAACTTCCAGTGAGCTAGAATGGACAGTTTTCTGAAAACTTACTCTAAGCTTGCAGTAGGATAAAACAACAGTTTTGCAGTATTGCCTTAATCTGCCCTGTTGGCTTCCTGCGGTTCTTTTCTCTCTAGGATCCTTTATGCTGAATGTAATTACCCCTCATCTACCATAGCATATGTTCTAATGTCCCTTTTTGCTTATCTCAAAAGGAGGTAAAGCTGCCCAGGTGGCCACCAAGGTGGTCAATGGAAAAGCAGCAAGCAGTAGCAGCAGCAGTGAAGATTCTGATGAGGAAAAGGCTGCACCGAAGAAGGTAAATTAGACCATGAAAAACTTCATGAACCCTGTAGAAGTCTAGTAAGACTGGGTGTATCTCTATCTTGCAGGGACTGTGAAATGTGTAGACAAAGGCACAGACTACACAGATGCTGAGCGCAGCATCTGGGGCTCTTATATTTCCTTCTCCTTTATACAGTGGGATAATGTGTTCTAGCACCTCTCCAGGCACTGGCTTTCTTCTGTAATACTTCCTTACTGTTTCCTCTGCTCCTTCCTTTTACAGGAAAACATCTCATTGTGTCATAACCATATTGTAATCTCCATTATATGTTCACTTTTGCATGACTCTCTTGTGCATAGCTATCTGTACTTTGAGTTTTCCACTAGGGAGTGTTTAAAAATATTTTCTGCAACACAAGTAATCATAGCTGTGTTTAATCAAGTGGCAGTTGCTACCATTTCAGTCACTTCTGTGCCCCTTAGTCAGAGGAGCTCCTCATTAGGGATTCATGCAGCAGAAAACAGCAGCAGAGTGGTCAGAAAGGTAGTGATGCTCATGTGTTTCCTAAAATTTGCATTTGAGAATCTTCATTAATCTTTCTCCCTTTGTCTTCAAAATTTGCCCTCTTAAGTGAGGCATAGGGTTAAACAAGATCCACATCCAGATGTCCCCACAAGATTTCTGTAACTTCTTTTTTTAACGTGTTTTTCTTTCCTTCTTGTGATAAGGCTGTTGCCAAGAAATCACCTCTGCCGAAACCTGCAGCCACTCAAGCATGTCCAGGGAAAAACAAACGTGCCAAGGAAAGTTCCAGTAGCGAGGACTCATCTGACAGCTCAGATGATGAAAAGCCACCTGCAAAACAAAAGCCAAAGTCTGGTAAGTACTAAATACCATTGCTACTACATGGGAGGATGCTTTCTGCTAGTCCCGCTGTCCCGGGAGAAGCGTGTGCTGGGCACAGGCAAGTCTTGCTGCACACAAGGTTCCAGGTGGTGCCGGTGGTGGTACTGTGAACCAGAAATACAACAGCTCTTTTCATGTGTGCTGTTGGGACTAAAGCTTACAATTCAGCTCCTCCCTCAGCAAAGGATGGGGAGTGAGAGAGATTGTGACAGACTCTGCTTGGTTTGCTGCATGTCTTCTGTTCAGATAGCCTTTAAATACTTTCTTCTTGCAGGTTTCCCGTCTGCCAGGATTTGGGAAGTAATTTGCCAGTGGTTTGGTTATTCTGTAACTGCAGCAATTTAACTTTTTTAGGGTTTTTTTGTGATGTATCCAGGGTTGTTCAATTGCAATCCAGCTGATGGGCTAAATGGGCCTCTGTTCAATATAGTGTAGTGCTTTTAGGATTCCAGTAGAGAGCTGACCTGAGTGGAGGATCAAGCATCGAAATGCAGTCTGATTCTCTAACCAGAGGATTTGAGAAGGCAGTAAATGAAAACAATCAACATTGGCATCTTTATTTGTTTTTTTTTTCTGAAGAAGTTTCGCAACACAAGCTCCCATTCTTCTAAAAGTGCAGAGAAAACTTCTGCAGAGATGGTTGGGTCAGCTGAACCCCAAAAGGAGAGCTAAACTCACAGTAGAAACAGGAGGTAGCAGTTGGGTAGGCGTAACCTTTCAGATTATAAACTAGTATCCTTGGTTGTAGCTACAGAAGGGGAATAAATGGAACCAAATAGCAGAAGTGCTTTATTCTAACTACAGCAAACATCTCATGTGCTGCTCGCATTGTCATGCAGGCATCTGAATGCTGTCTCTCTTCATAGGTCAGTACAGTGCTGTACCACCTCCTCAAGCTACGCAGATGAAGAAGGGCCTTGCCAAGACTCCTGCAAAAAAGGCTGAGAGCAGTGACTCTTCAGACAGTAGTGATGAGGCAGAGCAGGTGCCCCGAAAGGGAGGAGCAGGTACGTTGTGAGGAGAGGAAGCTGCAGAGGAAGTACTACATGGTGCGGACAATGTTTTGGCAATGTCTTGGTTTCCTTGAAAAAGCCATTTGACTTTGGTCTATGTTGCTGTTTCCTTCTCTGGAAGCTTCTGAGTAATTTGAAAGCACCACAAACAACACCGTGTACAGTCTGTGGATCTTGGATTACTTTATGCGTGTTCGTTTGAAAAGTCATCAGGATCTAGTTTATCAGGAGTAAGCCAGGCCCATTACTGCAGCTGGCCAGATGCTTGCTTGGCTTCCATGTGCTAGCTGAATGGCTGGTGCACTGAGAAGGGAGCTTTTTCACATCTGGAAAGGTTTGGATCTTGGGACAAAGGTTTGGTGTGGATGTGACTTGTTAATTTTAAACTTGCTTTTGCAGGCAAAGCAGTAGTAGCTAAAACAACCCCTGGCCCCGCAAACAAAGCTGTGACTACCAAGAAGGCTGAATCCAGTTCTGACAGTGACTCAGGTAATTCAAGAAATAAAGTTTCGATTTTTTTGTGTTAATGTTTTTATTGGCCAGCTTGCTGTATAGTGGCATATCCGCTAAGATCCCTAGCGTAAGAGCTCGAAAGCTTCACAGTCTCCATGGCTAATAAGATGTGAAATTGAAAAACAGCAGCCTGCTATGCATAGTGGAGTCTGACCATGAGACACCAGTGAGACCGTTGGCAAGTGCAGAAAGGTCTGCATGTTGCTGGATGGAAAGGCTGGGGTATCATGTGTATCAGGTTTCTCCAGGAAGGTTAATGGTTACACTTTTTGGGGATCTGTGTCTTAAGATTTTTGGTTTCTGTTATCCCACTGTGTTTGGGAGGAGTTTCTGAAATAAAAAATGTTGTTGCCATACCAAGTTCAAAATAGACTCAAAAGATGCATTTTCCTAATGTGACCTTAGAAATGGGAGCAGTGTGCTTTGTATCTTCTGTTGATCAGGTTTAAGGTTTGCGATGCTGTATTTCCCATATAAGTTCCCTGTGTGCTACATTTCCCCTCCAAGTTCAAGGTGCTCCTGTTGTATATCTCAACATCTCTGGTGCCACGGCAGGGACTGTGGGTGGCAGCTGCCTGTCTGTCTGCAGACAGCTAGCACTAGACTGTGTGACCTTTCAAGAAGTGGCAGGGGTTCTGTGTTTTCTGGTTTTGTTGCCTAGTTTCTCACAAGTGGACGAGGTTTTGATTACCGTTATTAAAGTGTTCAGAAATGTTGGAATAGATCAGGCTTAGCATTCCATATTGCTGTGACACACAATACAAAAGCATATTTGTATGCAGGAGTCTCCAGTCCATCCTCAGACTGCTGCTAAACATATCTGATACAGGAAATAGAAAGCTAAAATGAGATACTGTGCTGTTGCTGCCTCACCTTCACAATTTTATCTCCTAATTCCTTGCCTGTTCTTTGATCCTTACCACATAGCTTCTTTTCTCGATGTTTCTTCTCCCTGAGTTTGTTCTTTCTTCTAAGCACTAGAAGCTTATTAACTTAAAGAACATCTTTTTTTTTTTTTTTTTTTTGTTTAGATTCTAGCTCTGAAGATGACAAGAAGAAGGTAGGGAGTAAGCTCCCAGCTAAACAACCTGTGATAAAGAATACTTCCAAACCAACAAAAGTAGCTGTCAAGCCTGGACAAGCAAAGAAAGACTCCAGTTCCTCCTCAGATAGCTCAGGTATTGGGGTAGGAGAAAAGGAGAATTTCCACATGCGTGTTGTGCTTGCTCAGACCTCTGTGCTTCTCGGCAGGGTACGAGGGTGCACTTGGACAGGAATACTCATTGCAGTGTTGTTTCAAGTAGCTAACGAAGTGCACATACGTGAATCTGTATGTTAGCTTCATGTTGAAGGAATGCCTCTTAGCCTTCATTATTCTTTTCCTTTCCATTCTAGATTCTGATAGCTCTGACAAGAAGGCCCCTGTGAAGCCCGCAACTAAAGCAGCAACGCCTGCAACAAAGAAGTCACAAGCTGCCACAAAGAAAGCACAAAGTAGCTCTGATTCAGATAGCAGCTCCAGCAGCTCTAAGGATGAGAAGAAGAAGAAGAAAGGCACTCCAGCTAAATTAGCTGGCAAAGTGGGTAAGCCAGTGTCCAAACCTTCTGCCCCAGCTCCCAAAGCAGGCACTTCTGACTCTGATAGCTCGAGCAGTGAAGAAGAAGAAAAGAAGCCAGCAGTGAAACCAGCCACCAAATCTACAGGGGCAGCAAAAGCAACTGTGGGGAAGAAGGCAGCTGCTTCCAGTAGTGGTAGCAGCTCATCTGATAGTTCCAGCGAAGAGGAAGAGAAGCCCAAAAAGGCAGGGAAAGGGGCACAGAAGAATTCTAAGACCACTGCCTCCACAGAGAAAGCAAAAGCATCCACACCAGTGGCAAACAACCTGAAGTCTAAGGCAGCTGGTGGCAGCAGTAGCAGCAGTGAAAGCAGCTCTGAAGAAGAGACTGGCAAAGTCAATGGAGGTACTACCTACAGTCTGGGAAGTGGGTCTGTCAGGCAATGGTACTGAGCTAAGCGTGAACGGGAGCCTTTCCTAAACAATATTCAGTCTAATCTCTATGTGCTATTAGATTATGCCATCGGGTGCAGTACTGAGAGGGAAGGGCTAGTTTTTAATTTGGTGTGATCCTTTCTGTCTGTACTGCCTATCTGCTGGCAATGGAGTGTGTGGTAACATGAAGTACATTTCTGTACGGTTGTTGCCAGTTGCCATCTCTGCATGCTGAAGGTTGTTAGTGACAAGCAAGGCAGACTGCTGGAGGACCTTGTCTGTGTTGAGTGGGACATCATAGGCGATGCCCCAAAGCACAGTCTCAATCTTTATCCCTCCAGGAGGAAAACAACTTCAAATGCAGTAGTGATGTGTGCAAGTGCATACTGTGTGACTCCAAGAACTGGCAAATTTTAAACAGAACTTTCTCAAGTGCACTAAATCATTAATATAGAGGTACCCTATTCCACAAAATTATCTTTATCCGTTAGGATAGGATGGCACAACCCTTGCTGACCCAGAATGGCTATTAGTGTCTGTTGTAGCGGTCTGTTTTCTGGGTGAGGTAATGCAGGGACTGATTCTCACACCTCTGTCAACACTGGGTTTGCATTCTGGGGAGAGATGCCATTACCTTTCCCAACACTGCAGTTACTCCCTTGGAAGTTTTACTGCTGTACATCTAACAGGCACGATCAGGAAGAAACAGAAGAGGGAAGATGTTCAGGAGCCAGAGACGCCACAAGGTGAAAAGGCAAAGATCAAAGCCAAAACACCACACACAGTTCCCAAGGTGAAACGGGTGAGTGAGGGTGGACTGTGGTGACTGGTGGGAGAGGCATCTTTGCCTCCTGAACAAGTAGGCTTGTTTTGGGGTTTGGGGGGAGGTTGGGCTCACAGGATTATTTGTATTTTTGCTCCCTTCTCAAGCACTTGAATCTTGTCTGGCGAACTTTAGGGAGTGCATATATGTGCATAATATTATTCTGTCAAAGGTTGATTGGATATGCTTGCATGGGAGCATCCCTGAGTTGCCTGATCTGAAGAAGGGAAAGAATTAGGAATCTGAGAAACACTTAGATTGAGGTGACCTGAACAGGGCTCCATATTTGCAGGGCAAGGAGGGAAGGACGTTTTCACTAAGGGAATATCATGCGCATGTATGCACTTACTGTATCTTATTTTCTTCCTCTTTAACAGCCAGCCTCTCCATTCCGCCGCGTAAGGGAAGAAGAGATTGAGCTGGATGCCCGTGTTGCTGACAACTCATTTGAAGCAAAGGTAGGGCTAGGTAGTGCCCAGCGTGGTAACACTTGGCCTCTGCAAATACATGTCGGCAGAGCGGCCTTGGTGTGCATGTGGGCAGTCTTTTTGGTTGGAATTTTTTCCACCAGGAGGTGCTGTTAGGAAGCATGTGAGCACTGGCAGGAGGTGCGTGGGAGAGTGGTATCAGCTCCAGTGTTAATGAACTGGTGTTTGCTGGGTAGGATGAAGTGCAAAGCATTGCCTTTACTCTCTTGGGTACTTCCCTGAATTTCTTTTTCCTCTCTCCCTTCGTCCCTCACAGAAAGGAGCAGCTGGTGACTGGGGTGAGAAGGCTAACAATATCCTGAAATTCACTAAAGGCAAATCTTTCCGCCATGAGAAGACAAAGAAAAAACGAGGCAGCTACCGTGGGGGCACTATATCGACCCAAGTCAATTCCGTCAAGTTTGAAAGTGACTGAGAATGTTTCCTTGGGAATTCATAAACCATCTGCTCACCAGAACAGCTTGGATGGTCATGTGGACATTATGGATGTCTGGAATGCTACCTCCCCTAGGGCAGGCAGCTCCAGCGTGGGGATGTGGGAAAATGGTTGGGTGTTTCCCCCTTTTATTTCTAATTCTGGTTTAGGTCCCTAATTTGGAACCGTCCTTGAGCTGGTGTTATTGGCACCACTAGGGTGACCTCCAAGACTTAAATTTTTACAGTCTTATTTTAAAAGGCTGGCAGTGATTTTTTTTTTTTTTTTTCCATTTTGGTTTCCTGCCCATCTATTAGAAGGAGAAGTCATTCTCCTGTATCTTAAACTGGCTGAAAAAGAAGTAGGAGGTTAACTCGGATACCTGTGAAATGACAAGTATTGTAACTAGCCAAAGGCAAGTTACATATAAGAGCAACAACTGATTTGAACCCTCTGGCTGTAATCCCCACTCCCACCTAACATTTCAAGTTCACAGTTGTAGTGTGACAGGGTTCCTCTTTCCTGTTTCCTTCTTTTATGGTTTCACCTTGCAATAAACTCCTACCTTCCTCTTCCTTCCACTCCTGTTGAGGCCACTAACCAGAGTACTTGGAGAAGCGGAGTCTAAGTACAGCTTAGTAGTTGAGTAGCTGTATTTTTTTGCAGTTGCAAGTTGGGGGCTGTTGTCAGAAAGGCCAAGGTCTGTAGTACTACTGTGGCACTCTTGATAACACTCTCGTTGGGAATCTAGCTGGGGAGTGGAGATGTGCAGAAGCCCTTAACTGCATGGAGGCTGTGACGTTTGGCTCAGTGGGAATGGGTAAGGAGGCAGAGGAGATGAAGCCCTCTTTTCTACCCAGCTCTGCTTTTTGCTGTGTTTTTGTTTCAGAGGCTCTGACTGCAGTGTGGCATTACTCCTCGTTCTCTCTGAACATAAAACGTGCCACCTTACGCTTCCTCCCAGCAATGTGCCATGCAGCTTGTTAGGAGTCGAGATGAATGTATCATTGATGCCTTAAATGTCTTTTCTGGGTTGGATCACTTGCTCTCGGAGCTGTTTTCCATCTGTTAAATCCATCTCAAGAAGTAAAATGCCAGTTTCCCCATAGCACTAAGGCAAGTAAAGCCTAGTGCTGTAAGGTTTGATGTGTTAGCTACAAGTTTGGTATGGGGAGCCTCAAACAAGTTCAGTAATTTGCAGCCTAAACTGAGTTTTCATGAGCAACTGAGAGAATATAATGGCTTAGTGCTGTTGAAAGGAGGACTTGCTTTCCCTCCAGTTGTGTGACTGCCTCCTTATTTCTGGTGCAACTCACATCTGGTAGAAAATGGTTCCCCCAACTACTTTTTTACCCTGTTAGGAAGGTTAAGTTAATTTTAGTTTGTGGAGCAGTCTGCTGAGCTCATAGCCAGTATGAATTGAACAGCGGTAGTGCATGTTTGGGAACGGGGTAGGGGGCTGTGAGAACTGCTCACCCTGTCTCATGAAACTGCCAGCCACCGAGAGAGGTTATGCAGGGCCTGATTTCCATGTTTCCATTCCCTTCCCAAAGGGTGACAATGAGAAGAGTCCCGTTGTTACGGGAAGCTCCGTTTGTGTGCAAAGTAGTGTCACCTAATTGAGGGTTAGGTGAGACTTAGCGAGCCACCCCCATCTACATGAGCTGCAGCTTGTCCCGATGAGCATTTTTCAGGACTTCCCCTCTGGCTTGCACAGTCACTCTGGTGCCTGGATTCTAGGCTACAGTGCTGAGGGGCCCGGGAGACCACGCTTTTTACAAGGAATTAAAGGTTAGATGCCAAAGGAGGGTGGGAAGAGAGTATTTTCTGCCTGGGGATTTGAACATCATCTTGCTTGTGACTTGTCATTTGCCCTCTTTCTTCTGTTTATCAGGAACTTATATTTGGAACTCCTAAACTTTTTAAAAGCTTTTATGTTTTGGGGGTATTTTCAAGTGTGAGCAAACAAATGTCTCCGAAAATAAAGATTGCTGCCTTTGTAATCTGAGTGGATCTGATAGTTAAAGGTGTGGAATAGCAGGTGGGAAAAGGGTGGGTATCAGTGCTGGGGGTAGTGTCATACTGTCTCTTGAAGCTGAATGGGCAAGTCTGACTACACCCATCTACAGCCATTCCTGTCTCCTTGGTGACGTGCTCATGTGCATGTGACAGGTCTTCAGAAGCAAGAGGTGGCCTGTGCAGCTGGCTGTCGGGTGACTGCAAGAAATTTGGAGAAAATGAGTGGAAGAATATTTACTTACACTACGACAAACAGGCTGCTTGAGTGCCCTCACACCAGAATGTCTCGTTAGCTCTTCTCCAGTACCGCTACCGCATTAGCTGGATGGCAGCTGGCGATATAACTTAAGCAGCACCAGCCTACGGGAATAAGAAACAATAGGTATAACTGGAAAATTTTGTATATACCCCGTTAAAAGAAGTAATTTCTGTGTCCCCTGCAATCTCTTCCTGCTCTGTGACCACGTGTGCAGGGACAAGAAACTCACCAGGTAGGGCCCGGTGGAGGTCTTGTGTGCCGTAATGCTTATTTCTACCCGTTGTGCTATGCCTCTGTGGAAGGGTTGGGATGAACGTAATCGCCAGGCGCATAACCTGTAACCAGCACCGTCTGCCACGGCCCTCCACCTCGAGCGTGATGTTGTCGGAGAAGGTGTAATGCTGTCTGAAGTTTCAGCAGCAGCTTCAAAGAACGTCATTAGTCTTGCTGGAGCTCGGCACCTGACTGAGCAAGCGCAACAAGTGCTGGGGGAGGGAAATGCTTTGTGAAGCTCCCAAAGCTACGTGCTCTTCCACGTGCTTGACGCTTAGGGAAAAACCGCTCCCTTCGCGAGGTTTTGCAGCTGCTGGGCAGGCTTAACCTACATCTCTGCTGCTGTCCTGCTGTAAAGGAAACACCTCGCGGAGCACTTAGGCCTAGTTTCCCTGTGCACCGCTGTGCAGTTTCAGCTGTGGTTAATGCTGAGACTGGACTAACAGGACATCCCCCTCCGGCGTGTGCTGTACCTGTACGGGTGCCCTGCGACACTGTCCCCGGCCGCCTCGTTCCCCTGCGCGCCATCCTTTCCGTTGTGCTGTCCTGGCCGATGCCTGTGCAGCCCCCTGTTCCCCCTCTCTGGAGCCCGCAGAGGGGCTCCTGGCCCCCTGAGCGTCCCAGTAAGGTCTGGCGCCGGTCGCCGCAGAGGTGCTCTGACGCCCTTTTGACACGCTGGCCTGGCAGGAGGCACAAGCGGGAGCTGCCCGGCGCTGCCTCCCCGCCTGCTGCGGCTGCCGGAGCGGCGGGGGCGGCCCTGCGTGCTCCCCCCGATCCCTGCGGCCAAGCGCCCGGCTCGGCCCGCCCGGGAGGGGCGGCCCGGCCCGGTCCCGCCCGCGCCCGCCGCCGGCCGGCCTGAAAGGGGAGGGCGGGCGGCGGCTGCTCCCCTCCCACCGCCGCGCCGCGCCTCGCCGCGCCTCGCCCCTGCGCCGCGGCTCGGGCTGCGCTCCCAGCGGACTGGCTGCAGGTGGGTGCGGGCGCGGCGGAGGGGCCCGGGCCCGGGGCGGGCGGACCGAGAGGCGCCGGCAGGGGGGCCGCTGCGGCCGGTGCTCCTCGCCCCCCGTCCTGCCGGGGCGGCTCTCGGCCTCGCGGGTCCGCGCTGCCTCCCTGCCGGGGCGCCCGCGGCGAGCCCCGGGGAGCGCCCCGCCGCCGGCGGTGCCAGCACGGCCCAGGGCTGCGCCGCCGGCCCCCTGCGCGGCTGCCCTGCGAGGAGGGGGCTCCTCCCGGCCCCGGGCGCTGGCGGCGGCAGCGGGGCCGGTGGGCTGCGCAGGCGGCTGGGCTCGGTGCGGACTGGGGGCGCGGGCGGTGGCCGCGGCCCCGGGTGCTGCACGGCGGCCAGTCGCGCTGCGGGTGAATGCTGAAGGGCTGGACTGAACTTTCTGAGCTAATGGCTGAGGCACCCGGCTGCTCCTCTGCTGCTGGAAAGGAGAGAGGGGAACGGTTTGAGCTCCCAGCTGTCAGCTTGGCCCTGGCCAAGCTGCGTGTGAGCAGCCTGGATCACTTCAGCAGGGCTACTGAAGGGCACGAGTTAAGCATCTGCTTAACTGTGCAGGATCAGAGCCGTGGCACCTGGACAAACGTTCAAAGCGCTTTTGTGTAGCTTGCTTCATCTTCCTCTAGGAGATTACATCTCAGGAGTGTCTTCCCTCTCCTGTTCTGCCTCCTCTTCCTATGCATCCCTCCTCAACCCTTGTTTAGGGCAGCTCAGCCAGGTCTCATTCCTCCGGTGTGCTCAGGGCCAAGGAGCTGTTTGGTTTGGGTTTTTGTTTTGTTTTGTTTTTTTACATGAAGGCGTCAATTGTTTTATTGAAGATAAGACTCATCTCTAGTTTCTCTGCTTCTGTAATTCTGTCAAATGTGATCAGACTCGTCTGTCAGGACTTTATCAATCCCCTGTGCTTCCTACACAAGGTTTCACAACCTTCTGGGGTGTTTAATGATTTCTTTTAATGTGGCGCTTCTCTGCAGAAAGAAGCTGAAATGACAGGGCAGTCAATGGAATACTTTTCTTCCCCACCCCTCTTGACCGCTTCTCTAAAGTTTGGTGCACTCGTATCTCTCCAGTTTTCTCTGCAGTCTCAAGAACTCGTTCAACTTGACTGTCGTACAGACATAACCCCTTCTTAAGACCAAAATGTGCACTGGAGTGTCATGTGCTCTCACCTCAAGGTCTATGGCTCACATATTTGGAAATGGCCCCAAGCCTTTCTGTCTCTTGCATCCAGGGATTACAAATAATGTTCTTAAGTGCCTCCATGCTGCAGTCCTGAGACCGCTCACAGGGAGCACAGCCTCACATCAGCTGCTTCTCTGTCTTGCAACCGTGTTGTAAGCAAGGAGAAAAGGCTATCCGGAAGAACTTGCTGTTGCAGAGCACCGTGGTGTCACGAACCATCTCTGTCCCTTCCAGAAGACAACCAGGAGGCCTGTGGATAGCGAGCGGGGGGAATCTTGCTTCCCACCCAGACAGATTTAATATATGATGAGAGGCCAGGTGGGAAAGCAGATGGGTAGTGTCCCACCGTCCCCCAGCTCAAGTTCTTGAAGATGTGTGTAGTTTCAAATGCCTTGACAAGCTGAGATACAGATCTTTATTTCTTTTCTCAGTTGTTATGGACCAGTATTTTCTTTAGTACTATGGTTTGCTGGCTGCGACCTATGGACTGCCAGCCTCCTGCTAGCCCACAGACTCCCACCTTGCCTGTAGAGCTTCATCCATAAAACTCCGATGATCCAGGAAGGATGTTGAAGATGGCTCAAGGTCCCAAAAGTTTGGAACTGATTGGGGACTACATCAATCTTTGTCCAAAATAGATGAGGATGAGCAGAGCACTTCTGATGCCATTGTGTGAAAGCAGTAGCACCGAGTGTGGTGCAAAGTATGAGTTATTCTGATGCTGACCTGATCACTGCTGTGGTTGTTCCCTTTGGTCTTTTGGGGATCTGGGCTTTCTTCATTCTCTGTGTTTCTTGTGGGCTGCCATGAAGATGTCGAAAGAAAAATGCTAGAAAGGTACACTGGTTTGAGCAGACCATCTGTGCACTGTTCACTCTGTGTGCGAACAATATTAAAAAAAACTCAGGGCTGTAGGCTGCCTGGGGAGGCTTATATTTGAAGGGAAGTTTTTTTTCTTGCTCATTGTTTTCTATACTAAAATACTAATACTACTATTAGTATACTGTAATGCTAATATTAGTATACCATAATACTAATATTAGTATTTTAGTGTTAGTGTTATTTACCCAGGTGACTCTGGTGAAGCAGGAGTCTGTGATAATCCAAAACCAGAGCACAGAAGCCCACCAAACACTGGGTTGGATGTGATTGATGGTTAGACTTCTCTGCTTCAACATATGCTTTATTAAGTTTACTTTATACAGCATTGTATCTTCTAGGTTTTTACTAGAGATTCCCTTGGGCAGCTCCTGCTTGTAGTGCGACACCTTCCTGCAGTGGCAGAGTTGCTCTCAGAGCTGCATACCTGCCTGCTTGCACGGAGTTTTGGCTTCCATAAATTAGCCACAACTGGGTTGGCTCTCATCAACTTGATGGTAGCAGATGGTCCTGTTTTTTCTGGATCATACCCAACAGATTAGGCAAACTTTGGTTTCTTAGTCCAGGAAGAGTTTTGAGCATCCAAGTGAAGATGCCTTTTCCTTTTGGCTTCAAATGAATTGTGCTGCTTCATTAATTCTTGAGAAGTTTACAGTGAAAACATTTCTTTTTAATGCAGGCAAGAGCTGGATAGAGACTAGGATGCAGGAGGGGGAATAGTTCAGCCCCATGGATATGGGCTTCCAAGTCCTAGGCAGGAACTAGGTAATACAAAATACTGGAGGAGAGGGAGAGGTGTAAACGGCAGGGTCCTTGCACTGGAGTCTGTTCACTGCCCTTTCTTCCTGGGCTTCTCTGCCTAGACTGCTTGTTGTCAGTGGTTTTAGTACTTCAACCTAATAAAAGGCACCTGAATTAAAGAAACATCTATCTTGAGAGCTGTAGCTGTTCAGTTACTTCACTTAAGTTAAACTGATGTAATCTTCCATTGATATCAAAATCATACCCTGTGAAACGTGCTAAATAGGTGAAAAACAAGGGGCAAATTCTCAGGGGGATTTCAGAGGGATGTGTTCTCTCTGCTCCCTTTCTGCTGTCTCCCGTTTCAATGGTTTGCCATGGCTTTGAAAGCACACTCCCAGCAACTGAGGGTGGCCAGGCGTGCCGGGCAGGCGGGGATGCTGCTGCCTGCAGTGGCAGTCACGCGAGGGCTTCCCCCTGCCCACCCCTCCTGCAGCAGGCTCTGGTCCTGGCTCTTACCAAGATGCCTGCCCTGCCCTGCCCTGCGTGCTGCAGCTGTGAAACTTAAAGCCTCTATGGCATGGGCTTTTTTAATAGTTTTCTTGAACCCTGACTTCTGGCTGTTAGTGTTACTTGTGGTGTTAGGGGGATTGCTCTGTGTAAATCAGTCAGTCGGTATGGCTTTACCAAGCGCTTGTCATGAAAACAGGGAAGGGTATATTCTCTCTCCACAAGCCTTCTCCTTTCAGTGGCCGTGCTATTTCTTGCAATATTTATCTGATTTAGCCCCTAGCCCAGGACTTCAGACCACAACAAGGAAGCGGTTCTGTCTGCTCTGCTCTCGGATCTAGTGTGGGATCTGTCGTTTACTTGGATTTCGCACCTCTGCCGAGGCTCAGGGTGTGAATTCATCTCCCATCTCTGTTGAAGACCACCTATCTGCAGCCCGACAGTGGGTGCAGGCAGCTGAGCTCCCATAGCCAGAGGGCTGGGCTGCAGCCAGTGCCCTGCGCTGCGGACAGAGCTGCGCTGGTCGCAGGGTCCTGCTCCAAAGCTTGCAGGGCAGCCGTAGCTATGTGTCCAGTGTGGCAAGAGGTAAAGTGGGGAGGGGAGCAGGTGGATTTTGAGCCTTCCCTCATCTATCCCTTGTGTGCATAAGATTTTAGGTCTTCTTTCCTCTTTGCTGTCAACCTGAGATCCTAACAGTGGCTAGTTGCTGAACAAGGGATGGAGCCAGCAGAGTGCTGCCCTTTGAGCTGGTAGTTATGCCTTCATTATATCCCAGGAGCACTGAAAAGCAGTGATGTGCCTGGCTGAAAACCTGCCTGATGCATCCAGCATAGATCTAGGGCTGGAGCTGGTTCCTTGGCCAGGGTGCCTCTCCAGGCATGGACAGAGCACAGCTTTGCTCTGGTGGCAAGAGCTGGGGTAGAAAAAAGGTCCCTTACTGCAGCCTGGCATCTTCCCACCAAGATTTACAGCCTCCCTTGTTGCCTGGGAAGGGGCAAGGGATTCCTAAGCCAGCACTTTTAGGGATTGCTCCTGATGTTGGAAGGGATGAAGCAGCCAAGAGCAGTCTGCAAGTCTCCTGTGTCAGCATCTGCCCCTGGCCTGAGGGCCAAGACTGACACCTTGCTTGTCGTTTGGATTTTGGTAGCCCACAGAGGGTCCCGGCAGAGCTGAGGGTCTCAGCAATGCCTGGCATGTAGGTCCTTGCAGAAGATGGGTGACAATTTTTTTTTCTTCAAATGACTATTTCTTTCACCTGCACTGCCTCTTCACCTTTTATTTGTTGCCCAGTAACACCCCACCCCACGTGTAAAACCACCTTTTCTGCTCTTCTCGGCACACTTATGCATGTGTATAACCCACCAGGTGCACCAGGACAAGCCTGTACCTGTTCCCGTCATGGAGCCTGTCCTGAGCTCCCCGCTGTCCTGGAGAAGGCCGGCAGCACAGGGCTGCCGTCCTTCCCTCTCTCCCTGGAAGCTGCATGCACCCTGGATCTGCTATACAATGTCATAGCCAAATGCTTTGTCTGCCCTAGTGTTGACTAGGATAAATCCCTTTTGGGCCTCTCAGGTAAGCTGAGAACCAGACCAGCTTCATGGGCTGTAGCTCCACAGTGGCCAGCGCTGCCGGCACGAGCCAGCCTGTTCCTGCTGACAGGGAGGCAGGATCCTGGGCAGATCCTTATTTTCCTTGCAGGGCTTCTGCTCTCTTCTCTCAAGGCCATCACCTTTGTCTCCATCCTCCTGGAGCTCTTGCTCTGTGGGTCCAACCATCCCCTTAGTAGCTGCTAGCATCAATCAGGTTCCTCATCGCTCCTGCAGGCAGAGCCGCCCAGCTGGCCCTGGGTGGGAAGGGTGGCAGTCCAAGCCCTAGTAGGAGTTGCCTTTGAAACAGGGGGAGGGTCTCAGCCAGCGGCTGCTCTGTTTCTTTCCCATGTCCTGTCCCCACATGGGACAAGAAAGGAACGGGGCAGGGGGGAGTATGGCACTTTTACTCTCCCATGTTGGCATCCCCCCACGCTATCTCTGGCCAGAGATATCCAGCTGATGAGGGCAGTCTGAAGATTGTATTTAGCAGGATCTTATCCAGGACTTTCTTTCCTGCCTCTTAATTGATCAAGCAATAGTGGAGAGGCTGGCAGAAAAATCTTGGACCAAATTCTGCTCTACCACATCCCTGCAACCCCCCTGGGGTGTAGCGTGTGGGGCCCCCCAAAATCCACTTATAATTGTTCCCCTTCTCTCCCCCGCCCCCTTCCTAGCATGTCTGAACTGGGTCCTCAGGACACGGCTCTGCTTCTGACTGTTCCCAAATAATTATCACGTAATTTTTCTCCCAAAATAATGTAAGGTGTGGGTGAGGCACGTTCGCTTCCAGTGATGTAGCAACACCCCTTGCACAACAGAAATGCTGGGTGTTTCACCAAACTGGAAATGGGACGGCAGCCGTAGGAGCATGATTAAGGGGTGTCAGTGTGCCACGGGTGTTGCACGTTATCTCTGGGGCTGCTTTCTGGGTTTGCCTTCTGCCGGTGCATCAGTATCCTGGCGCCTGCTTTCCCTTCCCAGCCCTTTCCCTGGAGCCTCCCCATCCTCCCACGGCTGAATCATAGCAGGGCAGCTCTCTGTCCAGACCCCTGCTGCGCTCTCTGGGATTGCGGCGCCTCTCAGAGGGTCCTGCTGTGACCTGGGCTCGCTTCCACCCCATCTGCACTGAGCAAGGTGGTTTGCCAGCCTTGCGAGGGCCAAAGCCAGAGTGTGCCTCTCGGCATTCCCACCGGGCTTTGCAGGCCTCCCAGCGAGCTTGCACAGACATCAAGGGCTCAGAGGGAACCAGCCATTCTGGCTGGGCAGAAATAGAAATTAAATCCAGCTGTGCTGGTTCTGTAGCGGTAACTGGGGATTGAGCAGTGAGTGTCTCCGCTGGTGCAGTGACCCAGCAGAGCTCTTCCAGCCACTCTCCATCTCTAACGCTCTGCAAGTCAGTCTGCTAGTTTTTGAGCCTTAGGAGCACACAGAAGAGGTTTTGAATTTCTGGAAAACTCCCCTGATAGACCGTGATATCTGACTGGTGTTGTTTTTATTTTTGTGGCACTTTTTTGTTTATTTTTTTTGTTTGTGTTTTTGTTTTTTTTTTCCAGTGATGAACTCTAGACTGCTCTCATCTCCCAGATCATGAACTTCTGGCTTGCAGCTACAATCCCCATTGTTAGTTGTCCAGTTGACAGAGTGTTTCATACTATATTAATGGCATGTTTCTCTCCTTGCAGCGATAAAGATGATGAAGGTGCTACCGTGCCCTGCTGCTCTTCTCTTCCTAATGGCTACATTCACTCTGGAGCCATCTCGCTGTGCCAAGGTGCTGATCATGCCCACCATAGTCTTTGACAGCCACTTGCGAGTCTTCATGCGAGTGGCAGAGGCACTGACTGACCAGGGCCATGACCCTGTGCTACTTCTTCATGAGGGTCGGGATGTGGAAACCTACCTGCCTGGCTTCCGTGTGCAGAGGTACTGGGGTATCTTCAGCACAGAGAGTGCGGATGCTTGGGTGCAGGAGAAGATAAAGCGTGTCTTCCAAGGGAAGATGACCTCTCTGGAGATGTTTTCCTTTTTGAAGAAGTACTTGGAAAACTGTGACCTGGTGCTGGGAAACTCTACCCTTCTGCAGAAACTCCAGCATGAGAACTTTGACCTGCTGTTGGTGGACCCCAATGAGATGTGCGGCTTTATCCTGGCCCACATCCTCCATGTCAAATATGCTGTGATCTCCACTGGTTTCTGGTTCCCAGCGGAGATTGGTGCCACTTCCCCCATTGCCTATGTCCCTGAGTTCAACTCCCTGATGACAGACAGGATGGGCTTCTTTGGTAGGACTTGGAATCTCCTAGTCTACGTGATCACTCGCGTGGCTACAAAGCTGGTCATCCTGCCCAAGTTTGAACGTCTCATGGAGAAGCATAGGGTGGAGCCCAAGACATCCATGTTGGACCTTGTCCATGGAACTAGTCTCTTCTTCCTCTGTAATGATGTGGTGCTGGACTTTCCCCGTCCAACACTCCCTCATGTCATTTTCACGGGGGGGATCCTCGCTGAGCCTGCAAAGCCCCTTCCAGTGGTAAGTGCAGGAAAGCTTTGAGCCGTGATTGCACGTTAACCTGGGGAGTTATTCAGTGCAAATCTTCTTTTGAACAACATTGTAAACTCTCAGAAGCCCTAGGAGTCTGGAAAGCTGCTGTGTTTTGGTGCTTGGGTGCAGCAAGGGAGACAGGGAACACTGAGGACTCTGGGGTTGCAAGGAAGATGTAGAATTAAGTTGTCCACCCTAAAGCGGGATTTGGCTTCACTGTCCATGTAAAATGGTGTGTGGAAGTCCTAAATTGGCAGTGTTGCCCCAGGACTTGATCATGAGTAGTTTGTTTGTTCCTATACTTGAAGCGGAAATGGGAAGAACAATTATTCTTCATTGCTTCATCACTGATTCATGTCAATCCAGAATTTCCTCCTTAATCCTATTTCTCGCAGGGCATTTCTGCCCTCGAGCTTGTAGTCCTAAGAACCCATAGGAGAGTGCTGTGCTTTTTCCCTCATGAAATTCAGTGTGGAATCCCAAAGTGTACAAAACTGAAGTGTATCATCCCCTTTCTCTCAAGGTCCCGCCCTGAGGGAAAACTCCCCACACATCCCAGAGGCTTTCTCTGGCCTGTACCTTCACTATCCCCAATAATAAATTGAGAGGGACAAGCTCTTAAAGCCTCCAACAACAGACAGATATTGGAACAGAGCAGGAACTGTCTGCCATTCCTCCCATTGCCTTACCACTTTTACAAACATGGGGGGGGGGGGAAATACACCTTGGGCAGTCAAGTTGTCTTGGTGTCCTGACTAAGGGACTGAAATGGAGAAAAGATTCAACTTTCAAATGATGAGAGAGCTGTCAAGATCTCTGATGGCAGCTTTAATTGAGACTGTGGGTGCCAATTTTTTCCAGTTAAAAGGAAAAAGTAAGGTCGGGTGCTTCAGAACAGAAATTCTCCAGATGCGTATGGCTGCACATCACCTTTTCCCCATGTGGCACAGCATGCAGGTAATGCAGCACACGTTGCGACGTGCTCCAAAAGCTGTGTCAGAGAGTGGCTACCTCACAAGTCTTGCAAAACACTGGCTTGGTCCAATCTGGCTGTGTACACACCTGCCTTAAGAAGAATTGAGTTGTTTTCTGGGGCATTACTCATGTGCTTCACAGCTTCCAGAGCAGATCCCCAAGCGCCTAAGGGAAGAATGATGGAGATAAGTCCGGAGCTCTGCAGTAGGTGGTGGCTGTCATGCTAGCAGGTAGGCATGTCTGTGGCCGGGTTACGGGATGCCAGCAGAAGAGAGGACCTCTGCAGGTCTAGGTGTAGCTTAAGGAATCTTCCATCTGAACTGGAGCAGAGTTATGTAATTAAGGTGTTTATTTCCTCATATTTGAAACACTATGATTGCGAGTTCCTCTAATTAGGATTCGGTGAAATATAGATATATATTTGAGAGACGGTGAGAACTTTTGGTGGTCAGCCATGCTTCCCTAACAACTTTAATGCTGTTTCTGAAAGTCAAATGTTAAGGCTCAATTATAATGGATAACATAATCACGTGTTTTATGAGTCATTGTACTTTTATTTAGAAAAGTAAAACTAGCACTTTCTCTTCTTTTAGCAGTCTTAGTGGTTGTATTGCTCAAAGGATGTGAAACTCAAGAGAATGCAGAAACAAAAATCCCTTAGTCGAAAACTTTTTGATTCTTGGTTGTTGGGTTGTTTTAGGGCTTTTTAAGCATTTCTGCAAAGATTGGTTTGAGTCCCAGAAGCATATAACAAAGGACAAATATCCCTAGAGAGTAACACTAAAATGTGGTTTGTAACTCTTCTGTGCCATGATCCCCCAACCTGTAGACTACTACTACTAAGATATTCTGAATTAATCATCCTA
This sequence comes from Nipponia nippon, assembly GCF_047370975.1. Taxonomy (NCBI): domain Eukaryota; kingdom Metazoa; phylum Chordata; class Aves; order Pelecaniformes; family Threskiornithidae; genus Nipponia; species Nipponia nippon. The sequence continues at coordinate 104,373,977 of NW_028262347.1, forward strand.
TTTTTCTCCTTTAATAACTGGAAGAACTATTTTTTTGCCCTTTATGTTCTTCTACGGTGTTCATTTCAAGGAAGTATTCATATTCAAAGACAGATTTTATGAAACTTCCCTAAAATGCTCCTGACTGTGATGATAGATAGGAAACTTGAAGCAGGACAGAATCCATAATGAGAAATAGGCTCAGCCCAGGCTGGTGTAAAAGGGAATAGCTGGTGTTTGCTCCACAGCACCTGTGGTGGCCGATTTCTTCTCCCTGCAGCCTTCTGGCCCTGGTTGAAAAAAGTACAAACTCTGTTCTAGGTACACACCTGTTTATGTAGCATTACAGGTAGCCTCTAAATGAAGTACAAACAGCTGTGGTTTTTGCTGGATCTATAGCTACCTGTCTGGCTAGTGACCAAAACTAAATCTGCTACCTGCAAGTAGCTATCAAGGATGGGTAGAAGTCTCCTGGCAAGATGGCAAAACCTTCTGCCACCTCCAGGAGCCTTTAACATTGGAGAGTTTGTGGAGTATCTCCAGCGAGATGTTCCCGACTCTGCCTGAATGATGTTTCGTCTGTTGTATCAGCCTACAGCTAGAGACCCTGACAGGCCTCCTGCCTTAGTGGTGATGGGAAATAGCCTTCCTCTTTTGATTCCAATTTCCTTCTCTGCTCTGGCTGCTCATATGGGGGTCCTATATTTTCAGAGCCCTCCTTGCCAAAAAGTAATTGTGTTACCTCCAAAGCAGGAGGTAGTGCTATGAAATGGAAGTTTTGAACACCTCCCTGCAGAGCTTCCAAGCCCAGCAGGTGCTCAAGTAATTTCTGCCTGGCTGGGTGCAGAAATCACAGTGGTTTTAGAGTTCATTGCCTGGTGAAAACCACGTAGCTTTGTGCTCCAGGTGGATTTGGCTTCATCCTCTCTGAAGACAACTTTCTACTGGCAGAGGCAACACTGGGAAGGGCCTTTCTCCAACAAGACTTCAAGGCAGCTGTGTGTGTTTTGCCCACAGGGTCTGCGTCTCTGGGTGGAAGCAGCAGATGCGGGTGTTGTTGTTGTCTCCTTTGGCATCGGGATCCGAGCCCTTCCGAGCGATTTGGTGGAGAAGATGGCTGGCGCATTCGCTCGCCTCCCACAGAGGGTGGTGTGGAGGTGAGGAGGGAATGGGATTCCTATTAACTCGAGTTGGATGAAAATCAATGTTCAGGGGTGATTCATCTCAAAACACAGAATTTGCTTTCCATCTCTTGATCTGATTGAATTTATAATTGTTCTCTGTATATTTCTTTTCCCTTCCCCCCCCCCCCCTTCCTTTATCCTCTCCCACAGATACTTTGGGCAGAAGCCAAGAAACCTGGGTGAGAATACGCTGATGATGGGGTGGCTGCCCCAGAACGACCTGCTAGGTAAGGCTGGGCTCTGTTTGTGTGTGTGTGTGTGCGCTGCTAGCAACATCTCTGGAGTTTAGCCCAAACCACAGCAAAGGCATACAAGGACAACAGCACCTGTGTGGGTCTAAGTCTGTTGCTTGTTGCAAGTCTGATCTGTACAAAACATGGTCCCCACCTAACACCTGCTTGAAGCTGCATCTTGGCCCCTATCTCCCTCCTCCTCCAGGCACTACTTGGCAAGTTCTGGGCTGCCAAAAGCCAGGTGTGTTCCCAAACATCCTCTCTGCTCAGCATGCCTGGTTTTCCCTAAACATACATCAACGCTGTGTGTTGAGGAAGCGACCGGTAGCCCTGTTTCAGCGTGGAAGGCACTGACCTGCTGCCATTTCTTTGCCTGCAGGCCATCCCAACGTGAAAGCCTTCGTCAGCCACTGTGGGATGAATGGTGTATTTGAGGCAATTTATCACGGTGTGCCAGTGGTGGGATTTCCTTTCTATGGGGACCAATTTGACATCATGACCAGAGTGCAGGCGAAGGGCATGGGTATCCTCATGGACTGGAGCAGAGTAAAAGAAGAGGATCTTTACCAGGCTGTTGTCACAGTTATCTCTGATCCCAGGTGAGGCATCCAAAAGCATCGAGCTCTTCTTGGTGCAGGCTGTATGTGGGGACCAGCGTGTCTTTGTGTGGTGGCTTCTGGACCAAGCAGAGTTGCAAGCATTGCTCAGCTGGCCGGACGTGTTAGTGCCTTGAAATCCTGAGATGCATCCAGGCAGAGATACTCCACCGTTTGCTGTTAGAGAGCATGATCTAGTCCTGTTTGGCTCTGACTGTAATTTTCTTAGAAAGCTTTCTGAGATGCTGAGGCACAAGCCTCTTCTCCTTTTAATGCCAGCCTGTCATCAGGGAAAGTGAGATCACAACCTCACCTTGGGATCTCCCTGGCCTTGTCCAAACAGCTTCCCTTAAAAACTGTTAGCGCAGAGAGCGGACTGCAGGTAATGCTCCGTCTGTTCCTTCTGACAGCCAGATACTCTGCCCTTTCCTAGATCTTCGGCAGTACAGTGACGCAGGGCTCTCACTTTCTAACAGGACACATGCAGCTGCTGGTGTTTGAAATGCTGTCTGAAAGCTTCACTTTTTTGTTTGGTTTGGTTTTGTTAGCTATTAGGATCTCTCAACTACTGACCTCAGTGTCAGTTGTTAAGGTGTTGCCACTTGGTGCCTTGAAGGATTTGGCCAGTCATCAAGTGTGTGACTGTTGCTTGATGCTGGGTGAGGTCTTTGGGTGCAGACTCCCCTCAGAAAGCAACGATTCACATGAACCCACTGAGCAGGGACTTGGGAGCTGAACTGCCAGTCTTGTTAACAACTTGTTACACAAAGTAAATGCAGTCTGGCTTGTGCTGCTGTGGCTAACGATTGCCATCAGAGTGGCTTTCAGAGGCAGATAGGAAGAGAATTCTCGAAGGAATTTGCCATTCTCCCAAGGTATCATTTGGGACTTGACACCTCAGACCACTTCTCAGCTATAAAGCTCCTGTCAGAAGTATAACTTCTTGTCTTCTTCCCTTGCAGCTACAGAAAAGCAGCAAAGCTCATCTCAGCTCTGCACCTGGACAGACCGATGCATGCTCTCAATAGGACAGTGTACTGGCTGGAGTACATCCTTCGTCACGATGGGGCACCGTATCTTCGCCCTGCTGTCTACGACCTCTCCATATATGAGTACTTCTGCCTGGACATCTTGGCTCTTCTCTTGCTGTGTCTGGCCGGTATTGGATTCGTTCTCTACAAATCTGTGGTATGGTGCAGAAGGAAGGGGGCCAGCCCTGTGTATCAGAACGGCAATTGCGTGAAAGGCCACTTCACAGAAGAGAAGAAGTTGCAGTAGTGGCTCAGCATGTTCCGGAGCACATCCTGTCACTGTGAAACAAACTGCTGCTGTGCCAAGAAATGTACAGCATGCAGGCACGGAGAGAGGTGAAAGATCAGCAGGTCTGGATGAGAAGAGAATGGGGAGGGAGGAGTATTGCAAAGTCCTGCGTGCACACCTCTGTGTACAGCACCTGTGGGCGGGGGCACGAATTCAGGCGTGGGTGGAAGCACTTGGCCAGGACGCTGGGAATGGGGCATGGGTAGGTAGACTTCCAGGGAGGACTGCAAGTTGTTCCCTTTGTATTGCACGTTGGTTTCGATGCTGGTGTTGCTCTTCTGGCTTTTTGGATCTCCGTGGAGGCTCTGGAGGTAGGAATAGCATTTCATGTGTGGCAGACACTGTTTCTCCTCTGCCTTGTTACCAAGAGCCCCAGGAGTCAGGATTCCTTTATGTGCAGGTGAGGACCTGAAGCAGAGCTGTGGACAGAGAAGGGCACTGAAAGTATCATCTACAAGAGAATGAAATTGGTCTGTTTTAAATTCTATGGGTAAATATTGTTCTTCCTGCTTCCATCAACCCTCTGCAATCCTGTTTGTGTTTGAGCTAAATTATTATTTTTTTTTTTTAAATAAAGTTATATTCTTTCCCCTGTATGGCAGTTCTTGCTTGAACAACATCCTGAAAGATTAAAGCACTTTTTCTTCTTGTCACTGCTGCTATGGTGTCCACGTACCTCTGGATCCCTAAAAACCTCTGTCAGCAACTCGTTTTGGTCTTCCCACAGGATTTCAGGCAGTGCCTTCCCTCCTCTGCCAGCGTGTGACACACACCCATGCCCATGGAGTCTCCAAACCTGTGATAAAAGAAGAATTTGGAACAGATGCAAGTGCCAGGACCACAGGAAGAGCAGTCAGTAGCTCAGAGAGCTGGTTATAGGCAATGGGCCATACAGCTCGTTTATAGAAGCAACAAGCTCTGCTCTTTGTGAAGAAAACAGAAGCACCCGGTCATTTCAATGTGAACAGGCATACTGTTGCCCCACTTGGAAACATGGTGTGGAGCGATACCCATGTGTTACTACTCATGCTGGGCTCTAAGGCAAGCCCATGCTTGGGTGCAATTGCACAACCCACCTGCAGCATTGGCTGATGGTCCAATGCCAAGGGTTGAGGGCTCTGCTCCATGCTCTCAGCTGGGGCCGTTGCAGTGCTGGCACAAGCTGGAGAGTAACCTCATTGCCACAGCTGGCCTTGCGGGTGTTTCCAGGCTCTGCTCTTGCTTGCTATTGCACATGTTTCTCTTTCCAGATGAAAGGTATATTGCCACGTGCAACCTAGCAACAGGAGTTTGGCTGGGTGCTTAGGATGCTCTGGGTTGGGACAGTGCCCAGCTCTGACTTGGTGGCTCCTCTGAGGCTCAGCAGTGCTGCCTTCCCTCCCCAACCCTCTGCTTGCAGAGGGGCTGCAGTGAAGAAGGCTTTGGACAAGAATCTCATTTGCTATCGAGGACAGATGAGAAGAGCCCATAGATCTAAGCTGGGACCTGTAACTATCCCATGACAGAAGTTGCTCTTCGTGGAGTTCCTTGCTGCCTCCTAGGATGCCCAGGCCTGACCATGGTCAGTGGTGGGCATGGCAACCCATCGGTCTTGCTCTGTAACAGTCCCATGTGGCTTCATGCCCTCTGAGCTGAGGATATGGAGTCTAATTGTCCCCAATGGGGATGGGAGGAGATCAGAGCAAGGTAAACTGCTAACAGACAGTAGGGGAAAAGCAGGGGTTGTAGATAAGTGGTAGAAACACTGGCTACCTGGCACCTTTCTGCCTGCGAGTTGAAATTTAAAGGTTGATGGGGTTTGGGGTATTTTTTTGGGGAAAAAAGATATTGGCACAAGTTTTGCAGCATGCCTGCCTGTTGCCAGTTGCACTACGGTGGCTTTGTTGTCGTCATCTAGCAGATGAGTGTGGACAAGGGGGTGGAGGTGGGGCGTTTTGCTCAGTTCTTTGTCATCTCTGGGGTGGAAGAGGGAGATCATTACTGCTGCCTATGTGAGAGTTTGGCTATTTAGATTAGGCTGAATATAGCAAATGAGTTCGGAAGCTGGTAGCTTGGTGACAGCGTTGGATTGGTTTGAACTTAGAGAAGAAAAAAGAGTGAGAGGACAAATGCACCATGTTTGCAAACTGATGCCTCAGTTGAGTGGCTTGTCTCCATCCCCCACAGCCCGGCCATGTGGCAAAACATGCTGGAGGCAAGGGGCTGCTTTGGTTTGGCTGTGCCCCACAGCAGTCACTTCTGGCCTCGGAGGAGCTGCAGGAGAGGGTACCAGCATCAGCCTTGCCCAGCAAAATCCTCCAGGCCAGATGCAGATCACCAGTGCTGGCACTGCAGAGGATACGGGCACCATGACCTGATGGGGCCAGAGACCTGCATGTTGTTTTGCTTGCAAGTAAAAGAGCAGAGAGAAATGTTTGAGACCCAAGGAGCCTGTGTGGGCTTACGAAGACATGCGTCTATTTTCCAGCTTACTGAGGATGCTGCCTTCTTGCTGTTCACAGTTTCAGAAAGAAGTTCAAGCCAGCACCACGTGCAGCATTGCCTCCTATCAATATGTCCTTAACTCCTTGAGCTTTTCATGACTACTTTCACTTCCAAATGTATAGCAGAGAGGGAGTCAAAATATATATAGTGTATTTAAAAAATTATTCAGCAATTTGGTAAGAACTACTTTTAATGGAGTAAAGCACAAACCTGCCCAAGGATCCTGTGAGTAAGAAGTGGACGTTCAAAAAGCATCCCTGAATTGAAAGAAGTCTTCCCTAGGAAAAGCCGTCTGTGGGTTTAGAAACTGTCAGGAGCCATTCTTTGAGCTGGGGGGGCGTGTCGGAAGTATTTGGATATATTCATTGAAGATGAGGGCTCCTCTGGCTTTTACAGAGGGTGGGAATAAAGCTGGAAATCTTCTCTCTTCCTATTAAATGCATAGCTTTCTCTCTACTTTTCTCCTTGTTATTCTTTCAGTATTGAATACAGAAGGAAAGTATAACAAAGCCTTAAGCTAGTTATTAAGTTCAATTATGGATAATAAGTAGCCTGTCACATACATTAAAAGCCTTGGTGGGGGAAAGGATGTAGGTGAGCTTCATCCTTCAGGCAGCTCTGCCTTCAGCTTGGTACATGATCTCTGGGCAAGGTGCCTCTCAGTTATCATGTGTCCTCCCCTGTCACAGGCACTGAGGTGGGCAGGTAGGGCTGTGGCGTAACTTAGGAAATTAAGACCGTGGTTTATGAGGCAGCAAGCAGGGAACAAGCCTTTCTCCCTCCCACCCACCCCCTCAAGGAAAAGTAGGACATGAGTCAATACTTTTCGGCGGGCTGAAGAAGCCTCACCCAGGAGTTACAAATCCAGTTGAGCCCTGTGCAGTGCAAAGCTGCCTTCTGCCCCCCTGTCTTGCTCTTGGCAAGGCATGGGGGAGCCCGAGCAGGATGCTGAAACACCAGCGGTCTCGCTACTGCGTGCAGAACTCCCTGTGAGGGCCCTGAGTGGCTCCGTGGGCAGGGAGGTGTTTGCAGCACTTGTGAGCTAGCTTTTCAGGTTTGCCCAGCTCCAGCAGCTCCTCGCAAACCTGTTCAACACACGAGGCATGGCAGCCTTTGAGACACCCTGGGCTGGCAAATGAGCGTGTTTTCCAGGTGATGGCCATGCAGTTCTGCCCAAGCCCTGGGCTGGGGGCAGCACCTCTGCTGGGAGCAGCTCCTTGCTGGAGACGGGAGAGAGGCGAAGCCACATGCTTGCACTGCTCCTGTTGCAACCCCTGTCTTAGGCCAGCATCAGTGGCTGTGCCACCGCTGGAGCACACAGCGGGGCCTGGCACTGCCTCAAATGCTGCTCTCCTGCAGGACTTTGCAAACAGCTAATAAGCTACTGCTGCTTCATCCCCAGTGCTTTTGTATGTGGGACGGTCCTCACATGTTCCCCTGGCAGCATCCCTACCAGAGAGCCTGTTCGTGGGCCACAGCAGGGCCACGTCAGCTCCACGGCTGGTTTTTCTAGCCTGGTAAGGTGGCGGTACCAAACTGTGTCAACAAAATTTGGCTAATAAAGAGGAGCCGTCTCCTTCTGCAGGTGAGTGTGAAATCGCTCCGGCTGTGAAAGGAAAGCCTCAAGGAGGACGGGCTCCTCGAAGACGATGATTTTGACTGACTCACCCCACCATTAAATGACAGTGAGCAAAGAGCACCTCCATGCCAGGAATCCCTTCTCTTTGGCTGATGCAGGGACCTGTGCGTGGCTCAGCCCCAGCCACTAGCCCCCGAGAGGCAGGCTCTGCCCATGGACCTCTCTCTCATGGTCTCCACGCACCTCTTTCTTTGATGTTCTTGAGATCATGGGCAATGCCTTCCTCTGATGCTTCCACATTGCAAATACTTCCCACAGAGGAAGGGAATGAGCCCAAGCTCTGTGGGTGTCCAGTCCCCAGCAGTGCCTATTTGCCATTGAGACCACTGTTGGAGCGGGCAAGTCCCCCCATCTTCGCAGGGACCTCCCTGGGGCTGTGTCACAGCAGGTGGAGCTGCACAGCAGGCCTTTCTCCTGATACATAAAACCACCCCTGTTCCTGGGAGCAGGGAATGATCAGATTGGTGCAAAGGTCTCAACCCTGATTTATTTGAGGAGGGAGGTTTCCTTGGAGGGACGACATGTATTTCAGCAGTGGGGATTGCCTGGCTCACCGGCTGTGTTGCAGGGGCCAGAGTGTTTCGGGCTGCTGGAGATACAAATCATCTCCAGGCAGTAGCTATTTGCTGCTGTGGTGTCAGCCCAAGGGGCAACACACAGGAAGGGATATACAAAAATAAAGGAATTCCCACCACTCTCCCTAGCATCAGTCTGCAGATTGCTATTCCTCATTCCTGGCAGAGAAAAGCCAGCTGCTAAGCTTGGCACAAGCTCCCAGCAAGGTGTATAAGTGACAACATGACACAAGCCACCAGCGGTACCCAACAGGAGTACTCCCACTGCCCCACATAGGCAGTGGTGTCAGGCAGGGATGGGAGATGGAGGTGAGCTGCAAAGCAGCAGCAGGCATGGTGGCACGGGGGGGCCTCCTCTGCAGTTGGCTTACAGTAAAACCTGCTTGGTCACACTGCGCGAGGACCCTGCAGCAGCAGCTCCTTGGGTGGTCTGTGCCCTCTCCTGGTACTGGAAGTGAGAGAAATTCCACTTGCAAATAGGGCAGAACTTTTGGACAGTGAGGTGATGAATTTTTGGCAGGCTTTAGTGGACGCACTGACACTTTTGGGCTTGTAAATCAGATTTGGTGCCTTTCAGAGAGGAGAGATGTAGCATAAATTGCAGGTCACAACATGCATCGTCCTAGAGGTGCAGGGGGGTATGTGAATGGGTTACTTCTTGTTGGGGTGCAGGAAGGACCAGCTGCTCTGCAAGGCTCAGGGAGCCCAGTGTGACGGCAAGGTCAGCGGGGCAGGACCTCCTTGCCAGGGCCAGCCAAACCGCAGGATGGAGGAAGCTTGTGCAGGGCCCTGATACTCTCATAGCAGCCCCTGCTTGTCTGGAGAGCAAGGAAACAAGTCCTGAAGGCAGTGCAATGGAAAACAGCTGTTCTCCAGGGCACTCGGGTAAAGAATGATCTCAAACAATAGAAAGACCCATGGTCCCTCCCAAGCTGTGCTTTGGAAGGGCTCCCCGAAGGCTTGCAAATGCCAGGGAAACATTGCACACGCCACAGGTGCTCCTGCACCACCCAGCTGGCCAGGAGCTGGGCACCGTGCCTTCCAGGACAGCTGAGGGCAGCCAATTGCTCCAAAGAGCTGATGGGTCTATTGGGGTTCAGGAAGCTCCTCCTTCCTCTCCCAGCTTCTTCCCTCTTGCTCAGAGACTGCTGCTGGGTAAGATGCCTCTCACCCTCCAGCTGAACCTGTTTACCCTCAGCAGGGCCACTCTACCTGCTGCTATAAAAGACTCTAGGTGGGATACAGCTGAAGCTAGTTCCTAATCAGCTTCTTACAGCTATCCTTGCTGGTGTCTGTAGCAATAATGGCTGTGTAGCAACCTTCTTAAGGAAAACTTTTGAATTATTATTTAATTATAAATTTGTACCAGTGCTATGGTAGCAATGCTCTTGACTAATCTAATCCCTGTCTCCTTTGAATTCAGTTATATGTGTTCTTATAAGGCAAGCTCTTCTGAGATCGAACCATGTGCTAGCATAAAACTCAGCAATGTCAGTAAAGACCTCTGCAGAGTTGAGTTTTCTGTTATTGGTAATCCTGGCAGACCAGAGTGATCCTGCTCTGAAGAGGTGAGTGTGCTCAAAGGGAACAAGATGACTTTTTTTCTTTTTTTTTTTTTTATAAAATCCAAGAGAACAAGGAAGCTCGGAGGAGTTTATTGAAAACAGAACGGTAGCATTCATGAGGGTGAGGACAGCCTTATATATCTATTGTCTGCTCTTAGAAAAGTATGTCAAGTAATAGAAGAATACTAGCTAAACTAGTCTTGAAAGCAACACAGATTACCCCATGTAACTTGCCAAAAAAAGAGGAAAAAAAAATAGAAACAACATTACATGCTCTGCAACTGGTAAACTCCGTGTTATAATCCCAATGATAGGAGTTCAACAGGGGCTTCAGCTGGAGTTAAACTTCAGCGCCCTTTGTACAAAGCTTTGGCTGAGGTGATATATCAGTTCAAGCAGTGGTAATGCTGGATTTTGGACTCTAGACAGGGAAGCGTTAATGCCTGTGCCCTGAACCCACCAATGAAGTGCACGGACTGCTATTAAGGCCAGTCTTTTTTAAATCTAAGCTAACTGGGAAGAAGGGTTGAATGTTTAATTTTCATTAAAACTAAACTGGCAAGAAGCTAAGGGCCTCAGCAAGAACTAAAGACAGAGATTGGTAAAAGGTGATCTTAAAAATTAATTGCTTTGCTCTCTTCTCTTGCACTTGCCTCCTGGATCAGCAGAGTGAGGGATGGTACTAAAGACGTATTTTGGCAGGAGATGAATGAACAAAGCTGAGAGTAACTGCAGATAGTAAAAAATTGGCTGAATTAGGATCAGGCCTGGAGAAATCTCAGAGGAAGTCTGAAATAATTAATTGTAAGCAGTGTGGCTGGGGTGGAAAGTTATGAGTAGCACAGGGCTGGAGCCGACAGGGAGGAGAGCCCTTCAAGCTGTACGTGAGCCTGTGTGTTGTGCTGCTCCTCTGCCCACAACTGCCTAACAGTAAAAATCTCCTCCTCCTTGTCCCAGATCTGGCTGAGGTGGCCTTCAGGGCCATGTTCTTGCTTCAGAAAAAACATGTTTTTGTAACACCCCACCTCTAGACCTGCGTGTGTTCCCTCAGGCCTCGGCTCTGTATGCAAAGCTGATTTCTCATTCAGCCTTAGCTCCTCTGAGTCAATTGGGCCATCCTTTCCCTGCCTGTAGTTTGGGTTAGGAAGTGGGCAGGACCTGAAGAAACAACTGCAGACCTTTTGGGCAGCATGCAGATGTGTTTCACAGCTCGATGTTTGGATTACAATCCATCCACGATTTGTCAGGACTGCCCAGTAGCAAACGGAGCACCTATATTGTAAGAAGTTGAGTCTGATCAGGGAAGTTGTATTACAGTAAACCTCGCACCGAATGGGTTGAAAAAAAACCCAGATGTCAAACCAAAGGCTTGAAGACTGTCCTCCTTCGCAGGTCATACCTTGCCTCCCAAGGAATCCTCTGACTGTATCAGTTCAGTGCTGGATAAAGGAGCATGGGCTCTCCTTAGCAGGACTTTCCAAGCACGTTTCACGAGGGGTTCTCCAAAAAGCTGCAAAAAGGAAGGTAAGTAGCTTGCGGTGGCGAGCAAAGCTTTGCCAGGGATCAAAATAGTCGCCAAGACAGAATCAAGTAGGATGAATACTGATTTTTTTAGTTTTATTTTACTTCTGTGAAAAGGCAGAAACGAGGGCTTTCTGCTCTCATTACAGGAATAGCGTTTTAGTCCCACTTCTGTAGCCAACAGGTTTTACAAAGCAAAGTGCTGAACTTCCAGTTTGCTCTCTCAACTTTGCCTGGGACTGACAAATAGACCAAGACTCTGCAGCCTTGACAGACTTCAACTGGAGGAAAGAGGTGATGTTTTGTGTGTGTCTGGTGTTGGTGTAACTTCTACTAAGTGTAAGTGCAGATGACTTAATTGGGCTTTGGAGCAGGAGAATGATGAAGTGGAGTGTGGCCAACATAGAGCCATTGGCAAGGTCTGGCTGCGTGAGTGAGTCCAGGGATAATCTGTTCGGCTTAGCAAAGGAGAAGGTGCTTTGTATGTTTGAGAATGCAGGGTGGAGAGCTCTTACACACCATAACCAATGTAGGCAACAACTCATGATGACAATTTGGTTAATGCAATGATGTTGTTATTGTGCTGTGATTTATTTTACTCTTGTTTAAAGCACCAAACCTGTTCTGGCTGAGAAATTGTGAACATTGTTTTGTACAAAGTCCCTCTTTAATGAACAGTTCAGGAAACACAAATAGGTACAGGCCTGAATGCCTACAGATGTTTTTTTAAACTCAGCCTGAGCTTTGAGACTTCTGCGATAAAGATGTAGCTGATTACGTTGTTTAAAGGACACCTTTGATCTTAATCAGAAGTCCTTCAATAGGATTTTTGTACATGTATTTGTTCGAGAACTTGTTAGGTCGTCAGACTGGTCTCCTTCAGCCTCTGAATTTTCAGCTGTGAAAACAGATATTGATGAATTAAATTGACAAATTCTCTACCAATCTCAGGTTCTCCAGATTCTGCACGTGTATTCAAATGTTGTTTTCAGAACAAAGTTTGAAGACATATCAACTCTAGGCAAAATCCCAGCTGCTCATTTAATGCACTTGTCTTAATCACTGTTTCCAAACACCAGTTGGCCTACTTAGAGGCTTCAAAGAACAAAAGGTTTTGTAAATGGTACATGCTACCACAAAGCCAACAAATCTTCTTAGAGGTGATTTTCATCATTGGTGTTTCATGTGGGATTTGTAACCTTTAGCTTAGGGCTGTGATAGCGTTCTTCCAAAGGGTGATTGCAGATTATGACATCTTTGGGTTAATAGCTCTTGATGTCGCCATCATTTTGTTTAACCCTTAAGACATTAGCTATCCCTTATGTTATTTTCTCTTTGGAGATGTTTCACAGTGGTGAGAGCAACTAGGTCAGAGAGCAAGATATAACCTGGAGCACTAGTAAGGACTCCAAGTAGTCCCTTCTGAGAGTCCTTGTCCTCCCATTTAGTGGGTCTGCTTTGGTTTTGTCCTGTTTGGAAAATGCTGTCTTGCCTGGTAGGGGAAGTTGGTCCCATCCAGTGTGTTCCCCGGAAGCAGTCTTTTAGAGTACATACGCATCAAGGAGACAATGCTTTGGCTAGCTCTATGCAAAATCATTCTAAAATGTCCAACTTTCTTGATCATCATATGCATCCTTCAGAAGGACCATGCCAAAACACTGTACAGACATGGGGTCTGCTTCTTATGGCTGTATCTTGCCAGGGTAAAGAAGAGGCATTACTGCTGAGCTGTGTCTCTTAATGACTGCCAGTCAAACGCCATTTGGGGACCTGCAAGGAAGGACTATTTCCTCTGATACTGTGAAGAATTTGAACCTAAACTGTTTGTATCTGCCTATTTGGGTGACTCTTGCAAGGAAATGCAGCTGACCTGAGACTGGGGAAGCAGAAGGAATACAGATGGACTGCTTGCAAGGAGCAGGGGATCCTCTCTTCTCCCTGGGCCTGAGGGCCCTGCTTCTCCTGGGGAGGAGGGCTAACAGCTCAAGAGCCTCAGGAAGGAGCACAGCCAGCCTCCTGCCTGCTCTTGCTTTTGGGGAGGGAAGGGCTCCGCTCAGTGCGCGATGCCTCCTTGCACTTTTGCGGGCTTTTGCTCCCCTCTAACGGCCAAAGAGCTGAGAGCCCCTTTGCTGGACCATGGTGTCAAGGGCTCTGGTGACTGGCGCCAGAGGCTTTCCCTGTGCTAGCAGACCTGTGAGGCACCGAGCCGACTTCAGCTCCAGGCAGGCTCAGGGGTCACCCAGCGCTGCATTGAGCATGGGGCCAGGGTCTCGCCCAGCTCTTCCTGCAGCTCCAGTTGCTGGGTTTTACCCTCCTTATTTTCTGTTCCATCTCCCAAGAAATGCACCTGTGTTGTGGTGGCTGGGAGGAAAGGTTACAGCTAAACTTGGGAAAGAGGGGCAACGCAGGGAAATCAGTCAATCTGCACAGATCTGCGAGCCCTCCCTGAGTCAGCACCACCTCCTGCCCACGCCACTAACTGAAGCTCTCTAACTTTGATGCTTGCACTGCAGCTCTTCCCTCTTGTTGGAACAAGTTATGCCCACTGCCTGGGTTTTACCCAAACCAGCTATGAACAGTCTTTTGCAGACTGCTCAATCTACAAAAAAATGCGTGTGTTCATGTGCTTGGATCTTTGGCTTTTGAACAGCTATGCTATTTATTGTGTTGCATTACCCGCTGTTGCCCTTTTTAAAAAAAGCTCTTCAGAGCTGCCCACATTTGAAGTGAAGAAAATTTAAATAATATCTCATTTTGCATCAGCTTTTGCATCTAGGGGTTATTATAGAATCGTAGAATAGTTGGGGTTGGAAGGGACCTTTAAAGGTCATCTGGTCCAACCCCCCTGCAATCAGCAGGGACATCTTCAACTAGATCAGGTTGCTCAGAGCCCTGTCCAACCTGGCCTCGAATGTTTCCAGGGATGGAGCATCTACCCACCTCTCTGGGCAACCTGTTCCTGTGTTTCACCACTTATGTGGGCATAAGGTTTGTGTTAGCTGAATGTAAGCCTAACAGCCCAAGGTAATTCCTCCAGCATCTTCTGTCAAGTTCATTGCTGCAATATGTGTTAAACCTAGGTTGCTTTCCAAAGTTAGGGAGTAAACCAGGAGAGAAAGTTTGTTTCCTTATCTTCACTATTTCTTCCCACCTCTTAAACCTACTTAAAGCAAACTGCAGTATGTGTAACGAAATCATGGCTTACCTGCTATGTTACGCTCTGTTGGCGTCAAAAGGGTTAAAAGATATTTTGCTCAAGAACACAAGGATTGTTCTTTGTTTTCATAGTGTGGTCAGTGTGGTGGAGAAGCTGCCCCTGGGAGGGCCCATGTATGATACATTCTCTGCAGTCAAAAGGGACATAGGGAATCAGGACATTATCCTAAGCTTTAATGAAAGCTTGCAGTGCTTGTACAAGGAGATCCCTCAATGCCTTCCACCATGCTCTGATGTGTAAACCACAAGTAACAACCACAAGCAGTACGACAATCTGATTTGGATGTGGTTATGTGCTATCTTGGCCTTGCTCACCCTTGCATCCTGTGCAGAAAACTGGCTGTCCTCTGCACCGGTGGGGATGGCAGCGTAGCTCAAAGCAGCATGATTTGGTGTGTGCTCTCTCTTGTCCTGCAGATACTGTCAGGGCTCTCTTATTTAAGACCAGCCTGAACTGGCATATCCTACCTGGAATTAAAATAAATAAATAAAATAACTCAACTACTCTGCCTCCTTGTTTCCATGCCCCCACCTGTGTGGAGCAGGCAGGTAACTGGTGACAGTACAGCTACAGAGTCAGCTAGCTAACCAGCAAGTGAAGACCTTGGTAGCCACACTGCCCCTGTCCCCCATGCTGATAACGTTTTGCCACTGTCCTAGCTAGTGTAGCTGCTTTCTTGTCTCCCCTACACATCCACTGCATTTCAGTCCTTTTACAGACTGCTCTGTACAGCCTTTTTTGTGTCACTTGCTACAGAAGTGATTGATCTGCGAGGCCAAGGAGCCATACGTGCTTGTTGTTGTTTACCTTTCCCAAAGCTTAGTTTTTGTTAATTTGTCTGTGAGATTCTTAGGAAAGAGAATACCTACTCTATCTTCCTGGAAACTGCTTCCTACACTTTGGATCCTACCAGGATTTGACATGCTGTTACTCATCCTGGATGGTACCTGGAGTCCTTCACAAACACCTACCTGCTCTTCAGGCTTGGTGGAAGTCAAATGTGCTATCTACCAGCAAAGTAGTCAATTTGTCGCTTACTGTCCTGATATAGGGAATTGTTTAAGACTCGGGATATAAAATGTGATATTTGGGCAAAAATTAATTTTCTTGTAATCTTGTCCACAGGTCAAATGAAGACTATAGGTGATGCTCAGTCACCGTATCAGAAACTAGTCCTTCCTCTGCAAGTACTGATGAAAAAGTGAATCTTTACCAGAAGGCCGAAACTCTTGTTGCAAATAGCAATTTGAGCTTTAAATGAGCATTTAATGTATTTAGGGCTACTTCAAATAAGATTTCTTTCTGGAATGCTGTAGAAGTGATCTAATGGGAAACCCCCTCTCCAGAAGAATCCACAGCCTTATTTCATGGTCCTCGGGAAATCGTCCTTTCTCTTTCAGGTCCCACCTAGCCATCATGGGCTTAGATTAAAGGTTTGGAGCCTTCTGCTCCACAGGGTCTCTGTCTTCTCCCCACTCATCTGGAGGACAGAAGGACAAAGTTCCTCTCTCCCACTGATTCAGGATTGCAGCCCTGATGTTCCTGAATGAGAACAGTTATATGTGAAGTGTTGCTGGGGCTCCTCTTCCTCACCTGCAGCAGCTGAGCTCTGCGCAGCTCACTGTGATATGTGGAAATAAGCTCAGCTCTTTATTTACAAATCACTTAGATGTCTGCATTGTATGTCAGCTTCTAAACCATCCTGAGACCAACAGTGGTTCTGAGCACAGCGCCAGTGACCAGGCACTGGTCTTGGCAGCTGTCTGCATGCGAGGCCACCCAGAGCTGGAAGTGCAGACAGGTGTATTTGGTATTGGGGAGGAAAGAGGATAATGGGAATGTCACAGCTGTATCTGGATTGCTCCGGTGAGCTTTCAGCCTGCCAAAGAGAAAGCCCTGCCTTACTAGGCAAGACAGGTACCTTGGAGGATGCTGGGGGCCTCATCCCTGCTGTCTGCTTCTGTTCTTTGCATGTGTTGCTCTTGTTCCCTTCTGCTAAGGAGGCACCGGGGGAGGGCTGCCAGCTGCCTGCTCAGGTAGTACCAAACAGCTGCAGTCACAAACTCCTCCTGCATCTTAACTGAACATGCCACCACCTAAGAGACGGATGGACAGACCTGCTCTAGGAGAGGCATGCTTCTTGTTCATGTGGCATGAAGCAATTTCAAAATGAAAAATTTCACTACTGATCCCAGGACTAGGTTAAGAATAAGAAATTATGTCAACATCAGCACCTTGTCTACTCAGCTAATCCAACTCACCCTTCCATCTCCCAAGGGAGAGACTTTTCCTCTTGCGATATGGTGTCTTATAAAAAGGAGGTCTTGTTTAACAACTGCTAAAGCGTAGGTCAAACAAGCAGGTATTTTATACTTACAGTCCATCAACCACTGTGCTCCATCTAAGAATAGCCAATCCACAGGGAATATGCAGGCAAAGGAGTCAGCAACAGTGAAACCATTGTCCAGAGCATGGGGGGGGGTGGGGGGGATACATTTATAAGATGCCCAGCATGGCTTTGCTGCTGAATAATGAGACTGAATGTCAACTTGTGCGCATTAGAAGCTGGAGCAAAAAATAACCTGCTTGTGTTACTGTGCTGCCTGTGTTCTGCTGTTATCCTTGGCTTTATTGGTGGCTGCACCTAGTCTTTCCGTGTGTAGAGGCTCTTGGAACAGATGAAAGTTGCCTTCAGCATGTACCTGTGTTGTTGGTGTTCTGCTTGGTGATGCTACTGCCCAAAGTGGGAGATGAAAGACGAAAGACAAGTGGCCTGATGTTTCCAGAAAGGTCTCTAACTCATGCTGGATGGCTGCTGAGCTGCAGGTACTGCAGGTGGGAATGTGAGATCTTCAAACACTTGTTGCTCTCTACAGTTTCTTTTTTGTATGTCTACTAATGCAGTCTTTTTGTGTACATCTTTCACATGTTAACACAGGGAGAGGAGGAACCATTCCCTACCTCATCCAGTGCCCCTCTTGGTTCTGTCCTGGGCCATGATGAAGATCCTGCTCTGCCTCCGTACGCTGGTACTAAGAGGGCAGGATGTGGGCCAAGGCACTCAAGTGCCCTGGGACCAACCTTGTCACACGTTTGTACCATGGCCTTGCACAAGTCCTTCCTTTCATCTCTGTGCTGCAGCATCTCCTCTTAGCTTGGAGCAGGAGGCTGACAGGACCCCTTGGGGGGAGCTTGTGACCCATAGCCCCAGGAGGGCCTCAGCAGGGTCCTTCCCAAGTGCCACATACTCCCTGGAGCTCCCCAGGAGGGTCCTGGGTGAGGAGATGAGCGGTGGTGCCTCCTGCAGCCAAATCCCAGCCGCTGCACATAGGAGCACAAAACATACAGCTGGAAAAGCAACACCAAGACTGTGAATTGAGCCCAAGCAATGACCTGACTAATGCCTTACCTGATCTGCTGTAAATGCTGAACTGGCAGACGCAGGTTTAAATGTTACCCCCCATACCAGTGATCCAGCTGAAAGGAGCTTCTGGGCAATGGGTTTATCCAGTGAGGCATGAGGGGCTCTGCCTGGGCTCTTCCTTCTCCTCTGTGGCGCAAGGAACTGGATCCCATGAACTTTAATGGCTGCTATCCGGGGTGTGCCCCGTGTACAAGATTAAACAACCTATCTAACCTGACTAGCTGGTGCCTCAGAGCCTGGGAGCTGAGCAGGGCCCAGCTCCATCCTGCAGAGCATGTCAGGCATTGCCTACGGTCCCAGCCCAGGGCCAGCCCCGCGGGCTGGAGGCAGAAAGGTCCCAGAGCCAGCTCCTCTCAGGGCGCAGCTGCCACTGTCTGATGTGTAAAAATGACTAATAAATGCTGTCATGTATGTATTGATTTATTTGATACCTTTTTCATACCTGACCTTTGTTCTGAGCTGTGAGAGAGGCGCTGCTTTCTCCATCTCGATCCTGTGTCTTCCTGATGGTTAGCAACAGCGAGCTGTCCCGCAGGCTCTGTCCCTCTGTACTTCTCCCTTCTGCAGTCATCAGCAGCTGGTCCTGCTGCCCGAGCCCCTTTGCTCACCACCAGGGAACGAGTAATGAGAGGGAGATGATAAAAAATCAGGCTTTTGTTTTACCATCTGAACTGAGCCTGTGGCTGCTTGAAGGCACTGTGCTTCATAAAGCCAAGACGAGCCTCAGAGCCTGAGTCTGGCCAGGAGCACCCCGGTGCTCGAGCCACTGGGTGGATGCTGGCTCCTACCTGGTGAATGGGATTTAGCCCTTCGAGGCAGTGGGCTGGAAAGCTACCGTAGGGCTGTGGGCTGCACTTCCCACCCCGGGAGACAGCAGCAGCCTGTGCCCTGCGCAGCCTTCCCCGACGAGCAGGGCTCCTGCTCTGGACTTCCCAGCGCGGTGGGTAGAAGCAGAGCAGCACCTTCCCTGGCTTTGGGAAATGCAGAAGCAGGCAGCTGAGGTGATGGTGTTTGGGGAAGAGGAATAAACTGGCCTCCACGTTTAGAAGCTCTCTTTAGAGAGGGGATGGTGAACACATGGGAGTAATGGGGTGACCTCTCTCCTGCATGGTGCTATTTGGGGCACTTTCTGTGACAGCTGTGGTCCTGGTGAGGCAGCTGCCAGCTCTCCCCTCACATGTGCCTACGGCTGTCCCAGCAGCGCTCCCTCAGCTGCACCAAGCATCCCTCCAAGCACAAGAGCATTGAAGAAGTGTTTCTACAGTTGCTCTTTTCTGCCTAAACTGCCTGATGTGCTTTTGGAGCTTCAGAGGTGATGCTCTGTGGGATAAGGTGAGCTGCCTGACTGCCCTCACTCTGCTGGCACTGCCCCGCTCAGCGGTGCCGAGCAGGGCACTGGAGGCAGTGCTCTGCATCCATCTCCAGAAGGCCTCACTTCTGGAAGAGCTCTTTGCTGCCAGTCCATCTGTGCAGGCTGCTGGGGAGGGAGGCACCTTTCACGGGGCAGGAATCACCCAGCAGAAGGAGAGTTTGCTGAGAGTGTCTTGTAGGGACCCTCTCTCCCCCTCCAAGAGGCATTGCAGCTTTTCAAATGGCCACATTCCCCCGCCCAGAATGAGGGTACCCCCTTTCCAGTGCCTGCCCTATGCTCTCCCCAGGGAATGCACACCATGGGCCCAGCATCAGCCCCTTCGCTCTGCTGTTCTCTCTGGCTAAACAAGAAATAACAATAAATTGCCCAGACCTAGGCAGGGGAAGACTTTGATTTCTCCTGTGTTTTATATTGCTGCTGCTGCTGTTTGGCAAGTTGTTTGGAGTGCTGAGCTGCGGGAGCGAGGAAAGCGGCAGCGCTTGCTGGGGCTCGGGGAGCTAATAACGGCGTCCTCCTTCCTCAGGTCAGTGCTATTTCCCTGAAGCTTTGTGGAAATGACTCCTCCTGGTACTCTGTGAAGAAAAGTCCTTCTTGCGTGTGGCTGGTGAGCTGAAATAGCCAGCAGGCCTGTTTTGGAGGGGACGTATCTCGAGTTTTTGTCTATTTTTGTTCTTTTTTACTTTGAGGGCACAGACAGCAATTAGCTGCCTCTCTTGTGCAGGAGTCGTTGCTCGGGGGAGCCGTGGTCCCCGCTGAAGGCGCCTTTGGGGACCCTCGTGCAGCTGGAGCAGCTTGGCTTCGGGGCGGCCGAAGGGATGTGGGGAGGATGCGGGGCGCAGGGGAGCAGCCCTGCCCCTCCGGCACAGGCCGGGCAGGGGACGTGCTGCAGAGAGGAAGACTTCAAGGGCAGGAGGAGACGGAGCCCCAGGCTGCAAGAGGCGGTGAAGCAGGGCTGGAGAGCCGGCGGGGACCGGGAGAGGCGAAGGATTTTTCCGGAGGCTTTTCCCGTCCTCCGGAGGCGGGCAGGAGCGCGGCACCCCTCACCCCCGCGCTGCCCGGGCGCTGCTGCCGGCGGCACCCCTCAGCCCCGGGCTGCCCTGGGCGCCAGCAGCCGCTAGGTGACAGCACCGGCCCTGCTTTCCCCGCCGCCCGGCCCGGCCCGGCTCGGCCCGGCGGGCGAGGGACGCTGCCCGCCCCCGTCGCGCCCCGCGGGGCTCCGGCCTCCGCGGGGCTCCGGCCTCCGCGGGCGGCCAGGAACCTACCCCCTCCCCGGCCTTCCCCGTGCCTGCCTGCAACCAGCTCCTGAAAGGCAATTAAGACAGACATTAGATCCGCCTCTTAGAGCTGTCCATCTACCTGAGCCCAGTTCTTAATATCTCCAGCAGGAGCTTGGATGTTCACATCCAGTCTGCAGGTCGGAGCTCTGTTGAGAGACCGTGGTAAAAGCTGGCATGCACCAAGCGAGAGATGTCAGGAAACAACTCTCCACTGTACTAACAGTAAGAGACTAACCAAAGACGGTGCTGTGCCGCGTTTCAGCAGAGAGGGGAAACACTGATGGTGGCCACTGAGGAGACCCAACTGTTGGGTGCACTTTGCGCTAGCCTTCAGGTAAAGACAGCTACGGGGAAATGGATAGCACAAGCCGTGCCGGTGATGGGGGCTAACAGTCTGGCCCTGAATAAGGAAAGTGCAAGTAAGAGAGTATTTAGGTAAACAGGAATTTTTCAGACCATCTGGGCATGGTGAACTTCACACAAAGCAATCCCAGAAATATTTGCTGTTATCTGTGAGAACTACTGGGGGACAGTGAGGCATGGAAAGACTGTAAAATGCAAGCTTTGTACCCCTCCTTCAAAATGGGGACTGAGGTCAAAAGCCAGGAACTGCTGACAGTTAAATCCCCTCACCCACCCACTGCCCAAAAAATGCTGGAACAAATAATCTCACTACTTGTAAGCAGTGGAGATGAGCAGGAGCCACATGGACCTGTCAAGAACAGAATCTGGTCAAAATAATCTGATTTTCCTCTATGACAGGGTAAGGGCATGGTGAAGAAGAGCCCTGTCTGCCATTTAAGTGGCTTTTAAGGATGATGTAGATGGGATGTTGGGTAGGTACAAAACCCATTGGATAATTATACCCAGAGAGTATCTACCGCTCGCTGTTGAAAAGGAAGGGATCTGTTGAGTGAAGGTCAGGGACATCTGTTCCGGGTCTGGTTTTGTACAGCATTTCCATTAATGACCTGGATGATGGAGGAGAATGTGCACTTGCTAAGTCCGCAGATTGGGAAGTATCCAGTGACAAAGTTACTTGCCTAACAGATCTTTAGAATAAGCAGGATCCTGCTAAAAACCACCTGCTTGGGTTGCAGTACCAAGGAGATACAGCTAGGGAGGTACTGGGGACTTGTGAGAAAGAGAGGTCCTGGAGAAGGTCTGTAGGACACCTGCCATATTTGTGCTGGACCAGAGAGCACGATGTCCATGACCTGGCCTCATGGGGAGGGAGCCGAATGTGGGAGGCTGTACTAGCTCTGCTGCATCAGGAAGGCAGGTGGCATTTGGAAAGCAGGGGACCTCTCCCAGAGCTCTCTGCTGCCAACTTGCTCACTTCTTTATTTACTGTTGGCAATCTCTGGTGTCTGCAGACTTTAAGGTTTTCCCGAGGTTATGTCAGCTATTTGGTGCCATTGTACAAAGCTTTCTCAGCACAGAGCTGGTGTGTGGTTTGCCATCTGGTCTGGATCCTACACGGTGCAATACCTCTGACTGCAGAAACAGACCTTACCATCTTCTCCCTACAGGATTAGGAAGGAGGAACTTGAACCATCTAGCCAGCCTGCAGAGCCACTGGCCGCACACTTGCATGCACCAGTTGCCTTGTGTGGGCACTGACTGAGTCTGTCCTGCTCAGAAATCAGACTGGTCTGGCATAACATGAATTGAAATGACTGCATGGAAAACCTTAGGCTGAAAAATCAGTACCTAAACTAGGTCTTGGCTTTTCCCCACTGGCTCCAACAGGAGATCATGAGAACCACGTGCTGGAATTCGCCTTCTGCTCTGTATATTTGGGCATATCTTTCATCGGCTGAATCCTGCAACAGTCTGCAGCAGCCAGCCTTGTACGCCCCCACCCCAACCGAACCTCATCTTCTCTGTGGGACAAGTAGAGGATCTTCACAAGCATCATAGCAACATGAAGAACAACCAAAGCTGCACAGAAACTGCTCAAGGCAAAGAGCAGCTACTAGAGCAGGTTAAAAGGGAAGGAGGAGCTCATGTTGCTCTTGGCTTCAGCCGGGGAGAAGAGAAGGGAGAATTTTCATTCCCTCCATAGACACATCACCCAAGTGAAGGGGAAGCTGGTTCTCCCTTCAATTTCTTCTCCAGGCAAAGCTGTGTCTTTATGAGAGGTGCTTTTTCTGGCTTTGCAGTGTTCCCACCTGTGCTTGAGATCAGCATGGGGTGGAGGGGCAGGGTGCATGGAAAGGGTGTAGGGGAAGGACCAGGTGTGCAAAGAGCTTACCTCCTTCATCGAGGAGTAGGAGAAGATTGTGGCACCACCTGGCTTGGGTTATCAGGGGGAGGAGTTGGACTCAGCTGCGAGTCAGGCTCAGTGGAGGAGAGGATATTAGAGAGAAGCCCAGGCCCTTCTTTTTTCCCTTAGGGGGAAGAGCTGTGGCAGAGAAGAGTTAAGCACAATAGCACTAAGACGAGGCATGTGTTTGGGGGGAAGGCTGCTGGATGGAGGCTCTGGCACAGAACGGAGACTAACCACTGGAGCCACCTCAGCAGCACTGCAGCCCAGCGACAAGGTAGGATCCAGGTTACAATGAATGGTCATCTTGGATGCACTGCGTCTATGTTGTAGATGTTTATGCTTGTTCTTTACACATTGCAGATAGGGCTGTGCTTTCAGGGGTAGCTGTTTCAGTGCAGGGTAACTTGGCTCCCTCATTGTGGATTAGCTCAGAGCAAAGAATAATTTTGTTACAATGAAATTGGGCTGACATCTGTGACTGCTTTCAGTATCTGCTCACCAATACCTTCAGCAGCAGTTGCTCCCCGTGGAATAGGCTTTGGTGAAGACTGAGTGGCTCATATGATTTGCTTGTGAGGGACCTCTTACAGTGTCCTAGTGAGGATCCCTTCTTACCAAAGAACTTGCTTCCTCTCTGCATGCTAACAACATTGAAGAAACCTGATTTATGCCAGTTTGCCTGTCCCATTCATCCAAGTAAGATAGTTTGTTATGGTGATGTGTTTGGTTTTTTGGGTTTTTGTTTGTTTGTTTGTTTTCCTAAGAAAAAAGTAAAATATTGGGGTTGTGCTTTCCCCTTGGAGCATGTGCCTGATGAAGGGAAAGGAGGCTGCACTGGGTAGGGATGTCCTGCTCCCCTGCTGCTCGTGGAGCTTCCTTGGGCCCCTGGAGGAACCCACTGCATCCCTCTGCACTGGCTGAAGCAGCAGATCCCCGTGGTGCATGTACATCTCGGGAGACCCACCTCTGTTTTACAGCTTTCCCAACAGAAACTGTGCAGGGGCAGGCTAGCAGGGCAGGTTGCTGCAGCCAGGCTCTCCCCTGGGGACCGCTGTTCAGAGCGGGAGTGCCTGGCAGGGCTCCCCTACCCTGGGCTGCTGGGAGCCCAAATGCACTGGCCCCATCCAGCACGGCAGGGAAGCCTGAGCCAGGAGAGGCTCGATCTTCCTGCCACAGTGGGTGCATGCAGACAGGGAGCACTGAAGGGGCTTGCTTTCACCTTCATACCGTGTCCGTGGGCTTTTGATGTCCTGAGGAGCCAGATGATTTGTAAATGAGGAACAGAGATGGCTCCTCCAAACCTCAGGTCCCTGTTCCAACTTGGGCTGCCTCGTGCTGGCACTCCCAAGGATGCTCACTCTTGCCTGGGCTGCTGGTGCTTGATTTCTGAGTCTTCAGACACAGGTTCATGCTCTCAATAACCAGACAGGCAGTAGCCTTAAAGGGATTGTGCCAACTTTTATTTTATTATCTTTTTTTGGAAATGGGATTTGGAGAAGGGAAAGGGAAAAGATGTGCAAGGGGGAGCTGATTGTTGCAAAAGGGGACGCTTTGGATGTACACTGGCAAAGGTGTTCCTGTCTGACTGAAAATGACTGAAGCAGTAAAGCATGACAGGCAGGATGCCGCCTCGGTGGATGTACTTGCTTTACAGGGCTTTTGGTTTTAAAGTCTACTTTGTAGGCTATTTCATGTACAAAACAAAAAAGCATATTTTAACGTCTATATATGTATTTGTATATATATGATATATATATACACACACACACATATTTTATATCCTTACAACTCCCAGTTCCTAAAGGCTTCAAGTCTGAAAGGCCATGTGTACATATGCATTATAAAGAGAGATGCCAATCGACTCAGTCAAGGCTTTCCTTACTGGCTGTGTGATAAATAAGCGGGCAAGATGCCTTTAACTGAAATCTTGCACGTGTGCAGGGAGAAGGGGTCAACCAAGCACCGAATGGCAGCCCCTGCATTGCCCTGTCCCTGGCTGTTCCCTGCAGGGGTGGTGTCCAGCTGCCCATGCTGTCCTGGGCATTTGGGGAGCTCACCCCTGGGGGGCTTGGAGGGGCAGACTGAAACACACTTGGTTCTGCTGTCCACGGGTCAAGCACCCTGCATGTCGGGGCTCCTCTTTCCCCATGGGGCTTCCAGTAGACTCTTTTGGTTTCTTTACCATGAAGGAGGAGGTTTGGTGGGCAAGAGGGGAAGGGGTTTGGGAGGGGAAAGACAGTCAAAATTCACCATACGATAGTTAGACAAATCTTCATAGAGGTCCATCTGCCTGCTCGCCGCTCGCTCTCACTCTCTCTTGCTCTCTCGTGTTCACTCTCATTCTCTGCAGGACATATGCTGTTGTAGAGCTAAAGGTCTCCTTTTGTCAGGCTAAGGTCAAGTCCCTGGTTGGCGGAGGGCAGCCCTTCATACGGGCCTGTCCACGGCGTATTGGCAAGGGCTCAGATTGGAAGCTGCCGTCTGCACCGCCGGGTAGGTGAAGTTAGCATGCTGCTTGGCCTTCAGCCGCAGGCTGGCCAGGCTGGAGTTGCATGTGTCCCTGTACATGTAGGGGCTGGCTGTTGAGGCGTAAGGACAGGCACTGGATGAGACAGCAGAGTTGAGGCTTGGGCTGTTCAGGTTGTTAATGTTTCCCAGGTTGTTGAGGCTGGAGGCCGGTACTCCGGTCACGGCGGAAGGGACCATGGATGAAGGCATAGTCATCGAGGCGATGGAGCTGGGTGGGGAGAACATGGGCTGGGAGGAGAGGGGACTGACATTCATGGAGTTGAAGAATGGGAAGCTCTTGGCTGAGAGTGGGCTGGTGGCGAGCCCCTTGGTGGCCCAGTTGTTGTAGGAATAGCTGGAATACATGTCGTCATAAGGCTGCATCAGTCCGTTGAACTGGGCTCCGAAGCTGTTCTTGCACAGTTCAGCCTGTTGGTTCCTCTCCCGTTTCCTCCACTTAGCTCTGCGGTTTTTGAACCAGACCTGTGTGTGAGAGAGAGAGAGAGAGAGAGAGGGGATGGGAACCACTCTGAGCTGTCCCTGGAAGAAGCTTTGCTCTGGTCTCTTTGCACAGCAAGGCAAGAGCTGTTGAAGGGCCGGGGATGCTCCCAGGGAACTGGGAGGCTGAGCACCAGGAAAGGGTTGCAGCAAGACCTCTGGGCTGCAGGGTCATCTCCCAGCGAGAACCACCACCTAGATCAAAACCCAACCACTGCCATTTTACAACACACAGAATAACCCACCTCACTCAACAAATGGATGCCCTTTATATGAGGAAAAGGGAGGAAAATACTTGCTGTATTTCCAAGTGACCCCAGCTCCCAGGAGGAGGGGTTGGGGTTGTGTGACTTGGGAGCAAAGTATTTGGGGGATGTGGTTTGAGAGCTGCTGAGTGGAGGAAATAACTTCTCTTGTTTTGCCTTCACCTCAGGACCAGCTTGGGGTGGGGTGTTAGAAGTCTGTCTTCTAACAGGAAAATCTGTTAGTGTTGGAGGGACTAAAACAATATAACTTCCTAGAGCACAGAAGCTGCTGGAAGGCTATTCATGGTGCTGCTAACTCATATTTCTAGTAGCGGAGAGAAGCTCTCATTCCAGCTGGAGCCCTGCCACACTATGCCTGTGACTGCAGAGTGGTTTTGGAACCCCAAAGACCGCCCTCCAGCAAGGCTAAGGCTGGGGGACGATGGCACTGCAAGGAAGGGGTCTGCTGGATTGGGGCAGCCAGCTGGTGGGACTCTGTGGGGCAGAGCCCGGGCTTTGCATCTCCCTGTGTTATTGCAAGGTGGCACTGGACGAGGAAGGCACCACCAGCATGGGGTATGTGTGTGGCTGGATGTGTCAAATCTCGCGTGTAGAGCCTGGTGAGGTGTTTTCAAGACAGGGCAATTTTCTAGTACCCCTAATTCCTTCCTTGGTTTGGGGACAGCTTGGTGGCTTGCATCACAGCCGGCTTCCTCCCCACAAGCTCAGGCCTGGGAAGGTGGGAGGGCTGCAGTCCTACCCGGACTCGTGCCTCCGTCAGGTTGGTCCAGACTGCAATCTCCTCCCTGGTGCTCATGTCTGGGTAACGGTTTCTCTGGAAAGTGGCTTCCAGCTCCTGGAGCTGCTGGCTGGTGAAGTGTGTCCTCTGCCTCCGCTGCTTCTTCTTGAGTGAGCCGTCTTCAGGGTTGGAGTCGTCCGTCTGGTTTTGCTGGGACTTCTCGGTGTCTGTGCAAGAAATAGAAAGATGGGAGAGATCCCCTGAGTTAACCTGGGGGCTTGGATGCATTTGGGGAGCCCGTCCTTGGGGCAACTAGTGCATGCTCAGTGAGGTCCCCCTCCGCTGTGGCCACCAGCAGCTCCAGCTGTACCCACAGGTGTGGTCCTGTCTCCCTCCCTTGCCCTTGCAAGCAGGCATCCACCCTGCACCAAAACCAATGGCCCCTTGATGCAGCACGGCTTGCCCTCATTTAACTGCTGTAATGGATGTCTGCTTCCAAGTGACTGGATTTGGATTTTCTAAACTTCCAATCTCTGGTTTTCATTTGTCACAGTTAAGAGGGGTGATAGTGGTAGAACTTACCCAGGCCAGCAGTTTCCTACTCTGCTTAAAGCTCTCTGCCTAAGGCGCCCTTTAGTAAAACTGAACGGAAATTGCCACTTATGACACAGCAAAAGATCCAGTAGTGTTTTTGTGGACAAGGGATGGGAAAAGGCAAACTGCCAATGATAGCAAGTTGAGGCTCTCTAATTAAACCCGAGGAGCAAAAATTTTTATTCTTCCTCCCTTCTTACTCCTCTACCTTCTTACTTAGGTGCAGGTATTTTTATTTTTAAAAAGTAGGAAAAGGCCTCTCTTAGACCTCACCATGAAGTACTCCAGCATCTCCCTGTCCTTCCGCCCCTACCCTCCTCACTCAGAGATCCTTCTCCTAGAGGCAGCATCTTTCATTTCCTTGCCCCTTAAATGAACATCTTGAAACTCTCCAGTGTTCACACTGGTATCTAACTGAAAGGTACAGCTCAGCCTCCTCCTAGGCATTAAGCCCAGGCCTTAACGCTTAGCTTTGGGCTGCCGTGGCTGGAGATAGGCAGCCAGGTACTTCCCTGTGCCACTGCCCCTCCTGGGGCTGTCGGTACTCTGCAAACAGGCAGAATGCAAGCGTAAATATCTTCCATCATCAAAAGAAAATGTCACATTTGAGCGCTTGGCCAATCTATGGAGGACAACTACAGGGAGGAAAGCTACAGCTCATGCTTAATTCTGCTGGGAACCAAGACAAGTCACCATAGAAGAAAATTATTCCAGTGAAAATAAATAATTTCTGATGTACACATCCTCCTTCCTCTCATCTAGAAGCAAGGTGAAGCCGTTCCAACTGAAAATCAGGTTTTCAGCAGGGAGGGGAGGTATTCTTTTACAGAAGTAAATACTCAGCTAAACTAAGTAGAAATTATTGCAAACAGTCGCCAAACTGTTGCATCTGGGCGAAGAAGCTTTAAAAAATCCTGGCATCACTCCACTGAGATTCAGATTAAAAGGATTTTTTGTTTGGTTGTGGTTTTTTAAGTGGAAGCTAGCTTGAAAGGTTTCAAAGTCCAGAAAAATCCTAATATGGAAGGTGTCTTGTACAGCCCCTTAAAAAGCAGAGAGGCAAGAAAACAGTAACCTGGAATACAGCTGGGTGAGGAAAAAAAAAGGTTCCTCAAGTCAGATGGATGTGCTCTGGAAAAACTTGTGCCACAAAAGCTAAATGGAAAAGAGAAAGCCTAAGAGAGGCTGAAAAGCATCTGAGCCCCGACAGAGAAAGGACTCTGCTGCAGGGCAGTGCTGTACCCAACAGCAGGTGCTTTAATGGAGCCTGGCCCTGGGAGACACCCCTGTCCCAGGAACCGGGTGCCATTACCCCGTTCCTGTGGCAGCGTGTTAATTCAGAAACCTCTCCCTGCTGTTTCTGGGAAAACCCTCCTTGCACCTGCCTTCCTCCAAAGGGAGCAATGCTGGAGTCACGGAGACAATTGCAGGAGAGGCACTTACTCTTCACGGAGGAAAGCCTGTGTGCTGTCAGAAAAGGTTTGTTTCTATGGGTATGCATCGCATGGGGTTCCCCACAGGCTCCCCACCAGCCACCTCTGCTTCTGTGGCATGTCTAATGCTATCCACCAGCAGGAAAGCCTAATGCAAGGAGACCGAGCTCGCTATTGCTCACAATAGCAGGGTGCAAACTGATTCTGCTGAGCAGCAAGGTACTATCTCCTGTTCCCAGTGCCAGGACCAGCTCGTGTTTCCATCCAGGGTGTACCCTCAAGAGAACTTTCCCAGTGCACTCTTGAAACAGACAAAGCCACAGGACCTGAAAAGCGGAACGGTAGGAGCTGGCTGTGGTCTCGTGGTACTCTCCTCATTCCCATGAGCATCTTCATGTGGGGATCCCACGTTCAGTAGAACTCTTGGAAGCATGCTCTTGATGTTGATCTTTTTTATAGTCATTCTTGCCAAGGAGATAAATCTGATTTCTCTAGCTCAGTGCTCTAAGCCAGTGTTGGAAGAGGGAGATTCCCATATTATCCATCTCTAAAACAGATTAAAAGGGGAGTGATGCCACCACGTCTGAGCTAGTTATTAGGAATGGCTCAGTACAGACGAAGGGACAACATTTGGTTTGTTTGTTCATCTGCTAAGTCTGGGTTAATTAACATGCATACAGGGGATATGTTCCCACAGGAGCCCCTGACAAATGTGGATTTCCAAAGGGGCTGCTGCGAAGCAGGAGGCCGTGCCCTAATCAGGAGCTCCTGCTCAGGACTGCCCTTCTTTGCGCAGGAAGAAACTATACCGAGAGGGAAGAATGGAGCAAAGGTAACACTGGCTTATGGGCTGCATCTGGGTGGAAGAGCTCACCACGTATCTTGCTTTGGTAATTGTCTTCTCCGTACTTTCTAGCGTAGAACTTTCCATAAATCTTGTGAAGTCCAAGGAGATGTAGGAATCCTGACTTTGAGCCTGGAAAAATCTTTGCAGCTACACATTCCTCTTATTGTTCTCTCTGTTTCTGTACCTGCTACCTGTGGCTCATCCTGAGCATTGCTTACAGAGAGTGCCATCTCCATTTCTGTTTCTTCTCTATGCAGGGGAAAAGTGCACTCTGTAAACGGTGCAGAACTGGGGCATTGCAGTGGGGACCAAAAGTGTGGCAAAAGGGAAACAAGGGACCCTGTGGGTGCCCTGAATTCATGCTGAGGAGCAGAACACAGCTGACCTGTGCGGCCTGATGAACCTAACAGAAGGGGATGCGACAAACCACACCGCACCATTGGAGGACACTCGGGATCTCCAAGAGCTGAGCCCAGACAAGCAAGGTTTATGCTCTCTTACTCTCTGGATGAAGGAAGCGGAGCCAAGGAGGAGCAGGGAGGCTGCTCTCTTGAGGAGAGGCAAGAAGTGCCAGAAGCGCAGCCTGGCCCCAGCCCGGGCAGCCCTCGGTGGTGCGCTCTGCTCTGCCTGGCGCTGCTGACTTGTGGCTGCCGCTGGCCTCTCTGGTGTGAATGCACAAGCTGCCAGCCTCTGTGTGCAGGTAGCGCTGGCAAACACCCACCTCCGAGAACCGTTTTATTTCTAGACTGTTTAAGACATGGGGAGTGACGTAGCCAGGCACCCAGCATTTATTGTTAACCCAAAATAGGTTGTGGAATATATCTTGTGCACGTTCGCCCACTCAATGAAACGACTGTGGTCATAGCTGGAATTAGCTGCTCATGCCTAATGGAAAAAAAAGTCAGCTCCTAAATTGGCAGTTCTGCGGTGTGCCAGGGTGGGCTTGATCGGGAAGGCCACTTGAATGGAGACGACTGCCGTGCATCCAAAGCAGCTGACGAGGAGCCACTGAGCTTGGGGATGTGCCCAACTAAGGTACGCGTGCAGTGGGGAATTTGGTGGGTGGATTCTCTGACCATAGTTATCCCAGTGTAACTCCCTTCATGATACTTACTCTGGGGAATTTTAATCTGCATCATTATGCTTATTAGCTTTTGCACAGGAGTGAGCCTGGAGGCTTTACGCGGGGAGCAGCAGGCTGTCCCCGGCCCTCGCCTCCCCTCGCACTGGCAGCTTTGCATTGTCCTGCTGCATCCAGAGTGGCAAGGGATGGAGCAGTCACAGGACAGATGCAAAATCCAGGGGAAGCCATAGCACTTAGTAGCTGATTTCCGAGCAGGTGTGAATGCTGTTTCTTCTTCAGAGCCTGACAAAGGATGCAGTAGGCTTGGAGTTTGTTCAGCCTTTGGTCAGAGGCTCCTTGGGACAGAGGCAGCCCACTGGGGAGCCTTGCACCAAGGCACAAGTGATCAGACTTTTTCAATTAAAGTGGGGGCAAGACAGTATTCCTCTTCCTTCTTATTGCCTGAACCTGGAGAGTTCAGCCCAAGGTCAACCTGTAGCATGGAAAGCTTCAACCTAAGCAATTTAAACAGAATTTTAAAAAAAAAAAAAGGCAGTTTATCACTAGGTGTAGCCTTCTGTGCCTTGGATGAGATTTCCTATGTTGCAGGGAGAGCTCTACTACTCTGGGGACCTGGTTTAGGCAAATACAATAAAATCTCGGTTGGGCAGTGACCCGGCTTGCCTGACTCCTACCTGCTGTGGGCTGTGCCCTCTGTTGGCAGTGGCTTCTTGCAGCTGGGACCAGGCAACCCCATCGCCGGGATGGTGCTCTCACCCTTCCGATAGCTGTCACTGATATGCACCCCTATGCCTTCCCCCTGCTTGCTGGGATGGCTGTGCCGCCCCAGCACTATGCTGGCTCATGGTATGAGAGGAAGCTCAGCGCATCCCTGGGAGCACTGCAGCCGGCTCTTGCAAGCCACTGGCAACCTGGATCCACCCACAAGGATGGATCGGGGCCTCTCTTGCACCTTGAGGCTTGCACTCACCGCTGTGGTCCTGCCCTTTGCAGCTGTGCTCGTGTTGAGGGGTTCCGGAGTCCGAGAGAGACAAGGCTGGGCTGCGAGCCTCCGCATCTGCCAGCAGGTTGAAATCCATGGGGCAGGGATGGGTGGCGGAGGAGGAGGAATCTGAAAAAGGAGCAGGCACAGGATGATTAGGGAGATGAATCCGTGTGTGACCTCTCCCCACCCGCTCCGGGAGGGACTTGCCAACCCTTGAGGAAAGGTCTAGGAAAAGCAAAGGATCCCTGTGTGATCCTTGGACCCCTTTGAGTTTCCTGGCTGGAAAATGGACATGCCAGGCTTTCTGCTGAGCTTCCCTATAAATTAAAGATCATCTAGTGACACTTCTATTTGCAGCCTTCAGAGAAAGAGCCTCCAATTTATAGGTGACATTCAGACTGAAATAGCAACGCCAGGAGCATGCTGTGTAACGGAGATCTGAGGAAGTGGTTCTGGGCCAGCCAAGGGCTGTTAGCACCTTCCCCAGACATCCCGCCTCTCCCATCCTCCCTGCCCAGCTTCCCTCCTCTTTCTCCCTCGCTTCTCCACAAACCGGTCAAACCCAAATAAAGCTGTCCAGAGAGCACTAATGCAGATGTACACGCACACATCCCAAAAGAAAAGCACTCCTGTATATGGCACTGATAGGAAGGCACGTCTGCCTGCACAGCCGCTGCCTCAAGCAGTGCAAGTGGACTCCTTTGGGGTACATAAGGACCTCTGGAACCTGAATTAACACGGGAATCGCATTACGCACCCTCGGGTGCCTGAGAATGAGTGATCCTGGCTGCAGCAGCAGCTCACTTCCAGCCTTAGGTCATGCTGGCTGAAGGTTCCCCATGTCCCCTCAAGTGACTGTCCGGTGCCCGTGAGCCAGCTCCCCTGGCTGAAAGCATCCCAGCTGGGAAGCTGGCGGTGCTGCTCCCCGCAACTGCAGGCACCACTGGGACTCCTCTGCCACCTCTTTCCATGCCTCTCTGTCCTGTCCCAGGATCAATTATTCTCATCATGTTCTTCCTTGGGGCCCCTGCACCCTCCACCTGTATTGCCCAGAAGAGCTCAGCTGAGGGAATCACTTTGTTCTGGCCCGCACTGGTGGCTCATGAAGAGGCAGGTATGAAGCAGTAAGTGCTACAACCCCAGCCACATCACCTTGGAAAGGTGAGCTGGCCCTATGTTAGCCCTTAATCTGAGTTTCGGATCATAACCCTGCTGCTGTGTGCAGGACGATGCATTGCCACCGATGCAGGTGTAATGGTTTCTGAAGGCTGGACCGCTTTGAGGGGGGACCACAGCAGCTCCTGAAACTCTGGTCACCCCAGCTAATACCTTGCCTTCCCAGCTAGAGAGCCTCTCGCTCTTAAAACATAACAGCAGCTGATGCACCGTGCTGGGATCTGGGACCTCCAGGTTTAGGGGGATTTGGACCAGGCCTTTGGGACTTCCAAACTGCAGGTGGAGGTCAGCTGTGAAGACTGGATTCTACCTGATGAAGGACTGCCCGGCCCCGCAAATCCACGCGTGTTAGGGAGGGAGCCTGCTGAAGGCAGTATTTCGTCTGGACTGTGCTAGCATTTAGACATGTAAACAAGAGATTAATCACATAGCTGTTGCACCTCCTTTGGAGGTGGATGACAGTGACTAAGAATGTATTTTCAGAGCTGTCTAAAACCTCCTGTCAATTTGAGCAGGGCTGCTGCCAGGGCCCTTGGCAAGGCTGACCTGATACCTGCAGCGTGCTTCCCAGGCTGTGGTGAGAGGGCAGGGAGACGTTTCTAATGGTTATCCGCCAGGTTTCTGCAGCAGATCTCACTCGCAAAACCCCCAGCAGTTTCCCTCGCTCTCCCCTTCGCTTGACCTCCAGGCGCTGATGAATCTGTCTTGACACTGGCCTCAATCAGCACACTCCAAAAGCAATATCTAATGAAGCAACCTGGTCCCAGTTTTCCAGACCTTTGCCTCGCTCCGGGCTTCTCTCTTGTGGGAGAGAAGTGGCAGTGGCTCCATCTTTACCGTGAGGCTGGTTTCCATTTCCACCTCACGGTGAGCCTGACCTTTGATGTCTGCCGGCTGTGTAAGCTCCTGGCAGCAGCAGGGCACAGCCCTGTTGCTTTTTGCCATGTGTACGTACACGAAGTGATGTGACAGGGGCTGTGTTTTCTTTAATACCTTTGCATGGAGTAGGGGGAGTCCATCTGCTGCTGATATTGCCATGGCTTTTAGCATTACTCTCTGAATTATGCAGAAACGCGCAGTGAATTAATTCCATGGATTAAGTCTTGATTAAGATGTGTGTCACTTTGCTGTCTCAGAATTTATTAAGAGCCCTTCTTGAGGCGGCGGCAGATGGAATTTCTGCCCAATGTTTGTAGATGATAATTTCCCCTCTTCTACAGCCATTTGCATATGATTGCATCTGTCAAGCACAATTTCCTCTCTTCTAGGGCTTGACTCTGTACTGGACCAGATTTAAGGAGGAATTCAGACTCCTGCCTTGCTGTAACTGAAGAACAGGGTCCTCCTGTGCAGGGTCCTGTTTGCTTTGAGATTCTTTTTGCACATTTTGCATTGCTTTCATCTGTGCCAACTAGAGTGAAAATGGGAAAACCAGGGGGGAGTATTTTTACAGCTGGTTCCATAGGTGTGAATGACAACACAAGGTACAAGGCTCAGGGGAACCCAGTCTCAGTATTGAAAATTCATGTCCCATCCTGAATCGCACCAGTGCAGTGGTTACGGGGTTGACCCAAGCTGCTGGGCACAACATAGCATGCTTGGCCTGCCTCAGAAATGCAGTGGGCACCTAGATTAAAACTGGTTTTTAAAGTGTGGCCTATATTCAAGTTGAAACTGGGACTTGTGGCTCAGAATAAGTTTGCTTTTTGAACTGAATTTAAAACTAGGAGGATTTCAGAAAGGAGATTTTTATGTATACGTGTAATACACACCTATTGCGTGTGTCCTACGTGGTGGCATCAAGGAAGGCCTTCTCAGCTCACTGTGAGCAGGTCACGGAGAAGCAAGAGCAAAGGGAGAGGGGGGATCTGCTCAGCACAGTTATGAAGGACCGCAGGAAAAGTCTGCGATGGGGACAGCCCGTGAGCTCTGCACCAATGTATTTACCCAAAGGCAACCCCATGCCACTGACAAAAAAGGCTGTAGGTATTATTGTAGATTGTACAGCCCTTTCAGATTTAATTAAAGGAGCTTTCTTCCACATTGGCTAGATCTCGCTGTAGGCAGAGACATTAAGAAAGTCAACGCTAAACCTTCATGGCATTTCTACTAAGTTGTTTGCCTGGTCTCAGGGAGTTCCTGAAATCGGCACCTCAAAAATGTCTTTAGACAAAATCAAATTTATCATCTCCATCTGAGTCTTCATCTCATTTTCTTTTAACATAAAAGAACGGTTTCTTTAGGGACAGCTCCGGTATTAGCAACATGCAGCCAGGCTTGCTCAGCCGTTTCAGTTTTGTAAAACTAGCCCTGGCTCCTAGCCTGTTCTGGCACCCGTAACAACTTTTATCGACATATGTAATTGCTCCTAAGATAAAGGTTCCCAAATCTGTAACAAACGTGCCTTTTCTTCCAGTCGCTGCTTGTGTGCATCCTCTCCCTGGCTCCCGTGTGACGATGCCGGTGGCTGCCTCCGCAGGTCCCTCCAGCCGGGTGGGGAGCTGCCGTCCCTGCCCCACAGGCACAGTAGAGGGCAGGGGGAGAGAGCGGCTCTGGCTCTAGGCTTTTTCTCCTTTCAAATTCACCCCCTTTCTATTTCTGTGTCAGTGCCAGGCCGCCCAAGCCAGGGCTATTGGTGCTTCTACGTGAGGAGGGCAACCTTGTTTACCCAAAAAGAGCAAGCGAGGGTCCCCGTGACCTCTCTCCTGGTTCTCAGTAACACGCTGCTCCATCACCCAGGAGCAAAGATGCCTTTGCTTGTTTTTTTTGGAGGGGCGGGAAGGAAACATAAAGGCTGACTACGAGCCAAGTAAGGCTAATTATAGTGGTGGCTTTTGTGATGTGGATATTGCCTGCTGAGAGCTGCCTTCAGATTGACAAGTGCGTGCTGCTCAAGTCCCTGCGCTACCGTCAGGGAGCAGGCTACCTGCTGAACCTGCTTTGGCAGGTTGATCTGGAGGGGAAAAGCTGTCTTTTGGGTTGGTTTGATGTTATTTGGCTTCCTGGGGGAATGCAGGGGTGCTTCAGCAGGGACCTGATACTTAGGATGCCTAGGCAGCAGCACACGGACCGCTGGTGACCTGTGGGCAGGGAGGAAGCCCAGCCAGCCGGGCTCCCTCCAGCAGATCAGCACGGCCTGGCAGACCTGTGAGCTGCCCCCACCGCCTGCGCCTCCGGCCAGGGCCGCGGTAGCTGCAGCCCCTGCTTGGGATTGCTGATCTCCACAAAGGGTTCAGGGTTACCCCTCAGGCTGAAAGGTGCTCTGCAGTCAGTTGTGGGGGTTGTGTCTTGTCTTTCTTCCATCCCCTGAGGTGAAGGTATGATGTTACACTAGATGTCTTAGGGTCAGAGCTGTCTTTTCCTGCTCCATCAATCCCAGAAGTCGAACTGCTGGGAGTAACTAGATTCCCAATGGAGTCTGGCCGATTGCTTCACTCCTCTCATGCTTGCGTTCCCTGTCTGTTGGCTTGCTTTTAGCAGAGATAAACATTTGAGACTGTATTTAACTGTAGATTTTCACGAAGATGATCTGCCTCTCTGCTTTGGTCCCCAGGAGGGGCTGAGCTAAGGTGGAGCAGCCCCTGCCTCTTCCTCTGCCCCATGTCAAAGGGGAAAGGGTTGAGGCTGCGCCTGTCCCCTCCTGGAAGAGCATTTAGTTTTCCGGATCCATGCATTTGTTCAGGGGATGGTGCCATCAGAGCTCCCGCGGGCTGGGATTTCAAGTGCCACAGTGTGCACAGCACATGAATCACATGGCGATCTGAGAGCTGGGCTCTCTTCTCCGGCCAACACAAGTGCTGCCTGCAAGGGGCTCTGTCCCTGCAGCTAGAAAACAAAAAGGATGGGATGTAAGACAAGAGTTAATCTTCATTTCCTCAGGACTATAGAAATACAACTATGGGGAGACCAGGGTCGCCCACTGCTAAACATCTCAGTGTAGCTTTAAGTCTCTAATCTTAATGGAATTGCAGCAGGAACCAAGAGCGACCATTAATCACTGGAAGATAAACAGCAGCAGCCAACTGGTGACCCAGAGCACGGAGCCATTACGGGACAGGAGAGCAAGCTGCCTGCCTCCAAAAACTTCAGGCTGTGCGCAGCTCCAGGCTGGCTGAGCAGCACTTTCGGGCGCACACTCAGAAATGGATCATCAACCTCCAGCAAGCGCTGACTCACAGGTTATAATAAACTCTATTTCTCGATTTAGTCCTTGCAGTTGGGCACTCACCCCTGAGCTCTGGTGCTGGGTGGTTTCATAGCAGTGTGTGCTGCTTTGAAGCCTGGAACATGGTTTGTTTTTTTTTTTCCTCCCATCAGTAGGAATTGCCAAAGCTCCCTGAGGCGCTTGGTATCTTACTGCTGTCAGAGCAAGTTGCCTGGGTTGGCTGGCACTGCCCTGCGCACAGTGGGGGCTGCAAGAGCATCACCGGCACCGCGTGGTGCCACGCTAGCCGCAGCAGCCCGGGCTCTGGCTGCCGGGCTTCCCGCCCACAGCCGGCGGCACAGGCTGGCTTTCTGAGGGGGGTGTCCCGGCTGTTTCCACTCTGTGCTCTTTTTGTGCATGGCTCCGCGGAGAAGTTCCCGATAATGTGAGGCGGGGATAGGATGGGGAGATAAGGTACTGTCGCTGACTTGGCTTATGATGTAGGTAAAACCACTTGGCTGTCCTGGGTCTCCATCCTTCATCTCAGAAATGATGTTAATGAGCCTATCTGAGCTGGCAGAGGCAATGAAGCAAAATTCCTTTAAGTGCTTCCAGATCCTCAGATAAGAGGTGCTAGGGAAATGCCCAGCCTTGCTGGACACTGCCTAATGCATTCCCCGGGGGCTGGCGGCAGCCTGCAAGGTGAGAGCAAGCCACTCGCTTCCTCCTTCGACAGGAGCCTCCAGCTGTGGAGGAGAGTGACGGCCGAAACCTCTGCTCTAGGCAGCAGAGGGTTAATAAAGCGCCCCTATTCCGGAGGATTATCACAATGGAAATGTCCCAAGGATTGACAGCTCCATACCCATGTCCGCAGCAAAAAAAGCCCACAATGGAATGTGTCCTGTTTGCTTATTTGATGGGCCGCACCGTGTCCCCGTGCCGGGGAAGCGCCCTGGTGTAACTGTGCCCGGTACGCACTGTCCTCCCCGATGGGTTCGTCTGCGGCCCCCGGACCAGACTGGTACAGACCCCGCTGAGCTGAAGCGTGGGGGTCTGCACAGACAGGCCGACACGCTTGGGCTTGGCTTAAATTAAGCTATTTGCATTACTATCTTTGGATGCCTGTGCTGCTCTTAGCCTACCTAGTTGCTTTTCAAAATGGCACCCAAAATTTGGAAATTAAGAGCTAATCCGAACACAGAAGGAAAGTCCTGCAAGACTTTCTGCAAAGTTGTTTTTTCCTAAACTAAATGTTCACGCTTCTTGTGCTCTTGTAAGCATTGCACAGCAGGTCTTGCCGTGTTTGGCTGGGATTCTGGTATCCCTTGAATGCCCTGCCTCGGTGGGGCTTTCGGCACCTTGGCTCCATCAGCCAGGAATGGGATTTTCTCTCGGACAGGCTATGCAGTTGTATTAATAAAGCCGTGCTTTGTTATTTTGTTTGTTAGGCATCTGGAACAAAATAAATCAGCAAAGGCGCAGTGTTGCCCGAACGACTTGCAATCGCGCAAAGCTGCTGGCGCAGTGAGGCTCCACGGCGCAGGAGTGCTGGGAGCGTGAGCACAGGGGAAGAAAAGTCCTTTGGAGAAATTAATCCCTTTGCTTTGGGGAAGGGAAAAAAGAGACTGATTTCAGTAAGAAACTCTGCCTGGGAGAATCTCACAACTGAAACAAAGGACCCGCTAAAGCAGAGAACCGGCGTTTGCCTGGCCCGGACGTACCGCTGCCGCTCATTCTTGCCCGCTCCCGCAGCCCCGGCAGGCTGGCTCCAAAGTGACTCCTGCCAGCGCTGCAGGATCTGCCTGCATCTGCACGGGAGAAATAGCTGCACAGCCCCAGCGTACAAGGGACTGTGATCTCCCCTTGCACCCGCAAACTGAGCAGAAGCGGAGCCGGGAGCAAGATGAGTCAGTTGCAAACTAGGATCCCGGGCAGGAGCGAGAGGCACAGGCAGCCTGCCTGCAGCTCGGACGCCGGGCACGCGCTGCTCGCGCAGCAGCAAAGGGCAGCAGGGGCTGGCATCAGCAGATTGGTATGTGTTGCTGTATTTATTTGGGCGATTGTATGAATTTGACTAATTATTCCAGCAGTCAAAGGAAACTGGCCTGATTCCCGTGGGGGCTGCGCTTGCAGCAGCATGGCAGGGTCATTTCTGTATCTCTGCAGCCATAAAATTGGCCCATTTTAGGGAGATTCAGATAGCAAGATCAAGGACTGGAGCTCTATGATGCTAGCTGCTGTCAGGAGTTTTGTATGCAGATGGAGGGCAGCAGATGACTCAGACGTTACTGAAGATGTAAATGAGTCTCACAATTAGAAAACAAGCTCAAGAAAGCCCCTAATCAAGCGGGTGATGCAGGGGGTTGAAGGTCAGGAAGGATCCTGCCATGCCATCGGCACATCACACCCTTACGGCTGGCCGATCTCGGTGCACTGTAGAGCTGCCCATGTCCACCATCCGTCAGCACTTCTGCTAAAAATCCTTTCTGGAGAAGTTTGACTTGATCCTAAACATTTGTTCTGTGACAAAGCTTGGCAAAACCAGCAGCAAGAAAGAAGCTTTTTGTTTTGGGGGGTGGCACTGGATAGTTGTTTTAAAACAACCTGGCGGAGCCCAGAGGGCTGCAGGGCTGGAAAGGGAAAAGTAGCGAGTGCTAAGCATGCCGTGATGGCCCCACCAGCGGCCATGGCCAACGAGCGGCTCTGTTGGTTAAGGCAACCAGAGCCCAGAAGCGGCTGGCTCGCTCCAAGGGATGTGTTGTCTCACAGTGCAAACCTGCAGTGCCGGAGGGAGCTGATGTCTGCTGCGCCTGGCTGTAAGGTTTCCTGATGATTTGTCTTTTTTTTTCCCTAAGCAATTTATATTTAATTTTTTTTTTTTAAAGCTCTCTGGCAGGAAAACCCTTGCAGGACGCAGGCTGCCGTGAATAAAACAAGCAGATGATCTCAGCCCGCAGTATCCCTCCCCTCTTCCTCGGGATACTGCGGCTGCTAGGGCTGGGGCAGGGGGAGGGTGGCTCCGGGAGGGATGCTGGAGCTTGCTCCCCCCCACTCCGCCTTTATGGACCTTGCAACATGCCCTGAAGGTCAGCCTGTTTACCCAGACATTGTTTGAAGGGGGCCGAGGGAGGCGATTAGCCCTCCCCACTGCAAACACTGCTGGGTCCGATCCCGCAATGTTTTGCAAGCGGCCTGTGCTGGCAGGATCAGGCCCACAGGCCGCCTGGTTTTCATGCCGTGTGCCTGCAGCAAACGGTCACGCTGTGCGCACGGGGGGCAATGAGGAACGGCGGGTGGGTGAGCAGGGAGGGCTGGCAGCCCTTCGTCCCTGCAGCCTCTCACCCAGGTGCCCCGCTTGGGACCGTGGCAAACCACCCCGTGTCCCTAAATTAGGGAGCACAACAGACATCACAAGCAGCAGAACAAGAGGTTTGGATTTCAGGATCCTGCAATGCACTGCGTACAAAGTCTCTCTATTTTTTTTTTTTTCCTCCTCCCTAAATCCTTAATTTTTCCATCTGCTAGAGGCTGCGTCCCATGCAGAGCCTTGGGAGGTAAGCAGTTTGGGTGGGTAGGAAAGCAAGCTGCAGAGCCCTAGTTACTCATCCAGTCTGGCCCTCGGGCAATCCCATCAAAGCGGTTCAGAGAGAAAAGGGACGGGGCAGAGGGAAGTGAGCTGTCTCAAAACACTGCCGCTTGGGTCGCACCACCCGGTCGGCCCGCCTGCTCTGGGGACGGGGACCTCGCACCCAGAGGTACCCCCGCCTCACCCAGCACCCTGCGACAGCCTGCCAGCGCACCCCACCTGTGGCTCCCGGGCAGCGGGAATGGCGTCCCGCTGTGGCCTGGGACTAGGGGTACATCTGAGCTCAAGCACTGGGGTTTTTTAAACGCCGTCATTAAAACCCACCCGACACAAATTAAGCTGCAAAACCCTTTTAAATAGGACACGCGTATTGTTCGTCACTTTGGAATTTCCCCCTGCTTAGATATGGATCCGTACCCAGACTGACCTGTATGGCTCGATTAATTTAGCTTAAAGATTTAGATTTTATTTTTTAATCATCCTGGTACATCCTGTCCTCTAGAAAGTCTTACTTATTTTATTTTGGAGAAAAACTTCCATGAATTTACTTCAAAAAAATAACCTTGTAATAAACGCATACAAAAAAAAAAAACCCCAACCCCAACTTGTAGAACTGGAAGTTGGGATATTGTAGCACCAAAAATAAAACTGATGGAAACAAAAGGGAATTTCATGTGGTTTTCATTGTCAAGTCTAAGCTCAGAAACAAACAGGAAATAAAAACGGCTAAAACAAAAGAGATTTCTTTTAAAGTGTGTTCAAATCTAAGTGGGGAAGCTGCTTTATTTGGGAGGGATTCTCTGTTTATTTGTTTTTCAGAAAGAGGAGTAAATAAAAATGTCTACACAGAGACAGGTCAACTTGATTTACAGTTAAATCCTCATGCTTCCCACTGGTCATTTATAATAAGCTTTTGAAAGAAAATTAGACTTGCATAAATGGCAGCATTGGAAGGGGGAGAAAAGGCGATGGGGTGGGCGTGCTTTTGCTTGAAATGAGGCTGAGGGGAAGAAGGAACGAAGCGGGAAAAAGAGAGGTGAAAGTAACTGCAAACTCTCCGGTCATTCGTTTCATTTCATCTTTGTACTTTCCCAGTTTCTGCAGGCAGCTCTGCAGGCGCTGAGCCTTCCAGCCCATGCCACCCCACTGAAGCTCCCCAAGTAGCAAATAAATGCATTTATTTCATAAGAGTCGTCTGCAGGATCAGGGCCATGTGAAACAGAGCAGCATACATGCTATATCCTGCAGCCCGAAGTGTTTCTTAGGCTCTTAGATTTGGGATTGTGGAACTTGTTTGATAGGTGTTTACAAACAGGTGTTTCAATCACAGTAGCTCTGGTGGTGATTTTGAGGGGTTAATTTAATGCAGGCAGGACCCAGCTCCCCACATCAGCTGAGATCCCCAGCAGCTACAGCCCCGTTAATGCATCTCTGAACACTTTCAACAGTTGAAAAATCAGATGGACAAAATTAATAGCAGCTTCTGCAAATTCAGCTCTGGTTTCCCTCCTCTTTTGCACTAGTTAACAGGGTGTTAATGTTTATTTTCTGGTGGAGCTGCGGTTTCGGAGATAGCAAAGAGCATCGGATTGAGGGTCAAGGGACAGAGGTTGTATTTCTTGCTCAGATCAGATAATTCTGCCAGAACTCAGCTTCTCCTCTGCACAACAGGGATATTTCCCTTCGTGCTAAAGCATCCAGAGATCCACCTATGGAAAGGCTAGGTAGCTCCCGAGGAGAGACATCGTAAGGTGCAGCTCTTCAGAAATGAGGGCTCTGAGCTTGAACTTGTACCCTGCAAATCAGCAGGAAATTTCCTGTTCTGTGTGCGGAGGATTGGCCCTCTTCCCGAAGCTGCCGGGCAATACTCCGACACTGGTGGGGAGGGAAGAGGGGAACCTCCCTCGCTCACTCCCCATCTCTTTTTAAAGCCTAATAGTAACAGAAGCATTTCTCAGCTTCTGCCCAGCTAGATCTCTTAGTTCCTTCCTGAAAACAACTTTTAATATTTAATTGTTGCTGAAAAACAGCAGATCTGTTGCTAACCATCCCAGGGGAATCTGCAGCTCTGGCCAGGCTGCTGTACCTGTCCTCCTCCGGGATCAGAGGGAGACGAGGATTTCGAGCAAATCCTTTCCCACAGAAGCGACCCTCTCTGTGCTGAGTCTGGCCCCAGTCCCTTATGCTGCTGAGCCTCTAGGAACAGCCTGTGGACTCCCTTA
The DNA here is from genome assembly GCF_047370975.1 of Nipponia nippon. NCBI lineage: Eukaryota > Metazoa > Chordata > Aves > Pelecaniformes > Threskiornithidae > Nipponia > Nipponia nippon. The sequence goes on from NW_028262347.1 coordinate 104,416,696, forward strand.
AATGCCCCAAGGAAGCCCAGAGCTAATAACCAGCTTCATTCAATTCCCAGTCACATTATTATCCAATCTGCCAGAAGCATTAATATTCAGAGGTGAGGCAGGAGGAGGGCAGGGGTGCTGGCGAGGGGGAGCAGCACACAAAGGGGAGGAAGAGAAGTGCGGCGGGCTGGCCTCAGAAATCCTCTTTCTCCAGCTGTCTGAAACCCCAGCCCATTTCAGCTGGGTGTTGACCAGCGAGGTTTTTTCCTACGGCCTCAGCACTAACTTCGATGCCAGTTGGTGGAGGCTGTCCCCCTGCCAACAGCAAATGCCCGGGCTTGGCACAGATCGCTGCCCTCGGCCCCAGCGGCCCACAGCAAGAGAGAGAGCTTTGCCCCCTCTGCCATCAGGCCCTAAGTAAATACCAATCTCCCATTTTCAAACAGCCCGATAATTGCTGAGCCTGCTCGGAGATGCCACGGCCTCCCGTTTCTGACTGTCCTCCCTCCACGGCGCCACAGTCTCACCCTGCTGCCTTCCTGACGCAGGGCACACAGCATGAAACCACCGGTTCTCCCCATCTGGGACTGCGTTCCCAGCCCAGGCACCTCCCCTGTCCCCAGAGCCGGGGCACATGTGCCAGGTCACGAGACAGACCTCATGTCCCCAGTTCATCTCGTCTTCCTTTCGGAGCGGTCTCCTAGATCAGGTTTCTGGCTTTTTCTCTTTGGCAGTCTCCAAAGTCAGCCTCACCTCTCAATCTCAAGGTTTTGGGTAGCATCTGACAGAGAGAGAAGATGCCACTCTTTGTTGCCAACTCTCCATAGGGTACATTAACCGATACTTTTGCAATCCAGTCACAATTTGCAGATCTATTAATTGCCTGAATTAAGCCCTTATAGAAATGTAATAGATATTAAGTGAGGCTTGCAACGGTTTCTCTGCCAAAGAGAGATACTGGTTTTTAAACCGGTGCCTTGGACAGGAGACAACTCAACAATGTAAGCGGGCTTTTACTGGGGGAGCCCGTGCTGCAGGGCACGCAAGCCCAGTAACACCAGTAACAGCATGCAAAACGCTGCCCTCACCCAGACCCCTCTCCAGGCTGTCGGGGAAAGCCATCTCCCCGTGAGGGCTCCCTGTAAGGAATACCTGGCATGGTGCAACCCTTTGCTAATGAAAAATCAAACCCTGCTCTACTGAAAGCAGCTACCATGCTCTGCTGGTCCCTCAGGAGCCAGCAGGCAGCTCTTTGTCCCTCACAGCAAGGCACTATTAAAACCTGCACAAACACCCATCCCTCCGGCTCACCGACAGGCCGAGGGGCTGGGAGGGAGTACAGGGAGCCAGGAAGACCCGATCCCATAGCCAAAAAGGTGGTCCTTTCCCTGCCTTTGGAAGATGGGACAGGAACAGGGGTGACTCTCCTGAAAGGCACTTTCCTGAGCTGTTGCTTTTAGCATTTTCAGCAATTGTAGAGGGGGTAGAGCCATTTCTTTCCTAGCATCCTCCAGGCCACAGGCCAGGCGTGGAGGACCCACAAGCTCGTCTGGGGAATGTCAAATTCCCCTCTTTGCCTTCAGCACTAGTCTCCACTTAGAAAGTGCACGGATCACGGGTCCATTGGTCAGGAGGCTGCCGCCCTCTAAGGCGAGGGAACGGGGAGGCAGGTGGGGGACTGCTTTTGATTCCTGCACCGCCAGCCCGAAGCATCAGCCGAGTGCGGTGGCTGAGGGCTCACCCCCGGGCTCTGCCGGGCCGCGGGGTCCTGCAACAGCGGCCGCCCGTGCGGAGCCGAGCTCCGCATCTCGGAACCCGCCGGGCCGGGTGGGAAAGATGTGCAGAGCCCCAGGAGCTCCGCCCGGGGGAACGGCTGCTCGGGGCTGCCCAGCCCCGGCGGGGAAGGGAGAGGGGGGCTGCACCGACCCCCGCCAGCGCCTCTGCAGGGCCCTGGCGCTGCCGGCGGGGCAGAGCCGCCCCCCCAGCCCGTCCCCTCAGCTGTCCAGCCGCGGGGGCGCCGAGAGAGGGGCCGACAGGTGTGCCCGGCTCGGCGGCACCGGGCCCGCCGCCCCCCGGGGCCCCGCCGCCCCCCCGGGGCCGCTCCAGCAGCTGCGGCGGAGCGCGGGCGTCGGCCCCCGCCTCGGCCGCCCTCCCCCGCCAGAGCCGCGGCGACGCCGTCCCTCTCCTCCGCTCCGAGGAGGAGGACGGGGGGAAGGACGGGGGGGTGCCGCGCTGGCGGGCTAGCCCTTCCCCCGGGGCCGCACTCGTTAAGCGGGGAATAGCCGGGGGAGCGGCCGGTACCGGGCTCCGTCGGGCGCCCGCTGCGGTCGGCCGGGCTTCCCGGGCACCCGGCGGGAGGGAGGGACGCCGGGTTGCACCGTGCCCCCGGCGCCGGGGAGGCAGCGGAGCCGGTGCAAGCGCCCGGAGGTCCGACGGCCGGCTCTGCCCGCAGCCTCCCGGCGCCGGCCGGCCGCGCTCCGCCGGGGCGGCTCGAAGCTCCCGGCGGAGCCGCCGCGGGGGTCGGCGCTCCCCCCCCGCTTTTTCCCCTGCAGCCCTGCCGGGTCCGTTATTCCCGGTCGGGCCCCGGGAGCCCCGGCCGCCGGGGCGCAGCAGCCAGCGGCCTCCCGGGGCAGGTTCGCCCCGTCCGCGGGGGCCGGCTCGCCCTCTCCCCGGCGCTGCAGGGAGGTCGGCTCTGCTGTAAACAGGAGCCAGCCAGTTACATAAATATCATTTATCCAACTGTCCAAAAGCCGTCGGGCTGCCTTCCTTTTCGCCGGCGGCGTCTCCCCGCCTCTGCTCCCCGCGCCCTTCTCCCCCGGACCCTGCAGACAGCTGAGCCGCAGCCCGCAGCGCCGTTATTTACAGCGAGCCCCGGCTAATTTAAACAGCCCCTGCCCCGCTCGCCCGAGTGGAAAATGACTAAGTTTAGCAACGGCGAGAGGCTCCGGCAGCGCTTGCCGGGAGGGGCCCGCGGCGGCCCGGAGGGGGCGGCCGGGGCTGCGGCACCCCGCCGGCGGCGGGCAGGGGGCCGCCGGGCCCGGCAAGGGCAGCGCGGGGGAGGCGCCGCGCCCCGCCGCCGGGCGGGCAGCGGTCCCGGCAGCGCCGGGGGGCAGCTCTGCCGCACACGGCCCCGGGACCCCTTCTGGATGGCAGGGCAGGGCTCGATCCGCCCGCTCTCCCTCTGCCCCTGGCTGCCGGCCCCTTGCCGCGCGGGAGGCGGCGGAAAGCGTACCCCGGGCGGGACCGGGGCCGCCCCCGCGCTGCCGGGCAGAGCCCGCCAAGCCGCCCCGCCGGGGATGCTCTTACCCTGCGCCGGCGTCGGAAGGGCTGCGGCCGGCCGGCGCTGCACGCCCGGGGCTGGCACCGAGGGGCTCACGGGGAAAGAAGGGGAGAACCCCGCCCGGGAGGCCGGGGACGGAGGGGCACTTACAGCGGCTCCAGATGCGGGCTCGGCTGGGCGGCCTTAATCCTGCGAGAGGGGCGAAGCTGGCCCCCGCCCCGCGGCCCGGGCTGCTTTGCCGCTGTCAGAAAGTAAATCCCCCCGGCTCCCCGGGCACTCTGCGCCTCGCTGCCGGCCCGCGGCTCACGGGGAGGGCGGAGGCGGAGGGCGCCGGCCGACTGCCTCCCATTCACCCTGGCCATTCACTTTATGGCGGGCGGCCGGCGCCCCCCGCCAGCTGCACCGGGCGCCCCGCTCCCGCCCGCCCCATTCCAGCTGCGCGCCCGCCGCCGCCCGCCCCGTCCAGCGCCGCCCTCCCCGGCCCCGCCCCGCGCACCGCCCCGCGCTCCCACCGACCAATCGCCCCGCGCCTCATTTACGTCCCACCCCACCCCGGCCCCCGGACTGGCCGAGGAGGGCGGTAGGCCCCGCCCCCGCCGCGCTGGCCCCGCCCCCGCCCCCGTCCCGCCGCAGCGGGGCCGCCACCCGGGCCGCGCCGGGGCATCTGCCGGGCGCCGGGCTGCCGGCGCTGCCAGCCCCGAGGGCACGTAGCGCCTGCCTGTGGGTGTATATACGTGTGTATGTACGCTTAGGTATCGTTGTTAGCGATGCCGTTACCGTTGCCTGCGTGCGTTGCTCACTGCTTGGCCGTCCGGTACCCTGGAGCCCGTCCTGGGCATCCGCTCCGCTCAGTACCGGCGCGGCGAGCCTGGTCGGGCTTCACAGGCAGAGCCACCAGCCAGGCAGAGTTTTCTGGGGGAAGCCAAGTCCGCAGTCGGCTGCTGGAAGCGTTGCCCTGCGCGGCGGAGCAGCAGTTGCAGGGGATGCTACTGACGGGCTCGTTACTGCACGCACTGTTCGACTCTCGGCCGTACCGAGAAGCGCTGCGCTGGCGATACCGCGCCGCTTTTCCCGGGACACGGAGGGGCTGCCGGCTGTGCGGGAAACCTCGCGGTCCCGCCCGCTGATGGCTCTCCGGGAGCCCACACGCTACCGGTCGGTAAGGCTCCAGCCTGGCTCCTGCCGAAGTCCACGGCAAAATCCCGGTGCAGGGGTGCAGAGTGCGGCCCCCCCCCCCCCCCCCGAAGTGTCCCCAGATGCTCGTTCCCGCTCCGGCAAGCCTCGGACGTGTCGGCACACACATTTCGCTCCAAGCAGCCACGTCCCCTCTCTCCCAGTGCCGCCAGGGAGAGGGTTGCAGACGCCGGGCTTAGCCCCTCCGTCCTGCCCTGGGACGCCGGAGCCCAGGGGAGAGGCTTGTCCCTGCCAGGCTCTTACCGAGTTGGATGCGTGATTCTACGGTCTGATTTTCTTGAGGTCATTTCCATGTCAACCTGCTCTCCGATTTATGATGCCAAAGGTCACCCTCAAGCTCTTCCACTGACATGTTTTAGAGATTAGGAAATAATGTTGTGAGAACAGGAGTGAATTTTAACCCTGGGTGATTTACAAGCCACATTTAGGGAGCCTGCTAAATGCATAACGTGGCATATAGATCTGTATGGGAAGACAAATGCCCATGAAAAAGCACAGGATGTAAAGAGAGGTTAAGTAGACCCAGGCATTATGGATTACAGTTCAAAAAACATGCACAAACACGTTAATTCAGTAGAAACGTGGAGAGTTTAAAAGGAGTCACAACGTTGACACGCTTATGAGAAATTACCATGTTTTTTTTTAATGGTAGTAATCTGGGATCTGTGTTTGCCTTACCGCTTTTTTGCCTGCCAAAAATGACAGCAAGCTAGACCACATCTTTTTCCAGCCCAGATTTTAATCCATCCCGGCATAGGCTTGTGTCCATCAAGAGAAGCAGACACAGCATAGCAGCACTAGCACTTTCCACGGGGCGGTCTGTCTCTATCACCACATGCCGCAGGGAAGCTGAAAACCCTGCTCAAGGTCTGCAGGAATGAAGGGACCGCATTTTGAATTGCCTCCCTCTCCCTCCAAACCTTTCACCATCAGTAGCCCACAGCAAATACAGTTAGCACTTACGCTTTCAAGTAATAATGAAACAAAGGTATTTTTAGCTATTTCCCTTGGGCAATTGGAAATATGAACCGGTGCTCTGTCACAAGCTTTCTCCCTGTGGAGTGCAGTACAAAGACTGCTGGATTAGACCATCCAGGGACCTGCACTAGGAGTGTTTCATTAGGACAACCTCGGTGCAACTGCTGGACTGACCCCTGAAGGGTCTCTTTGGGAGGGAACGCTCTAGCCTTTGCTGTTGAAATGTAGTAGCAGATCTTGCTGGTTAGTGCCAAGACTTCCTAGCTGTAGTGCGTCTTGTCTTGCCAGCTGGAGAATTCACTGCTGGGGAAGAGACCAAGAACTTCACCTGGTTTCAGGAGACAGATGTTACTATTTTGTATAAAATAAAAATGAAAAGAAAAAAAAAAAAAAGCAAAAGCAAACTGAACCCAGAGTGAACCTGACTCACATCTTGGCAGAGAGACGAGATATGCAAAAGGAGGGAATTACTCAGCATCTTAGACACACTTCATTTTTCACCAGCCGGGAAGAGCTTGTTCTCAGAGAAAGCCCTGTCTCTGTCACAGGCAAACCCGGTCCTCATGCTGGATGGGCCCACTGCTCTCGGAGAGAGGCGGAGTTGTTGATTGTTGATCATGGTTTCCACCTTTGTGTCTTAACTGATCTTTTAGCCACGCTGGGTCCATGCCATCAAATGCCTTGAAGATCAGGACTCAGGCTTGAATTCGGCTTAGCTTCCAAGCCAAAAGGTGGCCTAGGGAGCGGAGGGTAGGTTTGATGCTTTGTGGTAGCCAGGGCTCCCACTGCAGCATGCTCTTCTGTTTGGCATTTGCCAAGTGCTGTGGGCTTCATGCCCAGGTGTATCACGTAACTGTAGTCTAGCCAAGAGGTGACGAAGATATGACTAACTGAGCCCGGGATGCTCCTGCCAAAAAGGCATGGCTTGCCTCAGCCAAGAAGAGACAATGGAAAACATTACACTGGGATGTTCATCGGGAGAGTTTCATGTCACCGGGAAGTGCAGGAGTGTTCCTGAGACATGGGCTAAGTAGAACAGCTGGCAGGGTATTTTAGCCTAAGGAGGCTGCTCTGCATCTTCAATATTGTACTTTGTATAGTTTCCAGAGAAGGGGTTTAATATTTTTGAGTGTCTCAACTTAGCTCTGTTGCTTCTGTTGTAGGTCCTGGCCTGAGTGCAGGTTGCACCAGATGCAGCACATCAGTTTTCCTTTGGAGAGCCTTCAGCTGGCTTTGGGCTAGCTTCTACCTGAGATTGTTCTGGAAAGGAGCAGCTGCTTAGAACCACTGTGTTCAGCATTCGGTAGTGGTTTTGGGATGCTCAGCTCTGGGGAGAGTGGCTGCAAGTAGTTTCTAGCTGTGACGACTGCTTGTACCTTCTGAGTCAACTCCCCCTTTCTGCCCTTTTTCTGGAGACCTTACTAAGCCTCTGAGAAACAGCAAAGGCCTCCAAGAGGAGGGGCTGGAAGTTCAACCTCTCTCAGACTATTTAACCTGTTGGAAAATTCTGCGTTGCATGTGCCCATGGGTCTGATATCTGGGCTCTGCAGATGACTATGAACTGGCAGGGGCTGAGCAAGAGTAATGGACCGTGAAAAGTTGGTCCTGTCCATCGGTGCAGATTGCAGAGGCGGAGGTGGTTGGCAACACGGATTTGTGACAGTCTCATCAAAGGCTTGTGGGGAGCAGGCTATTACACTGGCAGTCTGGACCCAAATGAAGGCATTTGGTGTGCCCCATGGAGAGACTGCTCTTTGCAAGGAGCTGGCTGCTCAGGTGTCTTGGATGAAAGCAGGTGAGCTGACCAGGTACCTGGGCAAGGCCTGAGGGATGATTGTCAGTGAGTTTGCAGCCCCTCCATATGCTCCCTGTGGGCTGAGGAGGAATACTCAAGACAGAAACTCTGCTGAAAAGCTGCATCTTCGCAGTGAGGATAAAGCCCACCTTTCCTAATCAGACAGCAGGAACCTGAGGGATTTGCACCGACTGTGCTTGTCTGATCTTTGGTCTCATTGTACCATGCTGTCTGTAAGAACTAGTGCATTATCTTGGGAATAAAGGGACAAGGACTGTCCCGCGTCCTGGCCCTACACCCAGATCCCTTGGTGCAAACAAGAGTGCTCCAAGTTGCCCACACATGATCTGTACACAGCTGTGCGCTGCTCTGGCAAAGTGCTGCTGGATTAGGCAGTCCAGGCCACCCAGGTTTCCCCGCTGCTGCCGAGCTGGGGGTATTGGTGCCGCACTGTCACATCAGCAGGATTTTCTGTGTGGCCAGGGCGGTGCTGGTCTGTCTGAGGGCTGACTAACGCAGTGCCGTAGTGCGTGCGAGTGAACTCTCTTCTCCCCAGGCAGCGCGGGGCCATACCGTATTGTTTTTTCCTTCCAGACAATGCAGTGCTGGATTGTAAGTAAAAATGCAAAGCACATTGCAATGTTTGCTCTTTATTAATGCACTAAGATGCATTCGGGTGAAGCAGAAGGCTCCTGGCTGGCTCTGTTTCAAGCTCCGTGACAGGCTTCCATAAATAACACCTTAGCAGGGTCCAATTCACCAGATCAGACCGGGTGGGAACCTGAGCTGTGCAGCGGGCACTGGAAGGAGCAAGAAGGCATGGAGAGGGCTCCAGCCCCTTCCCTGGGAGGGCAGGCAGGCTTGGCCCACCCAGGCTGAGCTGCACTGTGTGCAGTGGCCAAGCCAGCACCTGAAAGCCCCCTCCCTGAGCAGGGAGTGGATGGACAGAGTGGCAATGACAAACTCCTGTGAATTTCCAAATGGCTGGCAGATACCACAGGGGCTTTAGCGGCTGCTGGAGCTGGGCAGAAGGGAAGAAGAAAGCACTAGCAACTCTGCAAACCTTCACTCATTGCTTAGGTGGCTTTTGCAATCTCTCTGCACTAGATGAGTATTTGACCACTTGCTTTACAGCTGAGGAGCTCTAGCTAAAAACTGCAGGTACCATGGCTGCAGCAGAGGCTGGGCTGATACATTTTAGCTTCTGAGCCCCTGGTTAGGCCACTGGAACATGCTGTTTCTTGTTCCACTTTTGGGGAATAAATGTGGTTGCTTAATGCAATTACAGCTTAAACTTCCAACTCCAAAGACTTCCTACATTTTATCAGGTAAAGCCTGGCTGAAGCAAGTCCCCTGGCCTCCAGCTGTCAGAGCTGGGAGACAACGGCAGTTTCAGTCTAAGATACATTGATTCTTGATCAGGCAATGTTTGGGCAGCTGTTCATGTGCAGAGGGAAGGATACGGTGACCACCATTTCCAGAGTGTCCCATCCCACAACACCCTCTCCAGAGGCTGTGCCCTCAAGAGAGCGACATGACAACATCTGGCCATCTTTTAGGGTGGCATTGGAGTCAGCCTCAGATTTGGGTTTCGCTGGCCAGGGAAGAGTCCTGTTGCACATTCCCTGGTCTGAGAACTTCCCTCCTTCAGCCACGCTGCAGCAGATGAAGTTGTGATTAGGGCAGTGAACGAATACTTTTTGACCCTTTCACCTTTCCTTCACCTTCGGTTTGATTTGTGTTTTCCCTACAGAGTGCAAGATTTTGGGGTGGCTGCTGCTTTGACCATTCTAACACCTGCGACAACAGATCCCCAGGCTGACCCGGCTGCAGATGCTAGCCCTATAAAACTGCAAGATAACTGCAAGGACCTTCTGTCCTCTGCCCCAAGTTCGATGGGCAGAGGCTTAAACAAGCAAAGTGACCGCTGCAAACTACTGCCATTAAAGTACACTGCATTGACACTGGGGCATAGGCATGGAAAGTGGCAGAGAAGGTTGGACCAGCACCAAGAATTCATGGTGCTGGGTGCTGTATGGTTGCAAGCTGTGATTGCTCTTGCTGCAAAGTGTTGGCCAATAAACTGGTTTCAAAGAGCAGTTAAACTGAATTGTAGTCCCTGCCAGGCTTGCTGGGCTCGATGGACCAAGTCTGTAGCACACGGCTTGTAGCCCAACTTGAGCAACGCATCAGTTGTGTTCAGGTTTGAGTAAAGTTACCAGGCGAGCAGGACCGTGGAGGAAAGAAAAGCTGCGTGTACCCCTCTGGGTGCTGTTGTGCGTACTCTCGTAACAGCTGCATGCTGTGTTTCGTCCGTGTCAATCTTCCTGCCACCCACTCAGGGCCTGGTCTGGGGGAGGTGTTCCAGCAACAGGAACAGTAGAACTGCGACCCAGGGAGGCGTCCAGGAGGAAAGAAGCCGCTGGCTGGGCGCCTCCTCGCAGCCGGCTCCGAGCAGAAGCTGGCAGAGGCTGTAGCAGCAAGCTGGGAAACACCTGCGAAGCGCGGAGGCGCAGCACTGCTGCAGCCACTGCCTCACCATGCCGACAAGAGGCGGCCGGCCCAAGCACCGCGCTGCAGGCCCCGTGCCGCCGGCAACGCTTCGCTCGCTGCGCTCCTCGCCCGGGAAGACCCGCCGGGCCGCGTCTGCAGGGCCCTTTCGCGGCCACCCACCCTGCCCGGATGTCCTGTCCCGGCCGGGAGCCGCACCCTCCAGGCACACACAGCCAGACGCCGGGCGGCCAGGCCCGGGGCGGCCCGGGGGACAGGCACGGCCCGGGGGCGGCGGCGGGGAGGCCCCACAGGCTCGGGGCGCGGCGCGGGCGGCCCGGCCCACAATGCTTTGCGAGGGCGGCCCTTCCCCCGCCTCCCGCTCAACCACCCTTGCTGCGCCCGCTCGGGCGAGGCCTCGCCCCGCGACCGCAGGGCTCCTTCCCGATTGGCCAGCGGGTCTGCTAGTTCTACCCTCTCTCCTCTCATTGGCTCTTTTCCGCTTGTCACCGGAGGGTCCGCCTCCTCCGGTTTCAGACCGTGACCCTATTGGGCACCTTAGGGAGCTGCCGGCCGCATCGCGCGCGGGTTGGCTCTCCGGGCTGTCCGTCGGCGCAGTAACCAGGCAGCGGGTTGCGGTGCGCCTGTTTCCACGTCAGTGAGAGCGGTGCGGAGCCGGTTTCGCTTGCCTGTGGCCCGGAGGACCCCGCGCTCGGCGGCCCCGCCGGCACTGCCGCCGCCTCCCGCCGCCGCCGGGAGGGAGGGAGGGGCGGACAGAGGGAGGGCCGAGCCCTCCCGCTCGCGGCGCCGCCCGCCTGACCGATATGTGAAGCGGCCGTCGCCGCGGGGAGCAGGCGCCGCCATTTTGGATGCGGGGGTCAGTGCCGGGCGGCGAGTGCCTGTCGCGATACTGTCGCGACGCGGCGGCGGGCGGGAGGGGAGGCTGCGGCGGGGGAACCGTGCGGAGCCGGCGGGGGGCGTGGGCGGAGCCGCGGCAGCCCCGGGGGCGGGCGGGGGCCGGGGGCAGGCCGCCGCGGGGGGTGCGGGGGGGCCGGGCCGCTGGGGGGGTTGGCAGCCGCCCCCTCCGCCCCCGGGTCGTGACGTGACACGCGTGACGTCGTGCCCGGGGTGCCCCGCAGGGCGGGGGGCGGCCGGGCCGGGCCGGGCCGGGGGGTCTGCCCGGCTCTGGGCAACCACCGGCCGCGGGCTGGAGGCGTAAGAGCAGAGCAGGGTCGGGGCTGGGAGCGGGGCTCCTGGCCGCACCGCAGCGCCCGGGGGGGCCGGGCCGGGCCGGGCCGGGGAGGGGGTGCCGGGTGTCCACTGCACCTGCACGGGCACCCGCTTACCGGGCGCGGAGTTGGCCCGCTTGAAAATCGGTGGAAGCAGAGACGTTTCCCAGCACATAGCCAGCCTCTTAGCTGTGCAGGAGGAAGGCTCAGAGCTACCTTAGGGTGCGCGTTACGAGTTCAGCCGGTACCATGTTTCTTAGTTTCAACAGTATGAAGTAATTGGAAGAAAGAAAATCCCCCTCTCCATATTTACCTTAGGTTTCATTTTTACCCTGCAGTTTTGACAGATGAATGTGAGCTGCCTTCTCTTCTTGATTCCCAGGTGCTATCTCACTGTTGTAACTAAATGTGGAGACTTGCAGAGAAGCCTGTCCCACCTTCCTTTCTGATGTGCCACCGCTGTCATGTTACTGCTGCTTCTCTTTTAAAGGGCACTCTTAATTGCCCAGAATTTTGGCATCACTGGACTGCACAGTGTGTTGTCATACTTATAAATTAATACTTTTCAATTATTTTTGTCCAGGCACTAGGGGCTAGCCTTTGGAGAACTATCCCGAGTTCTCTGAACTTTGCCTGCGATGTTTATTGCAGAGTAGTTATTACGTGGAAAACCCAAGCACGTTAAATTTCCTGATAGAGATTCACGCACCTTCCGTGTGCGGTTTAGAAGGAAGAAAAGGAGCTTTTTCATTGTCAGCTGGGCTTCTGGGTAACCGAGCTAGCTCTGAGTTAGGCAGGAATTGTTTGTGATTCATGGACTGAAGGGTGTTGTGTGTTCTGGTTTCGTAGGAATGTATCGTATCAGGACTCGAGAGGCCAAATCTAGGTCAGAGGCTATATAGATTATTCATGCATTATCATAAACAGTGCAAATTTAGGTCAATGGAAGCTTACTTGGAAATACTACCTTTCTTGCATGTGTAGTGATTATGTTGTTTTTTATTATTGCTATTTATTGGAGTAGTTTCACCATATTTGAGTCAGTTACTATAGCTGAAGGCTAAAGTTAGTGATAGGAAGAAGTGACTTGATGGAAGTCTGCCAGACTTTCTCACTTCTGATGCTCTTGCTTGTTTCCAGAAGAGTTGCAGATATTTCCCTGTAGGGGAAGGAGTGATTCCTAAAAGTGTACCTGAGACTTCTTATGGTAATACCCAGGAAAAAATTGGGTTCCTATGCGTGGGGATGTTTTGGGGTAGCATGTTCCAAGGTTGAGCAGCGGAGCGTTCAGTGCACCTGTGAGATAACATTTGCAGATGTACATCTTGTCAGTGGTTTTATATGAAGATTTCACATCTGATACCGTTTCCGGAGTCTCGGAATAGTGATAATTACTGTCCATAGAACATTGCTGAAGGCTTTGAGAAGCATATGAATGTTAGATTTTATTCTTTTATGACATGCTCAGGCATCTACCTTTTTACGCTCATAGTGTTCCTAACCTTGTTAGCAGTGAGGCTGTGAATGCTAACAGTTTCCCCATTTCTCATGGCGGGCTGGGCAGCTGTGTTGCCTTGGTTTGGAGCTATCATTTTCACTGTGCTGCCTGTCAAAGTTCTGCACAGGAGCGAAATTTGAGGACTGGTCTGCAGATTTAGGCAGATGTATGAACCTATCATGAGAAAGAAACAGGAGTTTATGTAGGACTCACTGAAGAGATAAGGAGCTAAAAAGCATTTGAAATTTAATAGGTACCTTTCCTGTTTTTCCTGCATAACTCAAGACCACAGAACTTAATCTATTTGTTTCTGTAGTGAGTCCACTATCTTGTGTTTGATTAAAGATTGCTTTCGAGAAAAGCATCCAGTCTTGATCTGAAGACATCACAAGGTGTCGGAACCACGGCTTTGCTAGGGAGGTTGTTTCAACTTTTGTAATGATCTTCAGTATTAGCAGTTCTGTTAACCTGTCCAACCAACAGTTTTACAATATCCCACTCTTCAGACCATACCTTTGTAACATTAAGCCCAAATTCATGTTAGCAATTTTTTTTTATGTGTTGACCAAGCACTTGGTGGTTTTGCTTGACTACCACCATGCTCTCTTAAACCCAATTGATCATTCAGTGCTGGTCTGGTAAATCTTGTAACTTTCTGCAGCTTCACAGCATTAATTTCAATCTTAAAACTTCTTTCAATGTGGTACATCTATACTGAACTCTGAAGTGTGAGCAGTTGTTGCTTGTGATGAGGATATAGTTGAAAGAATGCATACTGAAATTATCTGATAGTTCAAAAGGGGTTGGCTTTGGGAAGCACGGAGTGTAGAGAAGCTATTTCCATTGCTTGAAATAAACTTTTAAACTTTTACAGGGTTGGATGGTGCTTTTGGTGGGTTTAGCTTACAAGGTGTATCTCTCTGAAAATAGTTGTCTGGCTTTCCCCCCACCCCATAATTATTTTCTGTTTCCTTCTCCAGCACACAGTTGCAAAGGCCCTTTGGGTGAATGAAGATGGCTGTGGTTTACTTTGGAACGTGTGTGTGCTATTGCTTGCTTAACTGCAGGCTTAAATGTAAAGCAGGATTTTCCCTCGTCTTTACCCAGTGGTTGTGGTGAAGTGGGCTGTATGTGTGATGTTCAGAGATCTGAGAGTGAATTTGTGTCTCCAGCATGATAGGGTATTTCAATTGCATTAGACCAGTAAGTTTTTTTGCACGTGTAAAGTGAATTTTTGTACTTTTGAATAAAGCTACATTTAATGGAATCTGCAGTGAGGAAAGGAGTGCAGTCTCATCAAGTCTTCTCCAATAGTTAGCAATGAAAGGATACAATTGGAAAAAAAAACCAAAAAACCAAGCCAACCCTTAAGTTTTGCAGGATTTTAATATGTCTGGAGAACTAACATGGATTTTTTGCACCCTTGCTTGAAAGGATCAGCACATTCAGTTTCCCAGGAGGTTGAAAGGCAAAGGTGTGTGTTAGAGGTTTGTGTCTATCTTCTTCATATTTTGCTGCCTGGAGATAGCACCAGGTTTGGGAACAGCGGAGCATTTTAAGTCTCCTACATTCAGGAAGGACTGAGTTTAACAAACTTTTCAGTCTTGATTCTTTTAGGTTAAAAGTAGAAGAGAAGAAATAGGAGTCCTACAAGCAGATTCAGTAGTATGCAGAATAGCATTTAAGCTTTGGCATCACTTTAAATATTGGCAGAACTATTGAATATCTGTGTATGTGCAAGGCATGTGATACATATGTCTGGTATTTCTTTACATGCTTTTCCAAATCAGGTTGGGGTAGCCTTTGTTTCCATGTCAGTTTACTAAATGCCTGGAATGGCACTACAAAGTTTACATATTCAATATTGTTTTGTAACAGTGAAGACAGGAAAAACTTGAGTTTTGACAAATTTGAAGGTATAAAGTATTTCCCCAAAAGTACCTCTGCGGACCAGAGTTTTGATCCCTGAAACTGCCTACGTAGAAATATGGAAAATATTGGAATTACTGAAAGAAGAAATAAGTAAGTGAGGAATTTTACATAGAGGAGAAAATATCTCATTAATGCCTTGTACTAAAACAAAGACAACGTGCTGAAGTAGAAAAAAATTGTGATCAAGGGTATTTTTATGCAATATTTTAATGCAGTCATATAAATTGCATTGGAATAAGTTACTGTTGAGATCGGGAACATCTCTCAAGCATTAGACACACGAGTAGGAAGAATATCTGTAGTTCTGTTATATACAGCTGTGGAGGGAGAATATAAACCTTTGTTCTTCAGGGCACAAGCAAACTACTTGGCAGAGCTATTTGTTTATTTTTCTGAATCATCTGGTAGTGAATGAGATAAACCATTGATCTCGTCTGTTGTGGCAGTTCCTATATTATAAAATACTTTTGTCTTTGCCCTTAATTTATTGTGTAATACTTAGGAATACCATTATGTATAATTAATCTAATGAAGTAAGAAACAGTTTTGCCATAAGATTATTCATCCTATTGCAAACATATAAAAAAATGAAACAACAAATCTGATGCTTTCCCTTGAGAAGGTGTCTTTTTATAATATTTTGCTTTCTTTCCATTATTTACAGAGTCCTGAAGCAAATTAGCCTCTTTTACTCAGAGGATATTTGTATATTTGAATTGTTGTTGATAATTCAAACATGTTAATTAATGTGAAGCCTGACAGATCCACGATGTATGTTCTGAAATTTCTGTGGTGGTGTTTCTCAGGTCTGAAGTAACACACCAAAACCGTTTCCTTCCAGCTGTGTTTTTGCCACGTGGGCAAAAATCATTCTCATATTCGCTGTGTCTTATTGCCTTCCGCCACCCTCCCCAATTGAGTCCTTTAAATAAGCCTGTCTGATTTGAAGTGTTGTGATCAATGTTTCATCTGTTTTCAGTCTTTTGCTTCCCTATGGATGGCCTGTTGTGATTTCAAGCTGGATTCCTCATTTTCTTTTCAGATCTTCTGAAAAGGTCTCATTACTTGGCTACCATTTCACTAAATCCTTATCATTTGCAGACATGGCATCATCGGACTCTCTGGCCTCTTTATAAGTCCTGTTTATTCTTTATAAACAGTCGTGTCTGTTCATTCCCTTCCATTCTTATTTCTTTATGCTTGACTGTATCTGAGCTACAGCTAGTAGAGAGAGAACACTCCTATAGTAATCCACTCTTTGTTTCTTTTTCTCAGACCATTACAAATATTTCTTGCTTGTAAAATTTTGTTCCCATCTTGTGGCTCTCTCTCTGGGTACATCAGTTTAAGTTTTTCCCTGTAAGACCTCAGGCTACGTGAGAGTAAATGTCTGCCTTTAGCTTTCTCACTTTTTCTCCTCGTGTTCCATCCAGTTTTGTCTCTAGTTTTGCTCATCTCTTTGTGGGGTCTTACCCATGACTTTTTTTACTTGCCTGCTTTCTTGAAAGCTTTTTTCATGAAGCAAGTGTGAAATCAACATCTGTTATAAATTACTTTATTATGTCAAAGTAAAGTCCCAAAGAGTTTTGCTCTGCCCAGCTTATTCAAGCCGCTAATGCTTATTTAACAGAGTACAAGATTGGCTTTGTGTTCTGTGTAGAGCTGCAGGACTTTGCATAAGTACGGGAGATGTGTGTGTTATTGCATTGTCATGGATGTCTGTCCTGGTACCCTAACGCTTTATCTTCCTGTGAACTTGCATAGACTGGAAAAAAACAAGGAATGTGCCTTGGCAAAGTTGTCTCTTGCTTCACAGATGCCTTGTTATAACGAACTGTCTGCTCTCATGGTCTTGGAAATGCACTCTGTGGAAAAGTGTCTTCCTCTTGTCAAAATAACTGTATTTATCTGCATGCACAGAACAAAAATCTGAAAGAGTTTCTTGCATCTCTGCAGGCCTCCTGCTTGACTAGGGCCAACTGGATGTTTCATCTGAGGAAGAGAATGATTCTGAGGGGCTGGAGATTAATTTGAATTACTTCTATTTTCAGGATTGTCAGGATGGTGGATAAGAACATTTACATTGTGCAAGGTGAAATCAACGCGGTGGTGGGAGCCATAAAGCGTAATGCCCGATGGAGCACTCACACACATCTGGTAAGTTACCTTGAATTGTTGCTACCTGTTCAGGCTACGGCAGAAACTACCTGGTTTCAGAAAAGTACTTTGGGGTTTTTTTGCACTCATTATAGTGCTTTTGTAAGTAAAGTTCGAATAACTTGTCTACGTTGTTTCATGCTGAGCAGTTTTGGCTTTTTGCGTGCCAGCGACTGTAAAAGGTACAAAGCTGGAAATCTTCCACCTATACACCCTGTAAACAAACAAAAAACCCACATTGTATTCCACGTGGGAATCATCTCATTTCGACTTTTATCGCCTGGTATGTCAGGGATGTTGAATATATAGTGTTATTTTATTTAGCACAATGTTTTTATGTATCTTTTGTGCCATCTTAGAAAAGACAGTCTTCACTATGAAAGCCATGAAATAAAAATTGGGGAAGTCATTATATGTAGGGTGTTTTTTAATTTTTCATATGGCATAGTATCTTTTTTTAGCTCTGTTTTGCGACTGCTAGCTATATCTCTGACTGAAAGCTGTTAATAGTTTCAAACCTGTTTTGTTAAAAGCCACGAATACAATGTTTCCAAGTCTAATGATGCTATATGTGTTGGTCGGTTTATGGCTTCCGCGGTGTAAATGTGTGCATGTGGTGTACTGTGTCTGTGGTGCACTTCAGAATGTCACATGAATAGCAGATGGCTGTCATCCAGCACAAGTGGTTTCAGTTTGTCAAAGGGCAGGGCCCGTTTTCTTTCTAACAGGCATTTCTTCATGAGAGCTCACTGCCACCCAGTAGGAGGTGTGGCTGTGGATGTACCCAGCTTGGAGAAACTGCTGCTCCTCCTTATTTTAATATTGTAAAGATAGACTAAGACTGAAGGATGCAGCTATTCATATACATTTTGCACTGTGATTCTTTCTTCAAGTTATTTTAATGGCACCAAATGTCATTGTATTTCTGTGCCCATTACGATCTGCATAGATTAACATTATAGCAAATCCAGATGAGCCATTTCAATATGGTATGAGGTAGATTTGCTCTGAAATTTATTGAACAGCGGAAGGCTAATCAGAAATACTTCTAAGGACAATAAAACCAAACCAGAATGCTCAGTCTTGAACCTATGCTTTGACATTTGAGCTGTATGCCGTTGGGGAGCACTAGCAGGAAAATAAAAATGCTTCTCTTGATTTTGATGGAGTAAATGGGCTGACAGTGATAAGCTCAACCCACAGTACTTCTGTGAATATGAAGGCAAGGTCTTTACAGACCCATTATTAAGATTTGTCTTCAGGAATATATTTGCCTCATTAATAACTTCCTTCCTATGTTATAACCTATAGGATGAAGAAAGGGATCCCCTGCTGCATAGCTTTAGCCTCTTAAAAGAAGTGCTGAATAATATAACAGGTAAGCTTATACAGAAATCAGCAGGTACCTGCTAGGGTATATGCAAGTAAATGTACAGGTGTACTTGTTTGTCTTATTTACTATCCAGAGGTTGAATATTGAATAACAAGAAAAGAGCAAATATGTATATACCTTTAGACAAGTAATACTAATGTAAACTAGTACACAAATACCACTGCTGCCACTCTCTGGAGATACAAGTATGTATGTGTGTGTGTATGTATCTATATATATATATTTGTGTGTGTGTGTGTATACACACACATTTTTGTATATAAATATGCATGTTTCTTCAACATACTGGAGCTTGTAGTAATATATGAAATCTGGTGTATTATTATGCATAGTCTTTCTATCCTTTGTGCTTTCTGATCTGTGAATGATAGGAAAAATCTGCTTAGAAAGTAGCTGCTATTATCTATTTTCTCCTCACATTCTTTGGTTTCTTGGTTTTCATTATCTGTTATCAGTAACAAGTGAAGCACAGACTTCACTTTCCATTTGGGTCTCTTGAATCTTGAAGTGAAAGGCTTACTTTGTGACCAGTTGCACTGAAAGGAACTGGAAATCTATATCGATTACAGAAGTAGAACACAAGACTGTGATGGGTATTCTGACCAGGTTTTTTTTCTCCCAACACGTCTTTCTCCCCTTTCCCCCCACATTTTCTCTTTTTCTAGTTTCAGGAGTGATTGTTAAAGTGTAACCTAAGTATACGTTGAGAGTCTGGAAGTGATGCTAATCCTGAGCTGCATGTGCATTCTGCTGGTTCTTCCCAGGATTTGTCTTACTGATTGTAATATTTGAAAGTAAGCTTTTTTTCTGGTCCCTTTATTACAATGAGTGTTCAGAACTGCACTCAACCTAAGTTTGAGATGGACTTTTTGCATTTCTAATTGCGAAGCATGCCCATTCTTGTGTCAGCGCTGAGCCTGGAATCCCATAAAAAGTATGTTTCCTAGAAGTACAGTATTGCCACTTCCAGGTGCTGATGAGAGGTGCTGAGGACATGTGCCAGTTCTGAGCCTGTATTCCTTCCTCTTTTGTGGCTGCCTCTAAGTGTAATGCTTTACTTTTCTTTGGCACGTGAACTTCCCTTGGTTGTGAGCAGGACTCTTCTGTCAGGTTATGACATCTTAGGGAACATTTCTGGATAGTATCTTTGTTCTAGATGTTATGCTTGTACCCAGACTACATGACAGTCTGGATTTGTGGGTTTTTGTGAACTCACCGATCTTCTGTAGGATATGCAGACAGTCACCAAAAGTGTTTTGGGAGGAAATTTTCCTTCTCTCCCTTCTATGAAATAAAATTTTCTTTAAAATAAGACTCCTGATGTTCTTCACCATTATTGCAAATATCTGTTCTCATCAACAAGAGCAGGGAATGTCAGGATGCTCAAATAAATGCGGTAGGAGTAAATGTCAGGGACTGGCCATTTATCTAGAGTAGCTAGATACAATGTGCTGTTGACTTGTTGGGGAAAAAATGCAAGCCCGCTATCTGCTTGTGTTAGAGAAAGGGAAATTTAATGTACTGAGAGATTCAGAGACTCCCTGTGAGTATTAGCCATCATGTAAGTGTGGTTCATGCTGAGGTAATAATTGCTCATATGTGGTGATGACAGCGAGTTGGTTTGACTACATGGGGTTCTTTTAAACAGGTCATTTCAGCTTCAGTGACTGCTATTTACCCACTAGTGTCTTGAGATAGGACATCATTGCTATGCTCCATTTTTTTTCAGTTTTAGACATGGACTCGTTCCCAAGCAATACTTTGAATGATATAGAGTCTCCTGCCTCATCTTCCAGGCACTGAGAAGTCCAAGCTTAGGGTTTTTTGTGGGTGGTTTGTTTTTTTTTTTTTTTTCCCCCCCGCCTAGACCTTCCTTTCATGTCTCTTTCATTAGCTCATGGAAACGCATTGCTTTTATATTTAAATTTATTCAAGCTGTAATCTTTGACATTTGAGTTAGCTTTTAGTACAATTTTGCATTTATAGTAATATATATTATGTATTTTCTCAATCCCCCAAGAACCCATTTTAATCTGTTCCGGATGCAAATTTCAGGCTGCCTTGTCCCATCTCCCCTCTTGCTCTCGCCCTCCCTTCCCCTCCCCCATGGAGCATGTTTGATCAGGTGTGGCAGGAATATCCACTGTCAAGCTGCGCCCTTTATATTAGTCAATATTATCCTTCCTTCCCTCCCACTCCCTTCATTCTCCTCTGGGCTTTACCAGTTGATTTATAATTTTGGAATTCTCATCGGAGTCTGTAATACAGTTTGTTCATTATTTAACCAAAACCTGTTTAATGAGCAAAGAGAGGCAATGTAAATGTTAGGCATGTTGCAGTGGAGTACCTTTTGTTCTCCTCTGAGCTAGTGGGTATTAACTCTGTCATGACTGTGATGCTGAAATACCCTGGTCAAGGGTATAAAGATGCACTGTATGCCTCCAGCACCTAGAGATTCCCATTTCAAAGTATTGCTCCTCAAGAGTAACTAAATTACATAATGTGTTCTATTTGATTACCAAAATAGTAAAAGCTCGCCTCCAACTAAGTAGTGGTTTTCCATCCCATTGTAATGTCTAAATGGGCTTTTGAAGGAAGCATCTAGAGAAGATGCTGTTGCTCAGCACAAACAATCCCATGATTATGGTAAGAGTAACTGCACTTCTACGGTTCAGCATACCTAGCTAAGGGCCTTGGACCTGAATTGTGTGGAATGATGTTGCTCTTTAAAGTTCTGACAGAGAAACTTAATTTCTGTGGCAATTTTATGTAGATTTATAAAAACAGTTTAACAAATTGAAAATGAACAGCATGTCTGCTCTGATCCAAATATCATTTGGTTTATTGTATGCCATTTTTACACTTTTATGGGCTGCATATATTTTAATTATTGATAGCAGTTGCCCAAAAACCAGGAAAAATAGAGGTTCTGTCGTCTTGGGTGATGTATAAGTTACTCCAAGATAAATTTAATAGCTGAATGCTTGTTGTGCTAAGATAAGCACCGTAAGCGTAAGTTTGATGTGATGTCTTGTATTTCCAATGCTTAGAAAAAGCAAAAGCCGGTGTTCTGAGTTACGACCATATGGAAGCAGTGACTATCAAGCTTTGTCCGTGCATGCAAAATTGAAATACAACTGTAGCTTCAAAGGTTATTTTAAAACTGATGGAAGCCTTAGTATTGATACAAGTTTGGATCTAGGGTCACTATCACCACAACTTCCATTTGACTGCTTTTTAAAGTAAGCTGAGTATCTAGAAAATGTGTCTGGATGCTGAAATATTTGTTCATTTTGTCAGTTTTGTTATGGATTTAGGTTAGCAAAAGGGAGCTCCTTTTTGACATCCAGTGATAACTGAGCATCTTCTCTTTCATGAGTGTTTCCAACTTGGGATGCTCTTGAGCTCACTAGGGAGAGGTTTTATAAGCACAAATGGCTGGGCACATGAATTAATTATAAGCCTGCTTTTCCATGATCTGATGAGGATTGGGTTTCCTTAAATCTTGCTGTGGCTGTTGAAGTCTTCAGACCATTCCAGTATGATGTAGAGGTAAGAGCAGGTACTTCTGTAGTCGTTCTCCTCATTGCAAAATTTGTGCGTTGCTCTGACTGGGGGGATGAGTCAGTAACCAGGATTGTCGTGACTGAAGTACTGCTCACTGGTGTGTAGGATGGCTTTAGGACAGAAAATGACTGAATACAACTGCCTTGTACAAGTCAGCACTGCAGTGGGAGAAGCAGGTGTTTGTGGAAAGTGTGTGCATCGAGAGTCTATTTAAATAAGGTTTAAACTAGGTAAACACACCTGTGAAGAGGTGCTTGTGTATATTTTAGGTCCATGAGTGCCAGACTGGAAGGTTTGAGTCCTTTTATCCTCTGGTGGTTCCGAGTTAGTGCATTTAAACAGAAGCTGCAAAGTAAGCTGTTAGGAGCACTCTGATTTCATGCACATTCATGACATTTTAAATGAATGCTTGTACAGTGGGTTCAGAAGAATCTTTTCATGGCTTATTTCAGACAAGAAGCTGCTGCAAATCTCCATCTTTAGAGGGTTGGCTGGGGCATTAAGAGCTGGCTAAAGGTCAAATGACTGTAACCGTAAGAGAACCTTTGCCCAGTGTACTGACTTAATATACTTGTTACTGTAGCCATCAGTTTTCTGGTATGTAGATTTGATTGCACACTCATTTGCTCATGTCTGAGCTCTGGAAACTCAGTTTTTAGGGAAAATCTGACATTCGTATAAAACAGTGCAGGAATTATATCCTGATTTGGGATTGATGTCTGAACTTTTTCTGAAAGATCTAGTTTTAAGAAGTGGTAAATCAGTAGTAAATACAAATGTGCGGCCTGTTCTCAATGCTATTGGAGTGCTATTGAATAGAATCTCAGATATTTATTGTGGTCTATTCAAGTTAAGAAATCAGAAATAATAATTTTTTTTTTTTGAAGTGTAGGAATTAGGTTATATGGATGTGTGATATATATAGTGCTGCAATGCTTGTTACTTTGTACTTTAGAGATAAGAGCAATGCTGTATTTTATTTATTATTTATATCTTGAGTTTCTGCAGGAAGTGTCTGGACTTACTGGCAAATAACAAATACTGATGAACTGTAAGCTGTGATACTTCTCCCTTTGTTTGCATTGAAGGATTGCAATGTTATCTAGAGCAGACATTAAAAAAAAATCACCTAAGCTTTTTCTGTTGCATATCAGCTTCATATAAAAGATCTAGCAGACTCACTGGTCTCCTAGATTATGTCTGTTCCTGTAATAACTTAAATTTTTTTTTTTTTTTTTAGTAACAGGTATCCATACATGTTAACTTGGTATTTTGGAAGACCAAGCAACTCAGGCTAACATTTAGCTTTTGTCGCATTCTTTATAAAATTTTTAAGAAGAATGGAAAGGGTATAAGAAAGGTTAGGAAATTGATAGAATAAGGTTTCCTCCATAACTTTAACTCAGCCTCACTCTAATTAGTGGATGGCAATACAATTTTAATCCATATCGAATGACCTGACACAGTGTGCAGAAGTGTTAATTAATTTCTCTTAATATTTTCTGTCACCTTCTTAGTATATGAAATATGAAGATTAAGGTGACAACCTTAATTTGATGCTTTGCTTGCAGGCTGAATCCAGACTTGATTTTTGCAAATTGTGTTCAGACGATGCAGTAAAAGTTGTCATTTTAAAAGCAAGTTCCTAGTGTTCATGAATGCAGGCATCCTTCAAAGTGCACAGAGAATGTAAACTAATGCAATAGTTTTGCTTTGAAGCTGCAGGTAGTTCCAAATACTCTCTTTGAGAGAAATTAATCATCTTTTTAATCTCATTGTAGCATCAAATGAATCAAATTGCTGTCTTATGGCTGAGGTCTTTGAATGCCCCTCAGATAATAGGTTTCTATTGATATTTTTGGTATAGATTTTCTCGGTGTTAACTGGAGAAATAATAAACAGGAATGTGCTTGATGAAGAATAACTGTTAGTATTTGTGAAGCTTATAGAGGCACCAAGACAAGCACCATAACCTTTTCCAAGGCTTTGCAGTTGCGTGCGGGACGGCATTTATGCAGAGTGTGTGAGGAGTCAGGTATGGATGTGGTCACTCTGAACTCTAATTGATTCTGTTGAATTGTTCACTGGGCTCCTCAACGTAGGTTACTGAATGAAATTGGGACTCCTGAGAAGGGGAAGCTTGTAGTTGAAAGATTGTATAACTAAGACTGAACAGGCAGAAAGGACTAAACTGTGGTTGTGTAGCACCCTTAGTTTGATAACTTTTTACCTCTTATGTTCATCTTCTGTTTTGTGTTTCTGAGTAGTAAGAAACTTACTGAATAAATTCAAAAGAAGTGGAGTGACTCTGGGGATATCTAGAGCAAAAACCCCAACCAACCCAGTAAGATGGTCTTCGCACAAGGTATTTCTGCATTTCTCTTAAAGTCAGGACATCTGAACTGTCCCTTCTGCAGTCCAGCACCACCACGCTTACAAGACCACCTAAGCATCCTTTTAATACCGTTCTTTGAGTAAGACTAGAGCTTGGAGCTTAACAGTCTTCCATCTGTGCATGGCTAATGACTGGCAGGTACAGGCAGAAGGTGGTGCTGTTGAAAGGAATTGTTTCCTGACCCCTAATCCTTAAGGACCCAAGGATTTAGATGGACAAGCGCTCCTGGCTGTTGCTTGGCAGAGTTCCCACAGTGGGCTTGTTCTGCAACACCAGCCTTCTGTTACTGCTGCAGGGCTGGGCTCTGAAGAGCTGCCACATGTGCACGGTGCGCAACTGACTCTCTTGTTCCACGCTTGTTGAGCAATTACTTTCCCACTTGGGCACTCCATTATTTCCTTCAGTTACTGCTTCTGTGTAAAGTGGAGCCATAAAGGAAATGGCCTAATGTACATACATTAGAGGGCAATAAATTGCAGTTTGATTTGGTAGAAAGGCAGTACCAGATGCTCCATTGAAGTTAAGGTTCCTCTTAAGTTGTCCATGGAGGTTTTATTCCACGTTTTTTGATGATGATGTCTTTGTTTTGGTCAAGACTAGTTAAAAGGAATTGTGGCCAATTAGGAGACAATAAGGCTATTTACGTTATAGTAAAAACCCTCTAGAAGTAGGAGTGTACATGAAATTGCTGAATTCCAGTAGAAGTTTATTAAATATATAGCTCTTCTGTCACCTTTCCTTCTTTTAACTGTCGTCTTGCTAAACTGCTGCCATCTAATCTGTTAAAAACAATATCTCAAAGGTGATTTACTTCAAAGAAGCAATAACTTGTGTCAAAAAGTGCAGGTGCATATTTATATAGTTGCATAATATGTAATAGGACTGCCAAGAAGCATTGGCCATACATACACAACAAGCATGCTGAAGCATTCCTCGCCTCAAAGAGTTTGTAGCTTAAGAGGGTAGAAGCAGAGAGAAGTCGTTAAGTACACAAAGTTGTTAAACACTTGATGGTTTTTCTTAATGACTACCTCCATTTGTCCTCTAAACACGCTGTCGTTGGCTGATCCCTAATGTGGTTTATAGCAAGATGTGAGTTTGAAGGAGAGGTTTGAAAGAAGATTCAATTGGGCTTTTTTCAGGGATAGTGCAGGGCTGTGTGATAAAGTGCTTCTCTCAATAATTAGCGTGGAAGAAAAAAGCCAGCAAGAAGAGAGGTAGAACGGGAGAGATTTAAAGGTAAGTATAAAAGTAGCAGAAGTAATGGAGCACATTGTTATTAAAATAGCAAGTTGATTGGTTAGGGAACATTAATAGTGAGGGATGTGTAGTTGGTGGCTTGCTCCCTTGAGGTAAACTTGCAAGAGCTTTTTCTTTTTAAGGTAACTGTACCTAGCTTGTCTGCTATCTGAGTGTTGTGGAATAGATTATTGCTGAAGGGTATTTTTTGCAATCAGGGAAAAAAAAAAATTTCCAACATATTATGGACCTTCTCATTGTAAGTTCTTAAAAAAAATTTCAGATGGATAGTCAAGATCTTGCTTTTGTAATTTGCCTTTAGAAAATGATACATGACAGCAGATTTGTCCAGGAAAGAGCTATAAAACTTACAGCTGCGTGCAGTCCTGTGAAAATTCCTGTCATCTTTTCGATGACAAGATTTTGACTTGCTTTACAGCACCTCTAAAAGCTACAAAGAAAAATTTTGGTATATATTGCCTATAATACAGTGGCTTAAAGGTAGGGTCTGAGGTCTTGTGATATAATGGATTCTGAGGTGAAAGAGGTGGAAATGTCATGTCACGGATGAGTTTGAAGTATGCATTCATTCGAGTGTTGGTGGTATCAACAGATACTTTCTGTGGAAAAAGTTTGGGAGTGGATGGAAATCTGTGAATTTGTTAATAGAGTGAGGAAGGCTAAATTGTGAGTGAGTTAAATATACGTAAATCTTCTAGGGACAGTGAATAAGTACATGTCATCACAAAATTGTAGGAAATAAAACCCATCTTGAGAAGGAACATTTATCAACTAGTCATAGTTATTGTAGAAAATTGATAGATCTACATTAGTATTGTATGATGTACCGTATCCATGTGACTTGGAAATGCCATTGGAAGTGTTAAAGCAACTTGCTCTTGCTTTGGACTCCTAATTATATCTGGATGTTTCTTGTTTAGTTTAAGGGCATGGATAGACATAGACTTCTCATCACTTGGACTTCATGAAATGAATGTGTCCGTGCTCTTTGCGTGGTGCAATTGTGAAGTTAAAACTTGTCAGTTCAGACTACTTTTGTATTCAAGCACGTTGTGAAAGAAAGAGGAAGTGCGTATTTACTTGAGAGTTGAGGAACAGGACAAGACATTATGACAAGAAAAAAAGACAATGTGAGATGGGTAGAAATGTAAAACATGTTAAATGAGAGCTTGCACATATATGCAACAGAACTAAAGTTTGGGGTGATATTTACTATAGCTATCCTATTAAAATGAATAGATTGATAAACTGTTTTGATGACAGCTTATGCTAATGTATTTTGCACTGTAATCACAATTACACAATTGTAATACTCAAGGGATGCACTTGATTAATGCTTGTTAGCTGAATATGTTGAATTCTTCAGTGATGGTAGTACCTTGATTGTTTGATCCTCTATCTGTACCCTAATACAAGCACTTCAGAAGTTCTAATTTCCAGTTCTGTCCTTGTAGAAGTAAGCCGAAACTTATTCCTAGCCATATTGAAACAGTAAGTTATAAACAGAGCAGTCTTTCAGAAAGTGTATGCTGCCTTTACTTGGTGCAAGAGTCTGAATGCTTGCATGACTGTAAATAATTCTCGACATGTGTGCTACTTAAATGATATGAGAGACTTCAAAACAATGCTGTTCACTTTCGATCATGTTTAACTTAATTCTGGGAAGAAGTTTTTTATTAAAATTTGTCTTTGTGCCCCGTTACTTTTCAGGAAATAGTCATTTTTCTTGATACAGCAACGAAATCTGCCAAGTTGAATTAGATTCCATTTACCTCTTGATTAACTGCTTAAATAATTTAGGTGGCAAATTGTAAATATGAGTTATTGTTGAAATAAATCAAGATATGGTTGTTATCTTGGTCAAGGCATATTGAAGGAGAATGGTCTATTAGACCTGGGTATAGCCTAGGGGAGGGGCTTTATTCTAGAAATAAAATGAGTGGCAGTGGTAAAATATGGTTGCTTATGTAAGCATCTTTAGTAACTGCACTTAGGAACTTGGATGTTCTTCAAAGCGGGATTAGACAGTTTATAGTGGCCCGTAATAGTCCTGTAATAACTAAGATGGCTGTCATGGCAGCACGGGAGGAGACATCATTAGCTGGTTTTCACTTCAGTCTAAGGTTTTCACATTTGTCATTCAGAAATACTATGTTTTCCTTTGCATACTCAGCTCTTGGTTAAAACATTTGGTTTTTCAGTGTCTGAAGAGCAAATATATTCAATCAGACTTAAGATCTAACAAGCACTATCACATTTTACTTCTGTGCTTCCCCTCTCTTAAATACATTCTGCCTCAGTATGAAATTAGCACTTCAAATGTGAAGTGATCAGGTGGTACAGGGAGTGGGGAGAGCACAGTCCTGGGAATATTTACTTTGGTGACATTGTTGATGATGAACACAAAAGTGTAGGAAATATTTGAGCATAAAGGTGCTCAAATATTTACCACTCTGTTAAAATATGGTCAACAGGAAGAGACTTTTTCAGTTGAAACAGGAGTACTGTGATATTGTAGGAAAACTAAATTTTGGTTTGGCAAAGAGAGAAATTCTAAACAACAAATTTTTCTGAAAGCATATGACTTCTTTGCGTCATACAGGAATCCGAACACTTTCATCATGAAGGCTTCTGCTTCATTAAGAACATAAGGGAAGAAATATCCGTGTTTGGTCAATAAAAAAGTAATGTTTTCGTGGAGAAAAGGCTTTGCCAAAAGTTTTGGAAACATAGGAGAGGAAGAAATGAAAAGATTCAGACATTGTAGAAAGCAATAGAGCAACTCTAACAGGGTAGCTGAATGGTAGTTCAATAATTGCAAAACAAAATTTCTTCAGAGAAAAAGAAATTGCTGAAGAAATATACTATTAAATAATGGGAGGGGGGGGCACCATCATAGGCACCCTGGAATGCTTAATTTAATGGTTGTTTGGTAAATGACTGTTAAAGTTTTGTGTCAGAGGCAACATCCACTTAAATTTTCCAAACTGTTTTCTCCCTTCTGCTTTTACTAACAATCCAGTAAAAATGTGAAAGCGAAGTTCATTCTCATTCAGCTGCCTTTAAATTGTAGTTTCTTTTTGGATGGCAGTTTTTAATGCTATTGAGTTTCGCAACCCATACTGGTACTTGTTCACATGCACAAGACCCATGTGCTGCAGCGGAAGGTCACACACTCCCTTTCACTCTGCAGGAACAGCAGGTGATGGTACCAGCTGTTCACATCCCCGTATTAGATGCCTGAATTTGAGCAGCTGTATGAGGCTGCTAATAAACTCTAACATGTAATGCAGTTCATATTTTGCCCACATTTCACTCGATCCTACTCAGCACTGGCCAGTATTTTTTTAAACATCTTTCAGTGCCACCCATAAGATGCTCATTTTCTTTCTTGTTGTGCTGGTCTCCACTCCTCTCATATGATGTGCCAGTCGGATGTTTGAAAAGTGTTCCAGTGCTACAGATTTGAAAAAGAAAGGGTACCAGAAAACGTACAAATGTACAGGATTTAAGGAAGCACGAATAATCTTTCTAGCAAAAACATTTACAAATGTTAAAGTTTTAATGCTGTAGTGAAAATAATTGAGACTGTTCTAAAGGATGTACTTGTCCTTAAGCAATTCTAGTTTTGGATACAAACCTAGGTGGGTGGTTGTTTGTTTGTTTGTTTTAGAAGAATGAATGGATCGAAAGTGCTTTCATTCTGAGGAACCTCTACCTGCATTCAGCTAGCTGAAGAGGTCTTGCTATGTCAATCTGCTATTAAAGAAGGCTGCAGTGGTTTTTAATTCCACATTGAGTAATAAAATTGGCCTGGCCAAGAGTTTTGATATATCCACAGTTGATTTCAACTTGTGGTTTTTATTTAAAAAGCTTATTTGTGACCTGTTAGGACCCTCTGTTAAGCCAGTTAAATAAACGATGGAAAGGTTGAAACTGCCTGTCTGCGCTTTAAAGAAAACGGGAGGAGGGAGCCGAAGGAAGGATATTTCCAATTTTAAACCCTTTCAGCTCCTCTGTTCACCTCTTCCACTTGTATCACTGATTTAGCTCCCATCTCATTCTCTGGGAGACTCGTAGTACCTAGGGCTGAGAAATACCTGGGTTCCACTGACTGCCCACTGCTGTGGTGACAGAATCTTCTTGCTAATAAGATCCTGAGAGGTGACTTTGATATTTTGTGGGTTTTATTTGGTTTTGTTCTCCCCCATTGCTGTAGTCTCAAAAAATGCACTTTGGAATCAAAGCCATATTGAGGTAGGAGCTGTGAAGAGCATCTTTTAAAAATGTGGAGGTGGGGAAGAGAGTTTATTTGGTCCTTTGCTCAGAGGATCTTAGGGAACTTAGAAATTCAGTAAGAGCCAAGATAATTATCAGAAGTCAGGTGTTAAGTATTTTATAAAATTAGGAAAATAAAAGAACCTAGCCGTGCAGTTAGGGTTGGAAGAGATAGCATGAGATCAGAAGTATACGGTAGAATACAGGAAGAATATAACTGTTAAGGTAGTAAAGTGGCTTAGCTCAGAAGAAATAAAGCTAGCTTTTCATTAGGTCTTGTTCTTATTGCTCCACAACTCAACTCATTTTAGCTGGTCAGCATTCTTAAATTGAACTATCTGAAATCTAGAACTGATTTGCCTTGCGTGATATGTTTTGCTTTTCTCCAGCAAAGATGGCTTTTTTTTTTTTTTTTTTTTTCTGGATGGGGAATTGGCTCTCCCGTGGCAGATTAGAGCTATAAGATCCTTGTTTAGCATCTAGCCTTTTTTCAGACAGCCTTACAATTTCTTTCTAGACACCCAGTATTAATTGGTTGAAACAGCCAGTTATTTTTAACTGCATGTTTCAGACTTTTATTTTTCTTTTTTTACTGTTCAGGTGTCTCTGTCAGCCATAAAAAAAGCAGTTGAAGTAAATAGCTGTATCAAATGAAGTACCTCTTGTCCCCACAACTGCTTCCAAAATAAACCAAGAATAATGCTTTACACATTTTGTCTCCTTTAACTCTAAAAGCAAGTAGAGAGGAAGCATGGATTAAGTAGTGATTTCTAGGAGCTGTTCTCTGCTCAGATTCCTCTGTGCTTGGGCTGACTGACAGGCACATGTGGCTCAAGTGCATCTGGAAATATATCACTGGCAAAATTTGGTCGGTTAAATATAGCAGGAACGGGTTGTCAGGGCAGGAGACAGATTGTTCTGGGAAAGGAAGTGCTGTCTGTCTGTCGTCTGAGTAACAATTTCCTATATTTCTGAGACTTACCTATTTCTTTCAGTGTAGCTAAGGTACTGCAGTGTAGCTAAGGTTTCAGTGTAGCTAAGGTGTAAGCAGGATCTGACATATTTGCTGTGTTCTGTTGTCATGTGTTCCTGTGGTGGGAATGTTACCAGAAATGGTAAAATCGGTAAGAGCAGCTATAGAGAACTGATACCAATATATCCTATGGTGTTTAAATAGTAGTGGCACACACTTTGTTCTAGTTCAAGCTCTTTTTGAAAATAGGCAGGGACATCAAATGTGAAAAGTAACTCCCAGAGTTTCAGGACATGGTCATACTGAAGAATCCTGACTTTTGCTTAGGTGCAAAATTGTTTCTAGCCCACATGGTTCCAGAAAACAAACAAACAAAACCCAAACAAAAACCCCTCTACCCCCCCCCCCCCCCGAAAATGGCCTGAAAGCCCATGTTCTAAAATTCTTTTCTTTTGTTGGCAGTTGATATGTAGAAAATGAACAGGGATAGAAGAAGCCAATTACAAGGCTTTCCTCCAGCAAAAGATGATTGGCAAAGGCATAAAGCTTCTTGAACCATTATGATATTGATTCAAGTCTCAACACAAATTACACTGTTTGTGGAGAAAATTGAACCAGCGGTGCTAGAGAGTAGCCTACAGAAATCCGTGCAAGCATAGGAGGGTGTAGGCTATATTTTATACAGAAAGGCATAATTATGGGCAATGACAATTAAAATCTTAACAGATGTAAGCAGTAGAAAATGGAACAGTAAATTACAGACTTTCTGAAGTCTATCAAGGGAAGTTGGAGATGACTACAGATTGGAGGAAAAAAAAAACCCCAAACCCTACTTAAACATCAGTAATAGCTGACTATGCTTTCGCCCTCTGCATAATGCATTGAATAACTTCATCTATACTGTTTGCAGCATATTCTTGGTTCAGCGAGCTGTTTTTTTCATCTGCTTACTCAAGAATTTATGGAAGATGGGACCCATGACAATTCTGTGCATGGTTACTGCCTGTGGTTAGTTACTGGCTCTGTAGCTTGTCCTGAGAGGTTGCACGCTGCTTCACACCGTAGGGAGCGCTCAGTCCGCTGCCCTGTGATGTGGCTGTGTCTGGGGTGGGGTTAGCAACCAACAGGTGCACAGCATACCACACGAATGTGGAGGCAGAGAATTTGTGTCCAAGGGCGTAGGGGGTAAATAACTGTAGTTGTAAAAAGTGTTACATGAATGCTAACTTTTTCGCTGAGTCTGTTCTAAAATCTGCCCTACAAACTTCCATATAATAAGCTTCAATTTTTATTCTCAGAAGTCTGAAGAGCTAAACTGATGTTGGAATTTTCTTTGGCGTATAGGAAAAAAATCAGTAGATTGCTGGAGGATGCAACTGATTCAGACTAGAGGCTGTCCAAAAACTTTCTGTAGTTACAAGCAGTAGGATAAGATATGGGATTCTGTGCTTTTTGAGTAAAACCTGCATGACTAAGTAGAGAAAACTGTTTTGTCAATGTACAATGTTCTTCAAAAATATTTGTAAGCCCTCAGGATTACTCCATTATTTCTTCTGATTGCATCAGGTCCAAATACTGTGCTGCTTGTCATGACTTACACAGGGATAAAACCTCACAATTTCGCATTCACAGAGCTGACTCAAGACTTGTTACTCCATTTACTAGCTGTGTTACGTAGCACACCTGACTTGCCTAGGCCTTTTGCAATGTAAACCTTGGCAGAAGTACCAGTACACTTAAAAAAAAAAAAAAAAAAAAAAAAAAAAAAAAAAAAAAAAAGTCAGTGCTCATCTTGTTGCCCTATTGCCTGCATGTGTGCCTCTTATCCCAGGTGTTCCAGCTTCCAGCAACTGAGACTTAAGTCTACCCCTTAGAAGTCTGTGTTTCTCTTCAAACTGCCCAGATGCTGTTCCTCAAAGCCCTTTTAATCTTTATTCCATTTTATTTTTCCTTTGCCTGGCTCACCCTGGAATAAAACCGAAAGGGCTGAACTTCGTGTTGCAGGTGAAATTTCACATCAAAGGACACTGGTGTTGTCTGATCATCTGGTACTGGTAAACTGTTGGGTTTTTTTTCTGTGCATCAACTGTCAGTATGTATGGAAACAAACTACTTTTTAATCAGGTATCTAGCAACAGAAATTAAATCAAGTATAACTTATATTCAGAATATATTATCTTTGCTTATGTGTCTACCAGCATTTAATAAAAGGATGTTGTTCCTTTCCCGACATTTATGTTTTGTTTTAAAATGGCTGAGTTCTGTTGTGAACTAAAGGCAAGAAGCTGAGATTGTCTACAGTGCATTAAAAGTGTATTAAAAGAATCGGACTCTGATATTAAAAAGAATTGCTGTTACTTAAATTTGAAAGAAATCTAGAAGGACCAAAGCACAAGGACATTATTTGTAAAGGGCTTTGAAATTGTAAAGTAGTATGTGCAATGAAATATGGAGTAATATTGGGAGGCATACAAGAGGGGTGTTAGTTTGAATAAGCATAAGAAATGGGGTATCAGTGTATTAGCAGAGTTTAAATTTCCTATAAACACTTAATGTTTCTGAACATGAAGAGATGTGAACAGAAAGCCCAAGTATTCGTAGTCCATGGAAAGTAATCCGTTTTCTTTGATTTGTTAATGAGCAAGATGACTAAATGTCTTTAAAGCAGTAGAAAATGTACAGATTTCTGTTGGTTATTTTTAGTCATTACATACCTCTTGCATGGAGTGCTCTGCAACATTGTAAGGGACCCAAATGTGGATTAGAAGTTGAAGCAGAAAGAATAATAGTAGATAATTTGTGCTAGATGAAGTTGGAAGGAAAGGAAAGAGAGAAAGATTCAGTAGTAAGTGAAAACTAGAAAAATGCTCAGAGGCTGCAATTCTGGAACAAGTATAGAAGTTTTTAGACCTGCTGCTGTGAGGAAAATGACTAGAATAGTTAAAACTCTTCTACAGGAGCTTTTTCTGCAGGGATTTCTTCTGGGACCACCGTTCCATGATAAGAATGACTGTGCTCTGGATGCGTCTGCGTGATGATTTATTCAGGATGGCTGTAGAATTACATGTAACTCTGATCTAGCTGTGTTGATAGGTGTTGTCATGTAAATGGGAAGTATTTAATCTCTGTAAGTATAACTATTTTGCATTCTACAACAGTCAGTTGCAACTGTCTAGGTAATACTGAAAGCTTATGGTATTTAAGCCTTATTTATTGGCAGTAAATGCTGAATTGTTAACCTGTTCTGATAATCTCAGCTGTTTAACTGTATGAAGAAGACAGTTGTTTAATGTGAAACCTTTAAACTGTTGTACTGTTTTAACTACTAATTCTGGGACAAGAATGCACATAATAAGATGATGAAAGGAGCAAACAGGGACATGTCGGTGTAGAGAATCTAAGTGGGAGTATAGTTACGTTGTTCTTCACCTCCTCTTGAACACCTTTTAGGTGGTAAGCTGTATGGGAATGGAGTGATTATTGCCTTTGTGAGATACCTTAGTGTCTGGTATTTTCTGAGCTGAAATTCCACTTTATGAAAATCACCTGAAGTATTAGTTTAATTTAGTCTTTCAGTCTGAGCCCACAAACTTAAACTGCACAGAACTTTATTAGCTACAACAGGCTCTTGTAACATATTTATGCTGCAACCTTATTTTTGGTTTTGAGAGAAGAATCATTTATGCTTAGAGAGAGGAAAAGCAGTGAAAGCAAAGCAAAACTTGGGACCAGGACATAGACCTTTCAAGCATACCCTATGCATGCATAGCTGAAGTTTTATACCTGCAGAAGCTGCCCGAGTTTCTTGCAGTGCACAAATAGCACCTAGGGCCAAATGTAAATGCCACAGAAGCTGCTTTGCAAAACGAGCATGCTTTTCCAAATTTTTTTTATCTTTGTCTTCCATGACTCACGTTCCCTTTTTCTCTTTTGCTGTTACTTTCTGTTTATGCTTTTTTTTTCTATCTGTTCCCATGTAAGCCCATTAAGACTCTAATCTTTCTGCGTCAAACTTGCAGCTAATGTAACTTTTCAATAGGAAAACCGCTGTATTTGTCTGACAGTTCTTCTCACTTCCTGTGCTTTATGTCCCTTTGCACAGTCAGCACTGAGTTTTTGTTGGGCTTAATATAAAGGGGCTTAGAAAGGCAGGTGCTTCTGGATTTGAATTTATGAGACTTCCAGACATGGAGTGTCATATGTGCTTTTTTTTTCCCCCCCGTCGTCTTCTGTAATGCTCTGTAGCCTGTAATAGGTTGAGTTGTAACATTCATTAAACCATTCCTCACATTCCCTGCTTTGAAAGCTTATCAGGATTGCTTTGATTTAGTTATCTGGAACAAAAAAAGCCGTTTGTGAAGGTTGGAATGGAGCTCTGGAGCAATAATATATTGGAGATCAGATTCAGGTCCCAGTTGTATTATTCCTAGGGATTTATTTGCCTGTGTACACACAGGAGCAGAGTGGTGTGTATGGAAGGCTTGCAGGAATGCAAATTGGACACATTTTGTTGGGACCTGTAGGGGATTTTCACTGCTTCATAATTTTTCAAAGGTTTGTTATACATCAGGCAGCCACTGCCTCTTCTTTAAACCTTTAAATCCCCCCTCTTTTTCCTGTTCTAAAGGTCAGATTTTTTGACAACTGTGTGCAGGAACAAGATTTGTTAAATCCCTTCATTTTTATTCATACAAATATCGGCGTTTAGTGAGCAAGAGTCACCCCAGCATTCAGAGGCACATAAAGCTCAGTACAAGCCTTCTGAACCTAAATTCAATTCAGAGATGCATCTCTTCGGGGCTGAACCTGCCATCTGAATATTAACCCTTGGCACTGCACAGGGGATACATGGTAGAAATTGCATCTGTTTGTGTCATTGAGTGGGCTGACTTCATAGGGTGGCTGGTGCTCTCATAGCTGCGGAGCGGTGTCCTGAATCTTGTTCTGGGTGCTTCCTGGGCACATGGCTCAAGGCTGGAGAGCTGTTATATCTGGGCATACCACATTTACTCATCTAGCACTAGTCCTTTCTGGTGAAACAGTAAAATACTTCATTTTGAGCCTTTCCTGTTCTGATCCAGTCAATGAAGTAATGGAGTCCGCAGTGTTAAATCCTCTTGAAGCCATTTTTAGTTTGGTTTTATACAGTTATATGCAACTCAGCTTTGAAAAAGCTATGTGATGTTTTGCTGATCTTTGGGATGTGAATGAAGACTAGGTATCCCCTTTCTTTAGGGATGACTGGCAGTGATTTGCTCCCTGGAGAGCTACTCATAGGCATCGTTCAGTAGCTGTGAAGTCCTCATCCTTGCTTTTCTTCAATGTGGGTGAATGGAGAAGGTTTAGGAGAGGGAAATGTTCCTTTTCTTACCCAGAGTAGCTTCTGTTGACTAAGGCAGTTGACAGATGAGATCTGGCAAGTCATACTGTGGTGTTTTATACAATATTGTAAACCGTTCCATTGAGCAAAATGCTATGCTGGCAGGGTGGAAATTTTTTTGTGTAATTATCCATAAAAAAAAAATTTGTGTCAAGATAGGGATAATGGTCAGGGGTTGTGCCTTTTTATCATCTGTGGGACTTCATACTGAGGTGGCTGTGGAGTGGCCATATGTTTCCTTTGTTCAGGTCTGTTGTGGGGGTTGATAATTTTGGAGGGAGGTGGCAAAGGCTGGGCCGGGCAGAATCTTGTTATGAATAAGAACTGTGTTCCCTAACCACTGTCACTGTGTTTATATAAATTTAAGATATGGATTGTTAGATGTGCGGAAGTCATTCTGCTTACACAGCATGTTTTGTGTAGAGTTATGTACAAAGCAGGTTTGTTAACTTTATCATGCTAAATTTTGCCGGTATAATATACATCCTCAGACAGTGCAGATATGCAGGATATTCAGAACCTGGATCTTGCAGTTCCTTTCCATCGCAGCTAGCAACACGATGTAGATAACTTCAAGGATGCTTTTCCTGTGGGCTTTTTTTGTATTGATGCAAAAGTATGGGGCAGGGAGGAGGGTTGTCAGAGCCATTGTCATGACTTAGCACGTTTACTGGATTTAACACACCTGAGATACCAGCAATGGTTAGTCTGTGATCTGGTGTTAGGAAAAATAACGAAAAATGTTAAATATTTTAGCACAAATCACTGTCAGCTTGCTTTAATATTAATGTGGTTTGTTTTTTTTTTTTTTTTTTAGCTATTGCAAAGACACTTCTCTGGAGATGTTCTGCAGTTAGCTAAGAGTTTCTGCACTGCCTTAGATGTAAATTGGCTAAATAGGTACAGACTTAGCTGCTTGCTTCTTGCAAAGTTCTCAGCCTCATGATGAGAGTGGCAAACAGCTGTTTTGGAGCCCTAGGGACTGACCTCTGAGGCTGTGCCTGCTCGCTCCTGTTTAGAAAAAGGTCTTGGTTCTGACTGCCCTCAGTGCTAGAATATTATTTCGTTCTTGAGCTTGCTGTTCGGAAGCAGAAAGGTGGTGGTACAAAGCATTTTAGTATGCTGCCTGCTAGCCAAGTGAGGTACACTTAAAGGCTGTCTAATGAAGAAGTATTTTGGCAACCACTTGCAATAATGTGTTAACTCATCACCTCTCCTGTGCAAATGGCTTTTTGGCTGCTACGTGAAAAACTGTGGTGGGCAAGGATGACTTGAGCTTGACACCAGCAAAAGGAAGCCTGCTTGTCACTGTGGTTAGTGACTGCACTGCTGTGTTTATGCCCCTGATTCTTGGAGTGGGTAAAGCCTGCGTTGGGTTCCATATTGTCCAGGATTAGAAGGCCTGGGTATGGGGGTTGAAGAAAAGGACATAATCTGCTTTCTCAAAATAACAAGACAGCTAACACCACCTTGGAAAAAGACCTGCTCTGTGGAGGAGGTGTGTTCAAAGAGCATTGCTAGAATAGCTGAATGGGCTGTAATGGAATCTGTTGAAGATTAACCTTGGTGCTTTAGAGATGAGCCAGGCCTTCAGAAGGATTTGACCCAAGTAGCAATTTTAAACATAAGGTTGTGGTTCAAACGAGAGGGAAGGGGAGTAAAGTGCATAAAGCTTGTCCTTGGTGATTGCATTAAGAGACTTTGGTATCTCAGAGGCTTTTCTTTTTTTCTTTTCAATGATCAATTTAAATGTGTTCTACTCAACTTTCTGGACCCTCAGAAAACTGATGGGGAAGGGCATTTGGCGAGCGTTAAGGTAACAGCTAACTAAAAAGGCATGAATAAAATTAAAACAAAACAAGAGGTAATTGCCTTTTGTGTAGATAACCTGGCCTGCAGAGTCTTGATTGTGCTGATAATATAGGCCAGATGTGACTTGAAATAAGCCATGAGAGAGAGAGATTTCTACATGGATAATGAGCTGTCTGGAAGCATAAAGGATTAATCTGTTAATTTGTTAGAAAGTGGGATGCAATTTATTTCAATGAGATGTGTACTTAATTTATCTCTTTTGAGTAACTTTTTCCTGTTGTCTTTGTTGGAAAATGTTGGGGATGACACCTCCACCCATTGCCCCTTGAAAGACCGATGGGAAGGTTTCCTTGGTGTTTAAGTAGTGACGGAGGCTGATGACAGCTGCCTGACCTGACTCATCTCCAGCTTCATCCTGGTCACTTCTCTTGACTGTTTGGAGATGACTTACATCTATTGAAGGCATTTGAAGGACATCTTGTCATTTTCTCTTCCCTTTTGAAATTTCAATCACATTGATGTATCCCTTCTATTGTTAGTAATACATGTCTGTAAAGAAGAATGTAGTGTGCAGTCACTGTGGAAATTGCTGCTTAAAGGATGATGTTCCAGGATTCACGGACTGGTAGATGACCAGGTATAGAAAGGATAGTAGTGAATTTTCTTTTAAGCCACCCATATAACACTGAAGATCACATTTTTAACGGTTTGTTTTTTTGGTTTCGTTGGTTTTTTAGTTGTTTTTTTGTTTTGGTTTGGTTTTTTTAGTTTAGGCTTTGTAAGATCTGAAAGTTTGATTTCTATACATAAATGATTGGAATGATAGCATAATTCCTGCTGCTGCTCATGTTACCAGAAACAAACGTGCAATTCTGGTGCCTGTGTGGGCTTTGAAGTGACTTGTGGCTGAGAGCAGAGAGGTAATCTTTTGGGATGAAATGTTGTTATCTGTGTAATCTGGACTGGAAGGAGCAAAAGACTGCAAGTTTCCACGTGACTTGGGGCAAATTGTAGTGATTAATAGAAGGCATTACAATGAGCTGCCTTGGAGTGGCTGGTTAGGAGCTGTAAATCTGGCCAGTTAATGGCACTTTAAACAGGGAATGACAAGGTTGGCTTATGCCTGGTGTGAAGAAGGGTGCAACTGTTGTCCTGCTTCAGCAGCTTTCAACAATATGCTGGGTGGACGGAGGGTCCCAGACAAATGTAATTAATCAGGTCTGGGGTCTCTGAAGTGTTGACAGAAGCATTGTGTAGGATACAAAACCAGCTTCTGAACTGCAGCTGCTGTAGTGCTGGATTAACTTTGACCAGTTGGGTTTGCAAGAGGCTGGATGGCAATTGCTTGGCAATTGGTCTGCTGCATGGGTTTTTGGTGGTAGTATAAATCAGAATGGTAGTAATTCTGATTGTGGCTGATGAAGCAGTGGTGAAACAGGGTCTCTGTTCTTCTGTAGCACATTTTAACCTTAGCATGTGTACTGTTGGCTACTTCCCAGTGTTAGAAAGGAGATGTGGCTGTTTGCTGTGTTGCATTAACAGAGCAGTGCATCCCCTAGTTCTGGATGGCATTTGTATTTCATCTGCTGTTAGTTATAGCAAAAATAAATTCCAGCATTTGCGGAGGCTAATAATTTCTAGGGTAACCAAATCTGGCTTCATTGTTCTTTGTCTTTGTTCGTGTTGAGAGTCTTCTCTCACAATTTTTAGTGTAATCCCTTGGTTTTAGAACGGTTGGTGGTATCTGTTTGAGCAGTCAGTATTTGGAATAGCAAGCATGGAATCTATCAGGCAGATTACTTGGTGATGGGGTTTGTTTTTTACCTTGATATGATGGAGTTAGATTTGGTGGTAAGGAGAAGTACGCAACTGGCTAGCTGGACAGTTACCTTTTTTACAGAACAGGGGCAGTTTCGTGTTTAAAATTTGGCATTTAAATTTTTGAAGCTTGTGCATGAGCCACCTTGGGGAAGGGAGACTGGGGGGGGACTTTCTTTTCTTCATAGGAAAATCCAGTTTAGAGACTGTAATATGGGACCAGTTTGTGTCAGAAAAGTACTCATCTTACTGCCTTACCATTGCAAGTAAAAATTTGTCTCGCCTACTAGTGCTGCCTTCCCCTTCAACCCCAAATAATTGTAGCATGTCAGCTTTGTCTGGGCAAATACTAGCTTTGGTTTCCTACTTAAGACTAAGTTTTAAATAGAAGGCTAGGATTTAGTTGTTTTTTTCTGTGACAAGACATTCAGTACATCCTCTGTGAACGTGTAGGGTATTGAGTATAGAATGGATTTCCGAGAACTTGTCAGTATGCTTCTTTACAGTGAAATTAATTAAAAATAGAGATGTAAGTGTTTTGTCTTGAGCTGAGTTGGGTTTTAATGGAAGGTGATTTTTTTCAAACTTGGGAATAGGGAATCTAACTAGCCTAGGCACAAATGGCAAAAGTGGATTTTAATAAAGAAGTTGTCCTTTAGTTACCTGAAACTTCTGCAGCCTAAGATGCAGGCAGTTACAACAGTGGAGACAGCTTGTTTCAACAGTGGAGATAACCATCGCTCTTCCTGGGCAGCTGACTTCTATGCAGAAGTTTCAAGTTGGTGTAAAGGACTTTGGATATACCCACCAAGAAGGTATTTAGGTAAATTGATATTTAGATGAATGGGAACTGGAAAAATCACCTTGGCAGTCTGTGTCTTAAATTTCACATTTGAGAAAATTAGGGTAAAGACACAACATGTAGCGCATTGAGAGATACAACGTTGAAAAATACAGTAATATTGTGTAACTGGTTGTAACTCATACTTACTTCTAAGATTTTGTGAACAGTAAAAATTTCATAATATCGCAATTGTTCTGCTCTTCGCTCTGCCTCTAATTAACCTTTTCTAACCCAGGAAATTATCGTAGTATACAGAAGTTGATTAACCTTCAGGAACTGCCAATAACGCAGTCATGTGATGTGGTGAATGGAATGTGGCAAATAGCTGATGAGTGGCTGTGAGGGGCATTGGATATCGGCCCTGTGCCTCCAAAACTTAGACAGCCCTATTAAAACAGTCATGCGTTAAATAACACATCACCAGGTCCCTTTGTGTTTCTTTATTGTCATCAGGTGTCGGAAACCATTAGGATCAAAGTTTTCCTTTTCAGTTAGATAACAGGCATTATGAAGTGGAGGAGAGAGAGGAGAGGCAGAGGCCAGCAGTCCTGGTACTGGTTAAGGATACCTTCCTAATTTCATTTCTTTTGCTAGGCGGAATTGGTGGTTTGCCTATGTGCAGCCTGCAGGCAACAGAATTAAGTTTTCATTCTAGTCTTGTAGTGTCAATGAGTTGTTTTCTAGCACTGAACATGTATTGGTAGGCAGACTAAGTAAATGAAGGGTAAAGTGTGAGCTGAAGGACAATATGTAAAAGTGAAGATGAGTATGTACTTTTGGCCCCAAATTAGAATTCTACAGGTGTTGTTTTTTTCCACTCTTCCTTGAGTTTTTAAAGATTATTGGTAAATTAGATGTTCAAATGCAAGTCATGCAGAGGGTACTACAATAATGTGTTTATTTATGCATGAAAATACCCAGTTTTCTGTTATCTTTGCACTATTGTTGTATTGTGTGCAAGTAATTCCCCCTGCCCTGAACCCCTTCTGTAAGCAATCACCTTACTCCCTGGTAAAAATTTATCTATACTTTAAATGTTAATTTATTTTAAGGGAGAAGGTGAATTTAAAGCACAGCAGCTTTTCTGCATAATTCCATGTATAGATTGCCTTTCTCCTGTTTATCATAGTCCATTTTGAAAGTTAGTATTGAATAATAATGTGTAAACAAAACCCTAATGAATGTCTCATTCTTATTCATTAGGTTGTATCCCTTCCTCTCCCTTAGAGAAGAGATGATGGAGTAGGTATTGGTGGGTCATCAAATTGTACATTAATGCTTTCCTCTGATGTCCACTTTGTTTGTGAAGAGGACTGAATGCCTTCTCTTCTTGAGTACGTAGAGGGATTTAACTAGGACTGGGAAATGAATATTCTTCTTCCCCATACATCCAAGGAGTTTTGCTTCTGAATCCTGAAGTATTATTGCTCTGATGTTTAGGACTTAGTTATTGTTCATACCATAGTTCAGCTGCAGATTTTCCTAGACTAATGGGAGCAGAGTAACTGGGGAGCAATTTGACAGTCCCTGTTTTCTGTTATTGGGGGATATACTTGGGTAAAAGTAATGCACATGGAGTGGGTAGGGTTTTTTTTTTTTTGCTAGCTTTTTTGTTTTAAGTAATTACTTAAACTGTGAGGCTGCTGTTTTCATTATGAAAACAGTTACTCCTCCAGGAATAGAACTCCTCTGCTTTCACTCTGTGAGTTGACCAAGTCTTTTTCAGGGCTCTGTGAAATATTGTGGATGCTCTTGGAGGGAGGGACTATACAGTAAAGGAGTTAATCTCCTGGGGAAAAAACTCATATGCTACTGAAGTTATGGAGTTGCAGTCAGTCTCCAATATAGTGGAGTCTGTTTGTTCTCAGACTGTTGATTATAGTATATCGGGAGTCTGCAAAGCAACAGTTCCTGGTGTGCGATGGATGCAGAATGGTATTCAACAGTGATTTCAGTGAAAATAGTTCGCAGGAGTCTGGTGACTAATTGCACTCTATTGATTAAATTGAAATGTGAGCTACTGCTTTAATGTATTTATTTTAATAATATTATTTGTACTTTGGTAGTTCTCAGAAGCTTCAAGTATGGTTAGGCCAGGTGTTTTTAAGTGTTGAGCATGTTAAAAGTGGCACAGAGCAGGAGAGAGGAAGCATTCCTGCCACTTTACAGATGGGGAATTGGACCACAGAATTAACCTTCACAGGTTCCTTAGGAACTCTGTACACACCCCGAGGAATTATATCCGTGTTTCTTGTGGATCTAATCTGGTGTCAAACTGCAAAGCTAGCTTTTTGTGTGTGGCACGTTGAAATAAATTGAAATGAGAAGGGATTTTCTTACTGGCAGTTTTTGCTTTTCACTTTCATTTTATGTTTTAACTAGGCCAAATAGAGAGCTAAGAATAGGAGATTAAAATGAAATTCAGACATAAGTGCTTCTTCACTCCTCTCTTTCCCTGAGATTTTAATTTTCTTCTTGTAGAGAAAGGAACTGGAAGACAGTTTTGGGTAGTGGAATTTAGTAACTTTTTTGGAATACTGGCTAGAAAGTCTTTTAATAATCTTCTTACTCCCAGTGGTGTCAAGTCTTCATGGCAGTGTGGATTTGCAGTCAGTCACTTCTATCCTAAAATATTTCCGTTGTAAAGAACAGTTATTATTCTGTATTATATTGTGGTGGATTGTACTGAATTTTTCTGAGCCTTTTGGACTGTTGAACATGATCTGTTCGTTCGGCACAGTGCTAGAGAAGCAAGTCTCTAAGGACTTGAGCTCCTAAGCAGATGGACAGAGAAGTAACAGTTCTTTCATAGACTTTCTCTGCCTTTGAAGCGGAGATGTGAATGGTGGAAACTTCTTTATTATTAGCAGATTTGGGGCACCATCCTTTTTTAGTTATTAGGCATGTTGATCAAAGAAGGAAACGAAGTAGTTCTCATGGCTGGAAGATGAAGACTGGACTCTGCAACAGCTGTGGCTTCTGGAGTCATTTCCTGCTGTCGGGTTCGTGCTCTGTATTAGAAGATGACAGCACTGGGCAAACTTGACTCATGAGCTAAAAAAAATCTAAGGTCATCCTGGCATAGGCTTTTTGCACTTGTGGTGGGAAGAAAAGTTTTGTGCAGCTTTGACATTATTACTGATAAACTTAATACTGGAATAGCTGGACCTGTTTTATTGGGGCCATGTTGCTGGTTTTGAAGTGATTGGCATGAGCTAGAAATAGCACGGTGTAATACTTCCTCGCTTACGTTTGCTCAGTGCTGCCTTAGGGCTGTGGACTCGCTGAGAGAACAGTGTCTTGACAAGATGGCTGTGTCTTCTTCCCGCTAGGTGAGCGTGCTAGATGACTTGTATGGAGCCCTATTTGCCGAAGACAAAACGGGCACACAGCACAAGGTGCTGGAAGCATCTAAAATTCTAAATAGAAATTCTAAATGACTTTTCATTCATTGATTCATATGCAGCCAAGGTCAGGGAAGAGGTGGCTAAAAAAAAAAAAAAAAAAGATTCACATGCAAGATTTAAATTTCAGGAATACCTTCTGAACCTCCAAAAACACAGGTATAAATGAAGATTCTTTCTCAGCTACTCAGTAGCTTCTATAAGGTGAATGATACCATTTTGTTTCTGCTATCATTTTTTAGTTGATATATTGCACTTGGTGTAAAAATTAAAGTGCGTTTGGAGATTATTTCAAGATTATTTCCTTTCTTCATCTCGATTTAGGCTTTGTAGTGGGAATTCAGGCTCAAGGGATCATTCTTTCTCCTTGTTTTTTTTACTTCCCCTGTGAGTCTGCAGAGGACTTTTGATCCTTGGACAGGTTGTTTAGCATTTTTGACCTTAATCACTTACAGAAAGGGAGGAGGGGGGTGTTTTTTGCAGCTATTGCTGTTCTTGCTGCCCTGTTCTTACCAAGTGTTTGCAAAGATAATAGCAGCTTTGTCATAAACAGTAAAGCTGCCTTCCACTAACACGGGCATGCATTTGTTAGGCTTCAGAGACTGATGCGTAGCTTGGACTCTAATCAT
Organism: Nipponia nippon; assembly: GCF_047370975.1. NCBI lineage: Eukaryota > Metazoa > Chordata > Aves > Pelecaniformes > Threskiornithidae > Nipponia > Nipponia nippon. The sequence goes on from NW_028262347.1 coordinate 104,460,981, forward strand.
ATCTGGTTGTCAAGAGAAAGCTCTATCTGATTTCTGCGCCTGATCAGTCACTGACTGATATGACAGTCCATGTGTCCGAAGTGTTGAGCAGCAGGTAAGTGCTGACACTTTGATTGGACAGCCAACAGTTTGGGGATTGACAGCAATGTCTGCAATGACGTTGGAAGAGCAGCCAAGAATTTACTTTCAGTGGACAAATGGGATTAGTTACTATGTTTAGCTGACATTAAGCTATAAATTATCTGAAAGGTGGAAAGAGATTCCACTCGGAGTTCATGTAGAATTTCCATTTACTAATCTGGTTGCACTGGGTCTGAATGTTTACAAGGGTCTTCCTGTACCATGTTGTGTATGTTTTTGATGGATGTTCTTAGTACTTAATTTGTTACACCATCCAAAGAACCCAGTTAGAAGTGAGGCCTGGTCATTGCAGGTGCTGTGTAAAGCCATAAATTCTAGTCCTGGGGAGCTTACGTTATATTACTCTTATGCTGAAAGCAGTCGGGTATTTGTGTAAAATTAGGCTGATGAGTGTTTGTGTTAGTGGAGCTTCTGTTTAATGATAATTTAATGTTTATTGGGTGTTTCATCTAATTCTTCTGTGTGGGGTAGTTGCACCCACACGTTTATTACAGTAATTCTTAGGTTCTTCTCAGAAGTGGACAACAGTCTGCCTTGTTCAGCTCTCTAAGATGGGTGGCCATTGGCACTGTGCAGGCCTCTCTGGTGTTAGATACCTGCTTGTAAGAAATTCTCAGCACTGAGTCAGTCTTTATCTGTTAGTGCAATACCAGCCTCAGCAGTCCGCTGCTTGAGTTTTAGGGTTGTTTTTTTATTCCTAATATTCAGCCTCCTTCCCTAGCAAAAGTAAGTCATTATCCTTTAAGATAAAAGTATGTAAAGCAAGTATAGCAGAGCTGACATCTTCTAGGTCTCACAAGAGTTGGCCTTCAGGGAGATGTTTATCACAATCCCTAGATGACCCGAAAAAGAAAGTTCTTGTCATAAGTAGACTTTTGCCTCTTAATTTGCCTTTATACAATTCACAAGTGTAGGTATTTTTTTTTCTTGTCTGATAGGTTATGTTTTATGCACTTAAGTGACCTCAGTCAATAAAGTTTGCTGGTATTGCTTTTGAAATATTGTTTATTTGTCCATAACTAGCTCTGACAGAAAATAGAGGGAAGATATTACAGTCTGAATAGGCAGTAAATATAAAATAACTGTTAACTTTAATAAAAAAAGTGTTTTGTTAATTCATTTCTATCTATTGCTGTTTGTGGCAGGAAGCTGCTTAGTGGTTTGGTGCATTAAAATGTCATACAAATTTTGCTCTAAGCTGTTTTGTATGGCTACTTTGTCAATTGTCTAGTAATTGTGCAGTCACAATTCCTGTTTGAAGTGAACCTTAGGAAAAGGAATTCAATGTACTGCTCTACAAGCTTTGCTGGCTGGCCTTTTTTGTTGCAAAGGTTTTGCAGCTGAAAAGGGAAAAGTTTCAATGGTCACTGTCTTACAGCTGCCAACTACTTTGTACACATGATGGTTTTGGGGTGGCTAGACAGCTGGGTTTCTCTTACAGTGTTCTCTTTTGTTGCAACTTTTTCTCTGTTGCACTTTTTCTTACTATTTGTCATATAGATGTAATTTTGTGTGTGCATTATGAAGGATGCCCCTTGGTTTGAGTGGAGATCCTTGAGGAGAAGCCTCATGGAGCAACTGAGTAGGAGAAGAAGGAAAAGAGGCTGTTTGTGCTTACGGAGCACAGGTGGCACTTCTTGCTCTATGATTTTTGTTGTATCTGTACTCATAGTGCTGGTGAAAATTTATTTCTGGAAGAGTCCGTTAATGAACTAATTTAAAAATTGGCATGTTTCAGGGTGCAACAATTGTAATCCTGGTGTTGGTGTACCAAATTTTATAGAGATTTTTGATACGTTGTCTGACTATTCAAAGTACTCCAAATGTTGAGAAAGATTGGAATTTTTCATTCAGTTCTTTTCAGTTATTGGTTTCCTAAACCTTTAGTTATTCAGACTTGAAATTAGAAATGACCAGCATGTGTATTCCCTTCCTGTGCAGAACCTAGTGGTTTTATCTACAGGGAGGTAAAGTCTTAGATCCCAGAGTCTTGCTTTACACATCTCCGCAGGTTTAAAGCAGTATTCGCTTTCAAGCCTCAAGTGAAGATTGCCATAAATACGAGTGGAAGGCTAAACTAATTGTTCACACTCTAGAGTTAGTTGTATGCATTTATTAGCTGTATCAAGGGTTTTCAATACTTTGATTTGGTGACTTTCTGATTTCTTGAAGCAGACTTATTTTTCCATATGAAATGCCTTGAATTACTGTTACTTTTCTTAGCTCCACATGTAACTTGCCATCTGTCATAAAGGGTGCTAACAACATGCTGCAGTCCATGAGCTGTTTGAGTTTTGTATGTGTTCCTTTCCCAGTTGGCGATGTCTTCTGTTTCTTTTGAGAGAAGTTGATATTGCTAAATTTATTCTGCAAAAACAGGAATGAGAACCCTTCTCTATGAGGTAGTCTTTCAGCAGGGAGGTGAACCACACTTCATCATTCTATGTCATCTTTTTTTCTTTTTAAGCTCTAGCACTCAAGCAATACTGCATAAGAATAATCATTTATTGAAATGCAGTCATTTCATGCGTGACCATTTAAAAGGACTCTGAAATTTAGACAATTGCAGGTATAAAAGGCAAGTATTTTCGCTAAGTCAGCTTTTCTTCGCAAACATTTTTCACTTAGACTAAGAGCTGTGTGGATATGAGCTCAGAGCAGTAGGTGAGACTTAATGTATAAGTGATAAATTAATGGTTCCTTTTGTCCTTCTCCTTAGGGATCACTTGATTTAAAAAAAAAAAAAAAGTGGATGAAGGCCTCCTCATGCACTTCCAGTTTCACCCACTACCTCGTGCTGGCAGTAAATAGCCTGCAAAAAAATGTCATTTGCTGGGGGATTGTTTTTCTGTTTATTGGAGGTGACATGAGCAGTGGGGCAGTGGCAAAGAGGCCGTGTTGCCATTGCTAAATATACATCCCTGACAGTCTGATAATAGGTTCCAGGAAGTTCAGTGGAAAATTAAAACAAAGCAACATTTATAGCTGATTGAACTTGAAAAGCAGTTTTCATGTTGAATGGCAAATATGTGGACTTCAGCATTCCAGGAGACTGATGCAGCTCCACTGGATGGGCCTGACCTTGTGTGCAGAATGGACTGTGGACACAGCAGCAGGCAGAATGGCTTCATCTATAGAGGACTTCATGGGGAGGAAAAATTTGCTATCGTGCACAGAAATAGTTCTCACATATGCCTATATTTATACAGTGTCCACAGGTCTGAATAGCATCTTTCGTATGAGGGTTTTGCAGCCTGTTAGCACTACAAGAATGTCTGGTACTGGGACTGTCTTTGTCTCTGCCAAAGTGCAAATATCCTGCCATCTACCCCTCTGCTGAAGCTGTAAGCAGAGTTTGTTTTTATTGGTTTTGTAAAAGAAGGTGAAAGTTCCAGATTGTGTTCTCGACAGTGTTAAGGGGGTTTGAGTGTAGAGGGCTCTATTTTAAATGCCTTGCTTTCTGCACTTAAAAGAAATCCCACCAAACCGTAAAATGCCAGAAAACAAATAACTTAGAAGGTATTTAATATGTAAAAGTATTTTTTTTATTTTTGGTTCTAAAGACCAAAGACTTCTAGAAACGAAACTACTTTCTTGCTCACAACGTTATGTCGACTGACTTACCAGTTACAGCTTTCACAGCTCAAAAAGCAAACTACAAGCTATGCTTCACTCAAACCTGTCTTCTAAAAGTAGGTTTGATGAAGACTCCCTTGTTTAAGAGAACCCAGAAATAGAATTTTTAAGCAAGCAACTACAGTTTTTGAATATGTATTTCAGATTAGATTAGAGTAAATGTGGAAAGACTACTAATGACTAATGACTCCCATTTGGTCACAAGAGTATAGGGTTTACTACTTTGTTTCTTTTGGCTGGTTCTCTGCCTTAGAGTCTGCACATCCAGTATTAAGGGTGTGCATAGATGAAAACATGTCAACTGCTCTAGCTTCTTGCAGCCTTAGAATTTTGGCAGATGTTACTTTGCTGTTAGACTAACGATAATGGTGTTTGAGGGTAGCTTAATAGGAACTTAAAACCTTAAAACCTGGGGACAGATATTTCGTATTTCTCAGACTCTTTGTTTTGTGGGGTTTTTTTAATAACGAATTTGAATCATGAGATTGAGATTTCAGTTTTGGGGGGTTTTGAGTATCAATCTTGATATATGTCGGTTTTTAAATCAGCCATTCTAGAGTTAAAAACTGTTAAACACTTATGTGGCTGTATTGGCTATCTGGTTACTTATTTTGAAAAATATATTAAAGAGTCTGGCTATATCTGAATGTGTGTTTGGAATGTAAAATGTTCCATCCATTCCAAAATAGCATGGCCCACTACACAAAGTCCTTCCTCAAGCATCTGAAATGGTTTTATCTGCATGGCCTGTAGCATACCTTTTAAAAGGTGCGTTGGGAATTGAGTTCATTGATCGCTGAGAGCTAATGGAGTATAAAACTTGTGTGCATTGCATCTTGTTGAATCTTGAATTTTCCTCCTTTGTGCTTTCCCTAAAAACAAACAAACAAATGAAAGCCCTCCAAAACCAAACAAAACAAACAGGTGTAAGAGTGTGCGCTGTGCCCTTCCTTGCTGCCAGATATTTCTAGTGGGAAAGAATAGCAGATTGTTTACAAGTACAGAAAATGTCAACTCCATCTCTGCTCCATTCTGCCTCTGGAAGGGTTGGACGGTGCGCTTTATGGATCCCTTCCCATCTGCTAAGCTGCACGTGGTGTGGTTCTACTGCAAGTCTGTTTGCTGACGTTTATAAACTTGGATAAATGGGCACCATTCCCTCACATCACTTACATGTTAGTGTAACGCAAGTTCAAGACTTTTTCTTGGTCATATTTAATGCAGTGGTCCTTTCCTGTTCCGCTGGTTGTGAGCCACTTGCCTCCAAGCGGGTGTACCATATTCAGCTCTGCACTGTTTCCACACTGAGTTTTTGAGGCTGCTCGTGCGCCTGGAGGACCTGCTGAGCTGTTAATAGCTTGTGACAGGCCTATACTTCAGTTTAACCTGATCTCTGACTTTTTTTTGAGGGTCTAGAGTTTTTCGGTGAAGGGAGGGAATATTGCTGACTCAACTCCCCTTCAATCTAATGTTTTTCCCAGCTAGTCTCCAGGATGCAGCTGTTTGACTGACTCTTGTAGCTTCTGTGGCACTCCGAATTAACTGTGAGCTGTAAAAGGCTACTCCTTTTTCAGCACTCAACTATATCTAAATTTGCAGTAGACCAAGACTGACTTGGAATTTTTGTGCTAATGATTATGGTTGATATTCTTGCGTGACAATGAAGGTGAAGCCAGGACCCGCACTTTGGGAGTTTTGCCGGTGCTATGATGAAATGCAGCACTGTCAGAAAATCAGTTTGTTTAGTTGTATCAGTCCATTTTTATGTTTTAGTTTAACACAAACACTGTAGAAGGGGCTTTCTCTCTGTTTTTAAGAACTCCTTCTGCTTGTAATGATCATTATTGCCAAGAGTAAAGCAGGTCAAATCTATTGGAGTCTGACATCCTTTTTAACCTCAGTGCAATGAGTTACCCTTTCAGATTACCCTGCTGCTCTCATCCACTCTGAACACAGCTCATTTTAGCTGTTAGTTCCACAAACTCATTTAAAATGAGTAATTTTTTAATGAGTAATGAGGTGTGTGCTTTTATGTGAAAGAAAACAAATTGGCTGCTGTGCAAGCCTTTCAGATTCCTGAGTGTGCTTGGAGGTGTGGGTTACAGGAGAAGCAGATAGCGAGTGAAAACAACTCTATGCCCGGCTCAGCTGCTGAAAGTATTTGTGGTGTTGTGTGTTTATTTATGAGCCTGTCTTTGCTGGGGATTCGCTGCCCTGTATCCTGGTAGAGAAGACTCACAAGCAGAATGAGGAAGCCCTCATTAATCTTCATGCTCTTGTTTAGAATTTCTTGCGCTGCCTGCTGCAGCTCCTGTTGGAGCGGGGACTGGCCTCTCACAGTGAATTGAAATGGCTAAGATTAATATTAATCCCTTTAATACTGCAGCTCATGATATAGTCATTAGGTGACTTGGAACTAATCCTGCCCACCTAACTAGTGTGATTTATTAAATACACATGGAGGATTTAGTGTGAATACAGCTTGGTAGAGTAGGCATCAAATAAATACCGCTGTGTATCTGTGTTAATGCTGGCAGATTGGGACACAATTGCAGGACAGGCTAGGAAGAAACAGGAGTGCAAGGGATACTTATCATATGGTTCAATGGAGTTTACCTTTTTTGGATTAGTAGTAATGATTTTTCTAGCTGGACACATCATGCGCCAAGAGGTAACCGCAACTTAAATGAGGCTTAAAAAATAGAATTAAGTGATTGGGGGAAGCACGGATATATTTATACACTGCACTCAACAGCAGAAATTGCTCAGCCTCCTTGCTGTACTGTGAGAAAACAGCAGATCCTCTTAGTTGTCCGCCCTGATCCTCCCAATGTAGTGTGCCAATTAACATCCTCTCTGCAAACATTCGAGCTATAGAATAGGAAGACAGTTAATTAGGACTAAGCTAATGAGCATTAACCTGCTATTTCAAAATAACAGAGGCTCCTGTTAGAACGGTTTGGAAAAATAGCTGGCTTTTTCCTTATGTGCATGACAGAGGTCTCTGCAGAGTTGTTTTTGATGGGTTATTTAGTGGTTTTGATTAAGAAAGGGTTGTTTAAAGAAACTCAGCAGAAAACAGTGGTCTGGACAAGGAGTGTCTGTGTATATAGCTCTGAAGCGATGACTTCCTGACCTCAGCCCTGGTGACATGCCCATTTTGACATGGTAGGGAAGAGAGATCAAAGGTAAAGTCAATCAATTTCTAGATGCTGGAAGTAGAAGATTTTGAGTGTTTGGGGAATGATCTAAGTTCAGTCTGATCAGTGCCTGCTAAAGCTGACAGGCTGCAAGATGCTGCGTTGCGAGCAGTACAGGATTCCTTGCTTATCCTAAAAAAACCCAAAACTTAGCATGAGCTGAAGAGGCCATGCAAAAGCTGCAAGGAAAGATTAAGATCTGTATGCAAAAATTTTAAGCTCTTTATGCCTATCGTTTGCTTTTTGCACTTGAAATCTTTTTAGTTAAACACATGAAATGTGAAGCTTTTCTTGACGCTGCCTCTTTTGAGGTGCTTTCAATAGCTCGCTCACGGAGAAAGGATGAAAATATCGGCCCAACACGGCTGGACCGGTAGCATTTAACAGGGTGGGAAGTAAACTGGGTTGTGGTCAGATTAATCCTTCCTAGACTGTCATGCAAAGGGGCAGATTTGTTAAACCAGAGCTGCGGGCTGGAGAGGCAGAGCTGGGTGTGAGGGACAGAGCTTGCTGAGCTGTACCTGACACGAATTCAGAAATGATTTATTAGTAGATTTTATTTTTCACTTAAATTTTCAGAAAAAGAAGTGGAGTCCTATAGCTAAAGAGTACTTGAACTGAAGAGGGATTATCTCTGTGGAAGGAGAGCTTGCAGTTTGTCCTACTGACTTCGTTAATATTAGTAAGAACAGAAAGTTGCATTTCAAGTTGAAATGCTTACCTAGGCAGAGACTTGGAAGATGTCTGTTTAGAATCACACTCGTGTTTAACAGACAAGTGGGACAGATATTATTGACGACTTGCTAACTCTGGGCCAGTCTGTTGCTCGAAGTATCAGTCTGATACATTGTTCATGTTAATCATAATTTTTTCCAACAAGATTTCTTTTTCCTTCTTGCTGCTCCTGAGCTTTATTAACCATACTTTTTCTAACCAGCTGTTCTGCTTCCACAACTACTATACTTTTTTTTTTTTTTTTTTTAAATTTCTGTACCTGACATTTCTTCCCGACTTCAAAGACTTCTGGTTTTGGACTAAATTTTCTTTGAGACCTAACCCAACTCTGACCACACTAAGATCTGTGTTACTAGGACGTTAGCCTTTAAAAGGGGATGTATGAGACCTCATGGTATTTTTCTTAACTTTTGTCACTTGGGGTCAGAGTATGAAGTTGTCTAGCACTTTGTGTGATCTGTTTTGTTTTGAACCATGTAATAGAAAGCCAGAAATGCTTAATTATGATGGCAGCAAATCATTTTTCAGTGAGATGAGTTAAAATGTCTGGCCTGTTTCAAAGAGGGGATGGGACTCTGCTTGCCTGTTCAGTTGTCTTTATCAGTCAATGTGGGAATACAGCTGTGACTTCTCTTAAGAGATGCAAGGTCATGCACTAGTTCTTCAGAGACCATATACAATTTCTGATAGAATAAATCTGGTTGTAGCTAAGGAAATTCAAAGTATGCTAAATATGAAGCTTGGCGAAATGTATGTTTTGGTCTTGTATGTTCGGGGGTTTTTTTGTATATTGTCTGGTTCTGAAATAAGATTGCCTGATACAAAGTTATAAGATTGTCAAAATAATTGCTGTCCTGTTAATGATTTATCAAATCCATTTATGTTGTTTTATTTTATCTAGGTTTTGGATTTTACTGAGTAATAGTAATAGATCCCTGACATTCCTGTGTTTTCCTCTCTGACTTTGAGGTACCTTCTCCCCAGCCTCACCCCGAGCCCCCTCCCTAGTGCTGCTGCAGCTCTTCAGTGGCTAACAGGACAGTGCAAAAGATGTGTTTGTAAGACAGTGAAATTCCAGTATGTATAGGAGGATCGATGTATCCTTTGAATTCTCATGTCTTCTGGATTGCTGAGTTGATTGTTACTCTGAAAACATACTAAAAAGCTAAGAAACTGCTAAGACTTATTCCAGGAAATTAAAATTTCAATGTAGAACAGAGCAAGATATACAATTGTTGCTTCTAAAAAGCCTAATAATGAGGAGGCAGGGAGGTTTTTTTGTTAGCTTACCTGTTGGCTGTTCATACATTAGTCAAATTATTTCTGAGATGGTTGATTAACTCAGAAAAATTTATTTTAAATAGGCTGCAGTTGTGATTTGTTAGCCTGTGAAAAGTGCTTTGTTTTGTTCTAGTTGCTTGCTGTCCAAATAGTGCACATTTGTATATACTGATGTTTGTTCAGTGGTTGCAGGAGCTATTTAGAATACAGTGAAGCAGAAGTTTGGTGGGTTTTTTTGGGGGGGGGTTTTGTTTTTTTTTTTTTTGTTTTTTAGTGAAATGCAGCATTGACTCTGCAATGGGTAACAGCACGGCTTAGTGACTGATTGCCTGTTAGTACAGTTAGGGCAGAAGTAACTCTCAGCTGACTTCTGTTAGAATGTCATCATACATTAATTTGTATAGTAACAAGTAAAATGTGAAGGTCTGATATTTCTTAAATGCTCCGCACCAATGACTTTCTAAAGTAAATAAATGCCTGTAAATTCAGTTAATAAACAATGTATAGCATTTTGAATAAAAGGATTTAGAATTGAGCAAAGTCTAAAAATACAATTTTTGTTTTAATAGTCTGAAGAACTTCGCTTCTTTATAAGCAAGGCAGCTGCTTACACTTTCAAGGAGAACTGGAAAATATAAGGGACTGCTTCACACAAGATAATAGTTATTGAAAGACAAAAATGTTAAGGTGGTAGAAAAGCTAATTTCAAAGTTAAGATAACTTACATCATCTCCTTTTTAAGAGTTACCTTTAGTGCCTGAAATTTCTGAAATTAAAAAGAACCACACCCCAAATCAAACACACTTTAGGAGCTTTCCCAGATGGCGTGGTTAATAATATAATATTGACATCTTGAATTATAGGTCAGTTTCTAATCTCTTCTCAAGTCTGTCTCTCTAGGCAGCCACACCAGTCATCATTTGTGCATATAAGTGCAAGAATAGAGACTGCACAGTCTGATATGCTACTAAGTAATTTGCCCCCTCCCCTTTGCGTATCATATGGGGTACCTTAAAAAGAACAGCTGAATAAGCTTTCCAGTCAGTTTCTGGTTTTGATGGCCTCAAGCATTGGCAGCCATGAGTAAAACCTTTAAGTCATGAGATCTTTGATAATTAATTTTAGAGTTATTTAAAATATGTTGAGCTTTGCATCGTTGAGGTTTTGTTTTTTCAAGTGGCCCTCTGTAAATCTAAAGGATAGAAATCCTTAGCAGAAAACTATGTCCCTGGTAATCACAGGATTCTCTGGAGCTGAGCGCTTATGAAACATTTTCAGTAGCATGGCTGTCATGGTAGAATTGTAAGAATCACAGAATGGCTGAGGTTGGAAGGGATCTCTGGAGGTCATCTGGTCCAACTCCCCTGCTCAAGCAAGGCCACCCAGAGCTGGTTGCTCAGGGCCGTGTCCAGGTGGCTTTTGAATATCTCCAGGGATGGTGACTACACAGCAACATAGAATCATAGAATCATTTAGGTTGGAAAGGACCTTTAAGATCATCAAGTCCAGCCGTTAACCTAACACTGCCAAGTCCACCACTAAACCATGTCCCTAAGCACCACATCTACACGTCTTTTAAATACCTCCAGGGTTGGGGATTCAGCCACTTCCCTGGGCAGCCTGTTCCAGTGTCTGACTACCCTTTCAGTGAAGAATTTTTTTCCTAATATCCAATCTAAATCTCCCCTGGTGCAACTTGAGGCCGTTTCCTCTCATCCTATCACTTGTTATTTGGGAGAAGAGACCAACCCATATAAGTGCATATTGCTTGTGTGAACACTGTGGTAGATAGTTGGGACAGGAAGCACAAGCCACTGTCAGTATATGTAAAAGAATATAAATGAACACCCGATTGCAATTCAGCTAAAGAAAATAAACTCACAAAGTACTTTTACTTTCACGTGATATGACTTAGGGATGAATCATGTCTGTTTTACTTGGAGCCTTGGTGAGTTTCATTGGAAGAGGACACTGGGGAAAGAGGGATGTTGTTTTTTGTTTGTTGTTGTTTTTTTAAAAAAAGCTGGTGTGTCCATTAATGAAAATAATTTGGAGTGTGAAAGTAGGTACTTAAGGTCAGCTGGGAAGTCTGTTACTTAGCCATGGTGAGAGCAAGTGATTAATACCTTGCTTTGAGGGTCTTTTGTAATGTTTTAAGTTAGTTTACAAGGTGAAATGGATAGTGACAACTGAAGCAGTGATTTACTCTAGTCTGCTCACCCTGCCTGTCAAGGAGGTGTGGCTAGAAAACAGTCCTTACTTACTTGAACAGAACTTTGTGGGCATTTCAGAAATAGAGACAAGAAAACAGATAAAGACTGTTATAGTTAATCAAGGTCTTCCCCACCTGGCTTCTTTTTAAATGTGGATACATAATAATCCCATTTTGAAATGGGCAGAGCAGAAGTTCTCTGTCCCTACCTGACACAGTGTTGGGCAACCTGGAGATGACAGTAATCTTATGTCTACTTCTACTTTAGATATTTTGTCTGTCAGCTTTCTGCTTCTCCCTGTGTTGTTTGGTGAAAAATTCTCTGAGGAGAAGCAAGTGTTATTGTATATTTAATCTACTGTTATTTACTGATTATAGGGAAGATAAGTATAAATGCTAGCCCCTCTGTGCCTGTCTTTTGGCATTGATAACCCCTCTTGAGAGCTCTCCTTTCAGTGAAGATGCATCTTTTTTTTTTTTTTCCTTTTTTGTTTCTTAAATGCTTTCCTGCCATTCTGTAACAGAACAGTCTTTGGTTAGAATAAAACCCCCTATTACAATTGTTGCAATTGATTTTGTCCATGCAGTCTGCCAGACTTTCTCCGGACATTGGAGTATTCCCTAAAACACTGATATGGCTCTCCAGTAGAATAGTTCTCAATTTCCTAGTCTTCATACCAATGTGGATGAAAACAATATGCCATTTCTGCCCCACCCCCCATCTTTCTTTATGAACAAGCAGAATAGATCATAGCCTCTTATTTCTGAAGCTTATGAGAGTCATCCACATCATGAAATACAGTGTTCTTTTCACTGTTGACTCTAGAGGACTGCAGCCTGCTTTGCTTGTTCCTTTTGCAGTCCACTGCTTTAAGACACTTTCTTTATCGCACAGTCCCATGGCTGTAGTCTTCTAAAAATACGTGGATTTATTTAGTCTGGAAAAGGCTGAGGGGGACCTAACTGCAGTCTTCCACTACCTAAAGGAGGATCACAGAAAAGACGGAGCCACTTCTTCTCAGAGGGGCTGAGAGGTCCATAGTCATGAATTTTTAACAGGAGAAATTCCAGTTGAGCATAGGGGGAAATTCTTTCTAGAGAGAGTTAAGTACTGGGACATGGAAAGAGAGACTGGAGTCTCCATCCATGGAGACTTATTAAACTTTGACTGAACAAGGTCTTGAGCAACCTGGTAAAACTCCAGAGCTGTCCTTTGCATGAGCAGGAGGTTGGAGTAGGTGACCTCCGGAGACCTCTTCCAATCCGAACCTTTCTGTGGTTCTGTGCTGGTTGATCTTGGTAATTCTTAATCTCCACTGTGTAGTTATCTCTGAGCAGCTAAGTGCTGCCGGTTTGTTTAAAACATAATCAGTTGATCTTTAAAGTCCATGTGCGTGTGTGTGCGCACACACGTTCTTCCCTGTTCACCCCGTACAATTCCTCTTTTTATGTACTCGGATGGCACAGATGTCTTCAGTGTCAGCTCAGGTGACTTCTGTTCTGACATGCCTAGTCTTAAACAGCGGAACCAGCTCTGCCAGACCATAGGCTTGACTTTCCAGTATGTTCCAAAAAATGTGGCCGTAGGGGAGGGAAGGACTATTTCCTTCCATTTATTCCTCCCTACCACCCCCCCGGCACCTCATCTCTGCTTGAAATGTGAAGTGAATCTGAAGGATTCTGCTGTTCCCTAGAGCATGTCACTGTCCATTTGAAGGAACCTAGCAGGTGAAGCTAATATATAAGGAGCATTTCTTTTTCTCCGACTCTCTCAAATGCACACAGTTGTGGATGTTTGTACTCAACAGAACCAGTGTGAAATTTAGTCACAGCCACAGCATGTGTTCCAATTTTCCAGGGAAACTTTCTCCCAGCTGTGGGTTAACCCTTTCTCCACTCTGCTTTCTGCCTCTCCAGCATTTTGGGAAATTTCAGTGAGTGGTTTCTGTGACCAAGGAAGCCTTGAGAGCTGGAAGAAGAATTAGATGTCAATGGTCATATTGGTGAAGGGAGTAAGATCAAATAAGGTTGGGTGTTGATGGGATGTATGTAGAAGTATTTTAATAATTTCTTTAAAACAATTGAGACAGTTGTGTTTTTGCAAACTTGTTATACAGTCCCTGCACCCCTCCACTTTTGCCCTGTGCTAGTGGCAAATCTAAACTGAAGTTAAACTGCTGACAGTAGTCTTAAGTGCAGCCTACCTACTGCGAGCACTGCCATACTGTTGCGAAGGCTCTTACCCCAGTAAAGCTGCATTTATCTTAGGAGTTTTGCCATTCTAACTCCTCGGCTTAAATTACATTCTTAAGGGAAATGGGACAGATGCTTTGTGTTGACCAGGGCTAAAGGGTGTGCCTTTTTTTTTTGTGTCTTGAAGCAGATTGCTGTGCTAACAGTGAGGGTTTCTTTCCTGTTTATGGAAGGGATCTGCTTGTAGGTATATTCTTGTTTCAGTTTTGCCATCACTTGTTAAGAGACCTATTATAATAAGGAATAAATGAGTTTGACTTTATTTCTCTGCATGAGAAAAGCATGTCTTGAATTATGTTTTTGAGTTATCAGTGTGTCCTTATGTAAAAGAAGGAAGCTTCCCATCAGCGTGCTGGTAAAATGAACCTGCTGATTTTCCTCTTAAGAGTGAATGTATTTTATATGTCTAGATTTAAAATCCTAATGTTACTGTGGTAAACAACCCTAGTCTGTCATGTCTAGTAATAAACTGATTCCAAATAACACAACAGTGTTGAGTCATACTTTACACCATTCTTTGAAAGAGTGTTGTCACAAATGTGGAAAATAATGCATACTCAGCACTGCCCGTAGTAATCATCATGAGGCAGAGGGTGAATAAGATGCTCAGTTGTAGAGGGGACATGGTACTTTGTAGCACACTCTCTTCAGCTGCTCTTTCTCTTTGGCCATATTAAGTTATGTTGTGGCTTCCTTTGCCCACTGTTGCTCTTTTCACTCATTTCTCTATTTGGATTCTTTTTGTACTGTGATTCAGTCCTTCACAAACCAGGAAAATGACATCTTCAGACTGCCTGTTGCCAGATCACAGCAGTTTCAATTGGACACTTAAAAGCTGAAGCAGGTGCTGGAAATTCTATTCTCCCTTTGGTCTGATTCATTGAGTGCCAGCCTTCAGCTGAGGAATGGGGAGGGAAGGAGAATTGATTTTGTGACTAAAATCTTGGACTGATTAATATTTGTAGTGCTTCAAACAGTAATGTGAAGGCTCCATAAATTAACTCTGAACTTAGTGGCACTTGAGGTGGTTGCAGCGCGACTGTGGGAATTGGTCTAGATCTGCAGTTGTGACGCAGGAGCAAGGTGCTGTTTGTTTGATGACCTTAACATATGCAGCAGATACTATATCTTTTTAAAAGAAGGCAGGAGCAACATGTTCTGTTTCTGTTGGTTTTCTGGAAGTCCCCAAATTTGGTAAACTGGGGAGGGTGCGGGGGTTTGGTTTTATGGTTTTTGTTCCCCCCCCCCGCCCCCGTTCAGTCACAGCCTGAGTCCACAGCTTCTGTATAGAAGACTGGTTTAGAAAATCATGAATGTTTTCTAGGGATAGTTCGGGAATGAGCTCCTGCTTTGCGTTTAATTATTGCTGATACTAGCCAGTAGAAGATCTGGGAAGGGAAACCCTTCACTCAGTAAATGTTAGAGTGGCTACATTCATAATGTACAATGTAAGAGGCTTTTTTTGTTTCTGGTAAGCACAAGTCAGAATTGGAATAATTTAGGTAGGAAGAGACCTCTGCAGGTCATCTGCTCCAATCCCCTGCTGAAAGCAGGACCAGCTTGGAGGTGAGATTATGTTCAGGGTTAGAGTCAGCTCAATTCTGAATCTCTCCAGGGATGGAGCTCCCACAACTTCTCTGGGTAAACTGTTCTGGTATTTGACCACCCTTCTTTAGAAAATGTCTTTCACAATATCTAATTGGCATTTCCCTTGTTGCAGCTTGTGTCCACTGCATCTCATACTCTTCTGCATTCTTCCATTGCTTTATTCCTATTAGAAGAGACTCTTTTCCTAAACGTGTAAGGTAATATGAGAATGAAGTGACATTCTGGCATGTTTGGACTAGATTAGAGACTTTTTTTCATGCGCTATTTGGGAGAAAAGGCACAATGGGTGCTTCTGCTGTAGGCTTTTTCAAGGGCTGATGTTGGTTCAAATATGGCCCTGTAAGCTCTGGGATTTCTTGACCTGTAGTGTGTAACAACAGTAACAGTTGTGGTATAACAGCAAGCACTAAGTCTTGAATAAGATTATCAGTTGAATTTAGATGTTTGGTTCCAAACCTTAATCTAGAAATTGCAGTAGTCTTTTAGTGCAGGGCATTTATTTCTCTGGTTTATCTCTGGCTTATCAGCATTGACAGGTGGAAGCAGTGCTATGAGGAGAAAAACCCACAGCTGATTAAGGGGTATCTGAGGAATGATTTTTTTTAACACTGAATGGGCATGAGAGATCAAAGTATTTTGAATGGTTGGTCTTCAGACAGTGCTTACTTATTAGTCTTAGCCTTTTGGAAACCTAATTGAGACGTTACGGACCAAAACCTTTTTGTAGAAGCCTTATGTTCTCATGTCTCAATAGTCTGGACCAGGACTTACGTGTAGGTGTTTTCAGAGCAAATACTAGCTCATGCATCATTTCCACTTGTTATTGGAGAGCAGTGAAAGAGTTAAAGTGAAACATCAGTTGGATTTTTTTTTAACCACCATTAACAGGAATAACGTTTGCTTCTGCTCATCACTGATCCTCTTGTCTGTTGCGCCTTTTTTTTTTTTTTTTGTTAAAAACATTCTTTTTAATTCAGTGTGATAAAACATCCGTTATTTGTAAGTTGATTGAGCATAAAGTATTTCATTATAAAATGGTCATCCATCACTGGAGGCTGGGGGCTGCAAAAAACATTAACTGTGCACTTTTGGCTGGAATGCAGCTTCTCCAGAATAATGCAGCTTCTGTGTGAAGTATGCAGCATAAAAAAAATTGACTGTTCAGGAAAACAGGTGCTCGCCTTGCTCTCTCCCAGAGCTTTGGGATTTCATCCCAAGTTTTTGGAAGGGCCCTCAGAGTCCTTCTGTTACCTAGAGTCACTTTCTGGTTTTAAGCACTGGCCTCAAAGCTGAACAAAATGCTGCTCTGTGTCAAGCAGTTTCATTCTGACAAGGCCGTGAGAATTTACTAGCTGTTTAACTGCTGCTTTTTAGAAAATTATGTACATTTTCTTCCCCTCATTCATTAGCTCCTCTGAAAGTTAGTTGCTTTTTTTTTTTAATAAACTTCCTTAAAACTGACACCCCAAAAGTGAGTGGCCAAGCACTGCCAAGTTGTTTCTAGATGCGACTCTAGTATGTCCCTGTTAATTTCCTTGATACTTCACAAACTGAACTACTGTTTTTCTGTGTGATAGATTATAAAGATTATTTTGATCTTAACTTGTGTTATACAGTGCTTGTCATATTTCCCTAATGTAAATATGAACTTGAAAAATAGCTTCCTTCACGAAGAGTCTTAGTTAACTTTTGGTTTTGGGGAAACATGGGATGATAGGGCAGGAAGCCTTTATTGGATTGCTATTACTGTGAGCTGCTTTTGTGAGATTATTTCCATGTAATCTAATGGCACAGCACTTAAAAAGGCCAAATGTGTCTGCTTTTCATATGAGGAACTGAAGCAGAGATGAAGTGACTTGCCCAAGAGCATGAAGGGGAAACGAGTGGCAGAGGCTGAGAGTAGACTGATTTACCTATCCGTGATCAAGGACCTTGCTACCATCTGATGCTCAGTTTATTTGCATATGTGCTTGCGTCCTGTCAGAGCACATTCGATAGGTCTAGGCTTGAAAATCAAAAGGAAATTCTTCTGTCTTTGCCTTTTTACTAAGTCCTGGGAACAAACGCTGTTGAAGTATAATGGTTCCATCCCAGAGGTCATGGTAGCAGAAATGGTAGGGGTGAGAGGTTAAAGCAGAGCTGTGTCCAGTGACCTGTTCAGTGTATGTTGTGTATTGCGCTTGGAGAGCCAGGCTGCATTGTGCCCTAAGGGAAGGAGAGAGGGATTGAAGAAGCCTACATAAGTGTGTGAACCAGGGGTTGGCTTGAACAAACAGCCCCGTTTATCTGTGTGAGTTGAAGTTTAGTGCTGTGCTGTCGCTTTTAGATCACTCTTGCTGGACAGCGTGCAGTCAGTGATGGACTTTATAAAGTTAGGACAGGATCACTCAGTTGAGCTTCTGAAGCACTCTAGTGGTTTCTTCTGTCATGGGCATGTACTAGATCAAAAACATTAGCAAGGGACTAAACCAGATCTATTTGGCACTTTATTAGAGACTGTAACCGGTTTTCTCTTTCTAAGGTATAGTGCTAGTGGCCTGTATACCAAGGAGTTTCTCATACTCCTTATACAAGCCTGCTGCTCAGGATACCAGTTATCTGTCATCTGTTAAATGACTGCTTCAGAGAAGCTGATGCATTAGGGAGCAGGACCATGGGGTTGCTAATGTCAAGCTATACTGTACCTGAATCTTTTATTTGGTGTTTGCGGTCTTCTCAGGAGAGATACGAGCTGTCAGTATACACATGGACTCTTTCTGCCCTGAAAAACTGTCTAAATTGGGAACGTTAAGGATGTGAGCAGAAAAATTTTTCCAAATTTCCAATTTTTCCAAACTACCTGTACCTTTTTTCTGCTGAAGGCATATCGTTTCTGTTTAACTAAGTACATAGATCCTCTGAGTCTGGAGGAACAGGCAGAATAGGAATCGAAAAATACTTTCCCACCTCTCAGCTGTTAATAAACTCTGCTCTTTCCTTTGGGATGGTGCTTTGACCCTAGTAGTTAATGGGTTAATGGAAGCTGAATTACTGTCTTCATATTCAGATATGGTGAAGGATAATGCTTAGGCTCCCAACTGGTAGAGAAATTAACTGCTTATGTATTCGTCTGTCCAGGCTGCAGTAAGGGCAACTAACTTTTTATGAATGTGTGGAATCCCTCAATTTCTTCACATAATTTTTTTTTTTTTAGGTCATTTTGATTCCTCACAGACATTTTATTGTTTTACAGCTGATGCCTGATTCCAGGGCATGGAAAAAAATGTATTTAATGGAGTTGCGGACTGATGTAATACTGTTTCCATGATGCCCATCTAAAGATACATCCTATTTGGTGGTCACTGAAGCTGAATTGCATTCACAGTTGCAAAAGCTGTAAAGGAGTGTTAAATCTCGGGCTTCTGCTTCCCTTCAGGTACCATCAGCACCTTGTATAAGTAGATCACTCTAGCACATAGCAATATGCAGAAATTAATTTCTTTCCCCAGTCCATTCTCAAGAACATAATATTCATTTGTTTTCATTATTCTAGGAATTAAGCTGCCTTTTAATGGAGGCAGCCTGAATTTCTGCTTGTGTGTGTACACTGATTGCTTCAACTATTGCTGTGGGGGGAAAAAACCCATTGCTTAATGTTTTTACTGTTGCAATGTCTTAAGGCAACAGTTGGATTGACTGCCACTGGGCCAGTCTCTTCTCCCTCTTGCTTTTGTTCTCTGGTGTCCCTTTTCCACCCCTGTAGGTTTGAAACTAATATTCCTGTGATGTTTTGCACCCTGCTCTCCCTGAGGCTCCCATTTTGCATCTGTGGTAACTTAGTGCATTGGTACTTGAGCTCCAGGCAATTGTGTCTTGCCATGAGCACTTGGGAATTTTACTTTCTGGTAATAACATGGTGAAGCACAATGTCTCATAGATTGGTTCAGGTTGGATAGAAGAATTTGTGTAAATCATAACAGCAAGGTACATTAAACCTTGGAGAGATTTTTGTCATTAAAAGATTCTCTTTCCTCTTGGGCCATCAAGCTTTTCTTCATTTCATTCTTTGGATTTTGTCTGTCTCACTGATGCTTTTTAGATTCTCTGACAACACAAGAAATGTCTTGGCTTGTTTCAGATTTGTTGTTCTTCAATTTCCTTTTAATTTTTCCCCTTGGCACTCATGGGCTTCCCTTGAGGAAGGGGTAAACAGAACGGGACAATGTCCAGACAACTAATTGATGATAAAACTGTAATCTTTTCTTCCAGCCTCTTAGAAATAGTGAAGCTTTCCTTTTCACAACATGGTGGATTTGCAATGAGAGTGCTATTCATAGTGTGGTAGACACACAAAGCTGTGGAGTATTACTGTGCTTTAAAATACCAGGGAAGAAGTTTTAATTTCTCCTGGGCTTTTAAATTGCCTACTTAGTTTGGGCCTGGTACCGTGCAAGACATATAAAATACCATAGTGTGAAGCAAGTCCAGTGACTGAATAGAGTTCTGTAGAGTGTCACAACCTAATTGCTCTTCCTTCGACATGTGCCAATTTCTTTTAGAGAGGAAAAAGAGTGCTTACACTTGACATACATCAAACTTGTGCTGTCAGTAAGATGGACGGATCAGTCCATCCTCTGGACTTGGCAGTGTGCAATGCAATTCCCCATAGGTTTCATTTAGCCTAGTCGGCCTTGTTAGAGTGGCCATGCTCTCTTTCTCGTATTAGGAGGGAACCTTGGGAAACCTGGCCCTAATTCACAACAGCAGCAAGATCAATAGCTATCAGCGTTTGGTCAAGGGCGGATGAATTTGTCATGGGATGAGTGCTTTTTGCTTTGGTTTAGTTTGGTTTAGTAATTTCATTTAGAGTTGAATGTCATTGCATCGGAGGAGTGCCCATGGGTTCTGAAGCTCAGAGCTGGTGCAGGTTCATCACAAGAACGGGCTGTTGTCATGTGCGTGGTGATTTTCTGTAAGAAATCTTTTGAAGCAATTTCAGCTGGTTCTAAACAGAGACAAAAGGTGAATCTTACCTGCATTTCACTCACCCCATTGTTATGGGATGTTTTCTTTTTTTAAAGAACAGATGTTAAACTCCCAGTTACCTGTGAAACTCATTGCGATTTAGCTTACTGAAGGACTTTTTCCTTGTAGGTGTATGGGAAGCTTGATTTCTCTTCCCTGGAAGTTGTTCAGAGATTCGTGTTAAGTAACTTACACCTGTGGGGAAAAAAAACCTTCAGAAAGGAATAGGATCTCAAGTCAGTTTTTGTAGAGCTATTGAGGAGTTCAGTTTTCTGGAGTTAGGATTAAGTGCTGTTACAATTGGCACTAACAGTTTGGAGCTTGCATTTGTCTGAAAAAGCCACAAAAGTAGTTGTATATTCCAGAACCGATCAGAGGCTCAGGTCAGCTGGATTCCCCCATCTCCTTTCCCTGAGAGCAATCAGTCTCTCTGTAACAGAGATCAAAATTTAAGTAATTCTGAATTTGCATATGTGGCTTTACAAACCATGGGCCTTGATCTAATATTTCTCTGGAATGTGCTAGTGTAATCTGGTGTTGCTCTAGTGCTCATCCTCTAGTATGACATAGGAGGAAGGGTTTCTAGAAAACAAGTATGGATTAACATGGAAATTACACTTAAAGGGAGATGGGTATTACTGTTCACACTGGCAATAAACACAATCATGGGAGACCAATTTGGAAACAGTAGCCTTTTACTATGTAGAGTTAATTGATTTGTTGCCTTTCATCAGAATAGTCATGGTCCTTTCAGAGGTATTTGGGTCGCAGGGTGGGAGGAAATACTTTAGGATTCGTAGCAAGGTCTTCTCCTGGTGACCTTCAACCTTGCTATGCCAAATTACCCCTCAGTTCACTTTAAGAGCTATTCTTGTTTTGAAGCAGAGCATTTTGAATATAACCTCTGACTAATATGTGTCAACCATGGCTCAGAAAAAAGTTTGTCAAGATGCAATTATTCCCATCTCTGCTGTCTCATCAGTGCTAAGAATTAAGAGCAGAATTCAACAACTTCAGCTTCTGAAATAACCTGCTGTCCCAACAACTTAATTTTTTTCTGCACTCAGCAATCTGTATGATTGGTGTTAAAAATTCGAGAAGTGAGTAGTCATATATGTACTTTAAGTCCATCTGGATAGAAACCGTGAAAGCTTCCACTTTGTGTAGCTCCATACTTCCTGTTGATGGCATTTGTTTTCCTTGTGAATGAGGTGAGTATCTTCTACTTTTCATAATATCTGGAACAGAATACTCTGGAATACCCTCTGGAACAGAATACTATGGCTGGGTGAAAACCACTTGGAGTAACAGTGGAGACACAGCTGGAATTCTCAGGGTAATTTTGGCTGAAGATACTCTCGCAAGTCCCTGCTTATGGAAAAAATGCCCAGGGATTTTTAATGGGTGGTCAGAACAGCTGAATTTGAAGCATGGCATCAGATGAAACCCCTGATAACTAATGGCTAACACTGGTGGGACTGTCAGTGCTCCTGCTTTGCTGGTAGATGTAAGTAATTCCTATAGGAGACAATATTTCAGTTGAATTTATGCTGCCCTGACCAGAGGATATCAAGAGTCAAATGCTCAGTATGCATTCTGTCATCCTTCCCCAAAATAAAAATCTCATTTCTGAGGGGCGCTTGAGATCTTGGTGCTATGGAACAATCATTTGTTAAAGTCATGTTTAATGAAAGGGAGATAAACACATGAAGCTGGAGTGTGACAAATGAAAGCATTTGTGCCATTGTAATGAAATTAGGCAAACAGAACAGGCTTGACAGCTCTGGGTTCCCCCTGTCAAACTGCATTTGTAATTCTAGCCTTGCATTCATGTGTGGCTGTGAATGGCACTGTTTCCCTCTTAATATGGTGGGCCTGGGCCCCTGAGTGACCACTTTAATTCACAGAGAATTAGCTTTGAAGAGTATATTTTACAGGTATACTGAAAAGGATTGCAGTTAATTCTCACTTCTCCTTCATTAGCTTGAATATCCTTAATTTTGGGCCCATGTTTACTTCTGTGATATGTAAAGCTTTTGGTAACACTTACTATAGTGAAGTATTGATTTCAGAGATGCACAAAGCTTGCTGCCACACATCCCCATGGTGAGCTTGTATGCTGTGTTGTGCAATCCCAGCAGCCTTTTAAAATAGCTTGCAGTATTTATGCGTTCTGGAAACTAGGATGTAGGCTCCTGGCTCCTCAGCTTCTCCCTAGCTGTCAGAATCCAGCTCTCTTCATCTATTAAAAGCTTACATTGGGATAAGACAATGATATTTTGGGGAACCTGTAGGGAATGTCAGGTGGCTACTCTTTTTGATGACCTCTTATTTATCAAGTTTAGTGGAGATTGCCATCATTATTTTTAGGAAGTAGGACTAGAGTTTTCTCTGATCATATTAGCTGCTAGGTCAGACTATGTAACTAGCAATCCGTTCTCATTTCAGATAAGAAAATCTGTAGAAATGTGCTATTCATTGCACCGTGTTGCAAGGGCTGGTCTAGACCTTGCAAGAAAAACAAGACCAAAACAACAACAAAACCCCCCTGGGGGGAGAGATGGCAAAGGATTCTTTTCACTTGAAACCTTGACTGTACCAGGACTGTGCAAGGGGGAACGTGCGTCCAGGAACAAATGAATGCAGGTCATCTAGCTTAGCTTTTTTATACTTGTTACCCTACGTTAATTGGCTGTTAGCGAACTGGACTTAAATGTTGGACTAAACTTCCCAGCTAGAAGAAGTCAGGGCATGTCTTTCATTGCAGGTGCAGGGTTGCATGTGTTACAGTCAGTCTGGAGAATTTGTTTTCGAAGTGGTGAAACATGCGCCTGCTCCGCTCATGAGCTGTAGAGCTGCTGAAATGGTAGCTTTGCCAAGGGACCTAGAACCAATACGCATATACTGTTCTGTGGCTGTTACCTGACTGACTCTATGTAAAGCAAATTCAAGCTCTGCAAATTTTTAGGGAGGAGCAAGTGACTGTATTTCTGTTCACTAGATTTGTTAATCTCTACATTAACCAACAGCTAATCACAGGACTAACTCAAAGGAATTTCTCCTTTCCCTGTGATCCTGCATTTTGATCTGGGTGAGATTAAGCCAGTATTTATTCCAGCAGTTAAGACTTCAGAAATGTTTTTGAAAATCTGAAGAGTATGGCTACTCAATACTTTTAGATGGTTTTAAAAGGCAAGTACAATTTTGTCCTTTTTCCTTGTAACTTTTCTTCTCTCTAACTTGCTGAGAAAGACTTCAGGGACTTTGCACTCTTGGGTGAAAAGACAAAATGTTTTGGTGTTTGGTGGGTGAACTGAGAATGAAGTGCATATAAAGTCACGTAGGCCAGAAAGTCAGTGTTTGCAGAAAGTGTTTTTGAAGGTGAGCCAGGAAGCACTTGCTGGTACCTCAGTTTTCTGTGGCATAAGCTCATTGAGCTCCTAGGCAGGAGTCCTGAAGAGCTGGATTTCTGCTCCGTTACAGTGTTACTTTTGTGTTTTTCTCGCCTTAAGAAGAAAAGAGGATGCCTGTTCATTGTACAGTTCAGCGCGTAAGCAGGGAAGGTAATAGCACATGCTCGAAGCATTGCTCTTGTCTGAGCTTGTCTGCATTGGAGAGGTGCGTGGGATACAACTGAGACAGCCTTTCTGAAGGCTGGGCGTCAAAGGCCAACAGCTGCTGCATAAGAGGAGTCCAGGTCATGTGGTTTGGGTTGCAGTTGCCTGTCCTGGGGACAAATGATGTTGAAATAACTTGTCATAAACAATTTTTTCTCGTTCATTTACTCTGATTCGGAACGCATAGCCGATCCTGATAAGAGTCATTCAGGAGTGAAGAGTTGAACTGCCAGAGAAAGCAGCTTATGTGAGCGTTTTAGATCAGGAATGTGCCAACAGTGTGCTAACAGTAAGAAATCTCTTCCGAGGGGGACCTGCTCCTGCACTTCAGGAGAAAGGGGATGCCGGAGGTCTGATGCAGCTTGTTTGCTAAGTGCCGGAATGGCTGGATGGGATTGCTGAAATGGGAGTTGGGTGCTTAAACGTGAATTAGTTGTTTAAATATCTTTATAGATATGTGTGTCTAAGTGCAAATAATCCATAGGATGAATGAAGGAAAGCACTGTGGTCTCAAAGGAATTCCCTCCTCATATTAAAACTGCCAGCCTGAAGAGATGGCTTTCTGATATGCTACTTAAGATAGTCTTTCCCTTCTTCTCAATCTCCATGCACTGCTTTGGGCTAGCTGAACATTTTTGGTTGTAGTGCTGGTGCTGGTCTCTGTTTCCTTCCCTGAAATTTCATTGAAGGGACCTGTGTGAAAAGAATGGGAAGTGCTTTCCAGCTGGTCCCCAAAGCAGCCCAGACTCTTCATTTAAGACTAAGTCATGTTTTAATATGATTTTCCCTAGCTTTGAGTAGATTGAAAAGGAAGGCTGCCTGTAGGAGTCCCTAGTGAAATTTTGATCTCCTTGTGGACACTTGTTCAGTTTTTCCTCTTGTAATACCCGAGGCTCAGGGCCTGCTTGCAGGGCTGGTGGGTTTTGGGGTGAGTTTTTTATTTGCTTGTTTTTTTCCCCAGAGGCGAAAGTAATTACCTAAGCAGAGAACCATCCTGTGTTTTCTAGTTCAAACACTAAGAAATTTCTCTTGCTAGGAAATATACTTGGGAAAACATGTCTATCGGCAATTCTCAAGTCTCTCACTGGTTATGATTTCCTCACTTGTAATGCCTGAACCTGAATCTGGCAAGAGCAAGAACCAGAGAGTTGAAAAATCAGAGCTGCTTTTTTTTGGCAGGCTTTTATAAAAGTTCAAGTATGTACTTCCAAACATTCAGTATTTACTTTATATAGCCTTTGTTTTGGCAAAGGAATTATTAAAGTTATAATTGACTTTACTGCCCTTTCTGAGGTTCTTCGATATTTTCAGGAGAGCATAGCATTGCTTTTACAGTTAGGTGCCAAAAAAGATCAAGGCTTTATGTAGTGTCTCTTTCATGAAGTTTTAACTTGCTGGGCGGAAGAATTCGCTTTAAAGACTATGGTCCTACCTTACCGAAGTATTGTGAAAAGAGCATTATTCAGTTCCTACTGTTCTGTGACCTAGATTAAACCTGAGC
The DNA here is from genome assembly GCF_047370975.1 of Nipponia nippon. Classification (NCBI taxonomy): domain Eukaryota; kingdom Metazoa; phylum Chordata; class Aves; order Pelecaniformes; family Threskiornithidae; genus Nipponia; species Nipponia nippon. The sequence continues at coordinate 104,486,169 of NW_028262347.1, forward strand.
TGTGGTAGTAAAAGCTAGCACGGAGTGCACCTTGCAGTTGTAGTTATTGATCTGAAAGGGCTGGCAGGTTGGTTCTGTATGCTGCCATGTTCAGGATATAAGGCTATGAAAATGTTTCAGGGAGAGAGCTTCTGGACTAACTTCACTGAGCTCAACAGGATTGAGTTAAAAGAAAAGGATTGATCTTTGGCTTACTGACTTGTTTGCAAAAATTTGACTTGGTTAAAAGCTTCCAAGTAGCTTTAGTGCCACTTTCAGATGCTTGAACTGATACTTCAGTCAATGAGAATAATCTGCTTCAAGACAGGTTATAGCAAGAATAGCTACAGTACGAGTATTTTTCTGTGCTCCCAATCTTCCTATTAAAGCAAGCACCGCTACCGAGACTGAGTTCTGCTTTGAAAAGGGAGCTGGTGACCCCTGTAAGTCCTCAATGCCTGCAGACGCTGCTGGTAAGAAGAGCTCATTGTAGTAATCAAGTGAGTACTCCTCAGATGTAAAAAATTGGCCATGTGATTGGTGTTTCACTGGAATTTAGATCTTTCAGACAGTAGTCCTGTAGTGGGTAAGTCTTGCACTAAAAATATTCTCTTCTTGTTTAGTATATTTTTTAAAAATTTTTCAATAACGCAGCACCAACTATCCAGTCTGAAACAGTTTTACAGCATACACAGTCAGTTTCAGAGAGCTTAATGTAAAATGCTGTGTTACCATAAAAGCTAGAATCTCTGAATATCAGGGAAGCTGGCCAGAGTTGCTGTGTAATCAACAGTATGTGCCTAAGTTAAATCCTAATTGTGACAAGCCATTTTGTGATCTTCATGTAAGTTGAGAATTTCAGTTAGACTGCAGAGGAATCTAATCTTTAACCACATTAAGATTTGCAACTTTAATTGAAAGAAAAAAACAAAACTCCCCCCACTTTTGTAAAGAAAACATCTATTTGTTGTCCCAAGAATGGATTAATGGAGACTGTGGTATCCTATGTATCCTCTGCTAGCAAGTTTGTCTTCATTATCTCATTCCACCTGTGCAGCTAGGTACATCTGCTGAAGTCCCATTTTTCTTACTAATCAAGGTGCAGCTTTTCCATCCTGGGGCTCACTGGATTGAAGGAGGCTGGAGGAATAGACAGGATTATGATGGTGCTGACTGTTCTATGGGAAGGATCAGTTTTGGGGAAGAAGAGTTTGAGTGTTGATCCCTAGTAGTCTTACTATATTTAATGTTGTCCAAGTGCTTGTAACCAGACAAGCGCTCTATAAAGCACACTTAAATAAACGTTGATGAAAGCATGTTTTATGATCCTCTGCATTTCCATGAGCTATTGAGAGGTGACACAATTGTAATGTCACACCAGGATATTATCTGACAAGTTGGGGGAGTTGTTCTTAAGCCAAAAAGATTGAATCATCACGTTCCTTTTAACCTTTCACAAGTTAGTGGTGTTGGCCTGATTTGAACTGGTGGCTGAAAGGTAAGAGACTGCGTAATGATTCCCAAAGCTCCTTTTTTTAATTGCAGTTTTGCTTAAGTTAACAGCAAAACTATTGCACTTTGATAGTGTTCTCCATGGTCTTAACTATTTAAAACAAAAAACCCTGCGTTATTCTTCCTCCTTTGCTTCTTTGCCATAATTTGTCATAGTTATGTTAACATGCTTTCTGATAGGCTTTTTACTTTGATACTTAAGGCTTTTCAATAGGAACTGTGATAAAAATGGAATTTCACTTGTCTTAGAATCAGGAGGGTTTGGATTTTTTTTTTCTTTTAAGTAAAATAATTGAGTTATGTTGGTAGCTAGAAAAGCAGCAGCTTGTCTAAGGATACAGGAATTACAGGCTTTTTTTCTCCCCCGCCTGAAAGAAGCTCATATGACAGATAAGTGCAATATTGGATCATCAAGAATATAAATGCCAGTGTTCCTGTGACACTATTAGCCATTAGACTTGTTAACTTTTATTAGGAATAAAATGTAGGTTTCAGCAAGTTGAGCCAAGTGTTTGTACTTAAATATTTCTGGTCTCAGGATTATCCAAGTTACATTTAATACCCTCTTCATTGCCTGTGTACTGGCTGTATTGTTGTTGCCTTCACCTGCTTTTTAATGCTTTTTCTCCTAAATCCTCCTCAGGAGTCCTCTTATCTTGATTCCTTGTGTTGGGGTTTTTTGTTTTGGTTTTTTGGGGGTTGATTTTGGATTGGTTTTTTTTTGGTGTGTGTGTGTCCCCCCCATTCCATAGTTCTGGCTATTCTTTTCTGTATTTCTTTTTCATTTCCAAAGCTTCCATTGATCATCTTGAAAGTTTAGGAAGCTTGTTAGTTGTTCTTTCTCCAGCTCAACAGCTCAGTGCATCTGCCTTCTTGTGTTGCAGCTTTAGAGAGGATACTTGCTGTCCAAAGCAGCAAGTAGAGAAGAATGCCCTTTTTTCTTCTTTGGTTGAGGGGCTTATACAGGTATTCTGAGAACAAGACAGAAGAGTTTTTAAATTTGTTTATCTTCTGGGTTTTTCCTGTCTTTACCAAGCAAACTTCCAGTGTTGCAGAAATGCAGTTTGTGTTCAGGCAAAGAGCTGCAAGAGATCCAACTGACCTGGTTGTATATTTGTACTATGCATGTGATTAGCATGAGGCTATATGTGTAGTAGGATGTTACAGATGTGGCGTAAGGGGGGGCAGGTTCTATATAGTTCATGGGATCACACAGTTCCAGGAGTACTAGGAAAATGCGACCGTATCCGCCAATTAATTCAAGCATGAATTTAGACAGCAGTGGCTCTGCGGCGTTCACAGAGTGTTCTTACAATAGGATTTGTTTTAGAAGGCTCCAGAAGGCTGTTTTGAAGTTCATAAGAAAGTGAACTTCACAAACCATTGCTTTTAAATATACATACCTATATGTGTGTATGCGTATATGTGTGCGTGTGTATATATATATTTAAAAGCAACTCTGACTTTCCCACCAGCTTTCTGAAACTAAGCTATTGCAGACTTCTTTCCTCCAAGATTAAGCTTGCTGTAGATTCTTAAAGAGAAAATTAATCCTAATGAATCAAGTCTAATTTAATGTCTCTTTAAAATTATTTTTATTTTAACAGAGCTATCTGAAATTGAACCCAACATCTTTCTTCGGCCTTTCCTGGAAGTAATCCGTTCTGAAGACACTACAGGCCCCATAACTGGATTGGCCCTCACCTCTGTGAATAAGTTCCTCTCATATGCACTAATAGGTACGTTATGTGGCTTCCTGGGATTTACCAACATGCCATCCAAATGCATCTCCTTGAGATGTGTCTTTGGCCAGGATACATGCTTGCAGTCTTAATGAGGAGATTGGGGAAATAAGAGAATTGTCGTTAATGCTGGGGAAATAGGCAGCTGCAGGTTTCTTAATATCATACCTGCTGGTCTTTCATGGCACTACACCAATGGCTGGAAACGGAACCAAAGCTTCTAGTCTGACCTGACTGCTGCATGTGTTTATGGCCCGCTGCTGGACTGTGGTGGTCACCAACTGCTTTTTAATGCAGTCTGAGCAAAAGGGCCAGGGAGGGGAGAATACCAGTTTGGATTACAGTGTTGTAATATGCATAAACACAGTAGAATTTATTTAGTTTTGTGGACTAATATTTCTGTTCTAGAGTGAGGATGAATTTTTTTGCCCAGTCTCAGGCGCTGTCCAGTGGTGTGCCAGTACTCTTCACTTGTCGCAATTGTCATGGTAGAGACAGTTTTGCTGCTGCCCAGACTTTCAAATGTGCACGTTCTCCTTTATATTTGTGAAAGACTAATAATGTGCATGTGGTCAGTTCCCATGGCTCAGCTGGCTTGTAGCAACTCATTAGCTGGCTTTCTGTCTGTCTTCAGTGTGTCATCCTGTTGTTAGTGGTGCTTGACTTTTCTGTGTAAATTCTGTTAGTACTTTCTGATCATACTTCTGTGAATGACAAAACTTATCTATATCTGTTTATATGTAGTCTCGCTTGGAGAAAATTATTTTACCTGTGTTTCTCTCTCCCAAGTTCAGATTTCTCAATTCTTTTCCTCCCTTACATCGTAAGTGAACACTGTTGAATTTTTGGCACTGTTGTTTTAAATATTTTGTTCTTTGGAGTTAGCATGAGGGAAGTTAGAGAAAGAAAGGGCTTGATGTAGATGCAGACCACTTGTGGGAAAGACCCAAAATTAAAATGAGGAAAAATGTCGACTTGCAGGAAAAAAAAAAATGTAAGAGTGTGATGGCAATTTAGTGTATCACAATATCAATTAGTGGGCAGTATTAGGTATAATTAAATGGCAAAAAATAGCTAAAATGATTCAATATTGATGGCACTTCGTAGGACAAGAAAGAAATCTTAATGAAGATTTGTAAAACATGTCCCTCTGAAGGACTAAGCAATAATGCAAAATATGTTAGTTTCAACATAGAATGAGGGACGGACTCTTCTTCTGGGCTTTTATGGTCTGGGTGGGATCAGAACATCAGGCTGGTATCACATGTCCAGGCAAATGTCTGCACAGGCAACTGGCTACAAATACTTGATTTGAGGCAGGAACAGGAAAAAATGTGGTTAAGAGTTTGTAGCCTTTCTCTAGCTACTTGTTATTTAGAATATTAATTAGGTCACTCCAGCAGGGGCTCATCCCTGTAACTCTTGGTAAGCGTGTGTCTTTGTAGTAGACAGTGGAAAAGACCCTCTGCCTGGCTTTTGTTGTGGAGCAGAACCTGTAATCTAAGACCTCCGTTGCTGCTTCAGGTGACATTCACAGCGGCCTTGTCCTTTGTGCTGCTCCAGATACCAGTGAGGCTGGGATTAGTGGTGCTGACTGAACATCTGGCTAGGGTTGTGTTGTTAAATTAAAGCTTTTTGGTCTTTATATTTCTTTTTGTAATATAAGACTAAAGGTAGTCTAAAGACTGTTTGCCTAAAGATGGGAAAAGCTTAAAACTGTCCTGAACATACGAATCTGTTTTAAACTGTATGGAACAAGGAAGGAAGGACTCTGGCATAACCACAGTGGGGAGATTTCAGTGTGGCTGATATTTGTGGTGCATTTTGGGGCTGTATAATTGATAGGTGAAACCAGCACTTTTTTCAAAAGCATCGTTAGCTTTGTCTGTTCTGTGAGTGGATGGCTTTTGCTCTACACACTGGGTCGAAAACTAGTGGGCAGTGAGAGGGCCAAACTTCTCTGATAATTATCTTTGTTTAAAACTGCTTTCTTTTCCTATTTCCAAAGCACTTCATTGCTAATCCTTGTGCCGTCTTGCTGTTTTTCTTATTTTGTCACATGTCAGCAGGTGGTTATCTGTCTACTTTTCAGGCCAGTATTTCTGAGGGGTATGTTGTTTTAAAACGAGTTAGAAAGGAATAAATCTTGAGTAGCCTTTGAGACTTCTGATCTCTAGTAGTCTGAACTGCAAAGATCTGTTCTGAGGTTGTTGGATGCAGCAGTTCACTAATGGTATAGCATGCAATGACATCTCAGATAAAATGACTTGATATCCACCATGCGTGTTTTGGTAGGAATAGTTAGCCTTACAGAGATTATCCTCTGCTCTGAAATAAATACTACTGTTTCAAGAGCTATAATCAGTATATTACATAGTAATTTTTAAAGTACAGGAAAACTGTGCAATGATACTAAACTCCCATTGATTTTTATCCCTCAGATTAGTTATTTCCTTACTCAGCAGTTTTGCACTAGCTAGCTAGCTGTCAGCCTTTTTGATGAGCTCAAACCTTAGCTATAGGAAGACTAGTGGCTGAATTTCAGAACTGTATTTGTTGTATTTTCCTCAGAAAAGGTATGTGCTCTTTTTATTACAACAGTGTGTTCACAGCAACTTCTGGTTCCATTTCTAAAGTTAACTTTCCCTGGTGTTCCTGAAAACTACGTATCTGTAAGTGAGTAGCTGTCGCTCAGCTTCCAGCGAGAGGACTTGCTGTTTGGGGAGTTTAAAGCTTTTTCTCCCCTCTACCTTCTCTGTCTCCTTGGTGATTTTAGTTCTATTAAAGGTGTTCCTGAGCAGTCTTCTGGCTTTCCTGGATTTCCATGATGGTTGAGAGCCTGGATTTTCTGCTTTCTGCTTGTTCTTCTGCCTCCCTGTTTTGAGAGTACACCCCATATAAAATGTGTGAGTCTAGGTGGGCTCTCTGGATCTTTGCATTGTAGGTGGCAATTTTCACACTGATATATTGCTTGACACAAGCTTATTTTTGTTAGTGATTCTAAGCAGGCATTGACACATCTTTCTGTGCAGTTTTCTCACAAGGGAACAAAGAAGCAGGCTGATCTTTTCTGTATCTTGTTTCTGCAAAGTAGAAGTATCTGTGCTTTTAATTGAACTCAAGAGGCTTTATAAATTGACCTGAATTTGTGGAGCTGTTCCAGGGAGCCAGGACTGAAGTAGTCAGGCGTGATGTGTGTTGGGAGAGAGGTGTGTATATTAGTGTTGAAGGTAGGGGCTAGAACAGCAAAGCAGTAGTCATAGATCTGTTAAAGAAGCATATGCACAACTTGCTTGCATTTCCTTTTCACACAATTTACCCAGAACTATGACTAAATGTATCCCTAAGCCTACAGCAACTCACATCTACTGGAAGAGGTGACAGTGAAGTGAATCTGTGTGTTCTGCCTGTGGGAGCCTTTTCTGCAGCAAGTGGCTTTTTCCTTTTGATGCCCACTTAGCTGCTTTCCACTGTAATCGTTGAGGTTGGTTAACTGTAATGCTAATGTAGGTGCTGGTGTTGTAACATCACTGCTCTTTACCTGATTTAATTGAGGCAATTTAGAATGATCCTGCACCCCCATTGGTGATTTAAACTATTATTTCCATTTGTGAATAAGAGTGCACAGGGTACCAACATATGGCTGATTTTATTGCCTCTAGTAGAAGAGTGGTAGCTTCTAACTGGATTATAAGCCATTATCAAAGGTACACAGAGAACTGCCTTTGACAGCCAGGCCTCTTATCTAATGCTTCCCAGGATCAGCGTTTGGTATCCTGTTGACTGCTGCTGCTGAAGCAGGTAAAAAATGACTGATTGGTCTTAGAACAGACTCCTTGATAGCTCAATGAGGTTTGACTAGCAGAAGGAGAGGAGAGGAACTCACTCTCAGCTATGCAAGGTTTTTTGTGTGTGTGTGTGTGTTTGTGTGAGACAACTGTCAAAAGTAGGCAAGCTCTGCTCTTAATAGGGATGTGTAAGGGATGGCAAAGGAGAAGTGCTGCTCCTGTGCAGATTTATGGGATTCTGAAGTACATTGATGCCATTTCAGTTTTGTGCAACTATGAGAAGTTTCTTATCTTGCAGCCCCTCAGAATCCCCACAGTGTGATGGAGGCTGCTCTCTTTTGACCACAATAAGGGCAGCTTTCTTTAATGCCTAGGGCTTAGCCTCTCCTAGGTGTGAACACAACTGGAGTCAAAAAGGGAGCCTGCAAAGCTTCTCTGCGAAGCATACAAGGTCTTCCTTGGTTCCTCTGTCAGCTTCATTCTTGCTGGAGTTCAAGAGGCCCCGTTGCCAATTAATGAGGTATTAACTAGTGTTTAGGTTGTCTCCTTTCTTTCCTAATGACTGTTTAGGTAGGAAGGTAACAAGATTCTTGCCCAGTGTCGTATTGTTTAAGTGAGAATGAAATCAAAGCCGGAGGCAGCTTTTCTGAAGCCACTGTAATGTGGCACAAGATACGGTTACTAGCAACAATCTCGTCCTAAACATTCTCTCAACTGCACCATTGTTTGTAGCTACAGAAGACTGAAACAGAGAGAAGGAGCCTTGATGAATGATTGAAGCGGGAGGCCTGCAACTCCGATATCTAAACTATGATCGTGTCTGCCTACTGTTGTCTCTGGGGAAAGCTACTGGTCCATTCCTTCCCCAGCTCCTATTCTTTGGGAGGGATGTAGAACAAGAGACAATTTTTCCTTCTCAATCTAGTGGAACCTGTTTGGCATTTTCTCCTCATGGGAGTAAATTTGAGGTTCCCTATGTTTAAGAGCTGTTTTCTCTTCATTCCCAAGGAGGAACTGAATGCATTTAACAGCTGATAGTGCTGTATTGTAGGGAACAGGACATAGTTGTAACAAATTAAGGTCTAAAAAAATATGGAGCCAGTAACAACTGAATTGTAATTCTTTTCTTTGTTAGGTTACATCTTTCTGCAAATGTAAATAGACTCTTGATAAAATCTTTCTGAAAGCTCCCAGTTTTAAAGTCTTTCTGTTACTGGGAGGTGAGTTTCGCTCTTGTAGGGTCAACTCGCTCCAGCTCACACAAATTAAGGAAGCAGATGGCAACAAAGTATCTCTGTGTGGATGTCTCCCCACAGAGGTGGTAGGCTGTAGGTGGCCTTTCGCTGTCATATATTTTTGTTCTGTAACTCAGATCCCAGCCATGAGGGCACAGCGGAGGGGATGGAGAACATGGCAGATGCTGTCACTCATGCCCGGTTTGTAGGCACCGATCATGCGAGCGATGAGGTTGTCTTGATGAAAATCCTACAGGTAAGTGGAGAGAAATGGTAATTACCATAATGGTTGCTGCCCGTTGTGGAACATATCGTGTTACATGGAGATGAAGAGGAGGGAGCAATGTTTTGACTCTGCAGGAGCTTAGTGACAGACTTTATTTTTAAACAGATGGCTCATATACCTGTGGTAAAAGCTTTTCCAAATGAAAATAATTAAAAGCTTAAACAAAATGATTTTTAAATTAAGGGCTTGATAACGTGGTAGTGTTGATAATCCTACCTTATGCATGGTCTGTGTTAGTGAGGGGTAAATTAAGCATATGGAGCTCTCAAACTTACTTTTGAGAAAAATTCTTTGTAGAGACAAACCTATGAACTATAAACCTCTTCGGTCTACGTATTTTTGAGCAGATAGCTAGTTACCGAATTTCAGTATTGGGTAGCATGCAGCATATCAGGCCTCTTTAAGAAGTGGGTCAGGAGATCATTCTTGTCTCCTAATCTGTCCGTTTCTTGAGCACAGCATTCGGTTTGAAATGACTCCTGGAAAACCCTTAGGTTTTGTGCTCATGGCAGTCCTTCTTGAGGAAGCCAACCTTCTCTTGGAAATGCATGCAAGTGTCATTGTACTATGGGACATACATGCGCTGTTCTTTGCAGGTTTTGAGGACCTTGCTGCTGACTCCAGTGGGAGCCCACCTCACCAATGAATCTGTGTGTGAGATCATGCAGTCCTGTTTCCGCATATGCTTTGAAATGAGACTCAGTGGTAGGTTTCTTCATACTTCTGCACTTAAGAAATGATTGGGTTTCCTCAGTATTAACTAGTTCTATTGTAGAACATGCAGCTGTGGAAAGCTGCTGAGCTTTATATTATTGTGTCTTTCTACAACTTCATGGAAAATTTGTTAGGAGCTCTCTCTACAAGTTTTGACTGCTCTTTTTCCCCAGCTTTGTGGCGCCACCTTGTGATTATATGCCCATTTGCAGTAATGCGGTGTTGGAGCTGGTTTTAATAAATTTGCCGTAATCTCTGTAAACAAGGCTCGGAGGGGAGTCTGCTTGAAGAAGCCTCTTGATAATATCACACTGAGTAATGACACCTGTGTTATTTGTTTTTGTCTTCGCAGAGTTATTGAGAAAATCTGCAGAGCACACTCTGGTCGACATGGTGCAGCTGCTCTTCACAAGGTAAACCTGCTTGTGTTTGCCTCAGCATTGCCGAGATGGCCCTCTAAGGACAGAAAGATTCCACACTTCCACTTAAGGGCCCTCAGAAAAATCATCCAAAGTGGTCATTATTTAGAGGTGGAAGGGGATAAAGGATTTGGCACTTTTCTCTTGGGCTGACCCTGTCAGACTGCAGGGAGACAGAAGTAGGGAAGGTTGCCTGGTTTAAGGTATCCTTTGAGGAGAGATGGACAGCCAAGTAATGAAGAGCTTTAGGATAGGGAACCAGTTTGAGGACAGAGAATACAAACTTCACTCAAAAAAAAAAAAGTGCTCTAAAAAATATAGCTCTCTTCAGGAGAGAGAATAGGAATGGTGTTGAATAGTCACATGTTGATTTCGAGCTGAGAGCTTTGACCTCATATATCAAAGAGAATTTTAAACTCTTGAGATCATATGTCTTGGACAAACGTTCTGCCCTTTTCAGCACCCTTCAGGTAATTAAGATTACTTCTTTTAAACTCAAGTAAGTTATTTAACTTCAAAACTGTTTCTCCAGAGTGAAGTAATCATAGTCTTTCTTTGGGTATTGTAAAAAGGAAACGTGCAGGATATAGAAATACTTTTAGTAGGAAAGGATTGTAGTAAAAGTGACAGCTTGTGAAACACAGCTCTCATAATATTATTTTTTTCCCATTGTCGCACTCTGTTCCAGTGGATTCCTAAGTGTTGGTGGTTTTTTTGTTTTGTTTTGTTTTGTTTTTTCCTCTGTGCACCCTGTGTCATGTGGTGCACTGGATGAATGTGGGGCAGAGTCAGAATCAATCTTTCCAAAAAGGAGAGACCGCATTACTTTTTCTCCGAATGCATATGTGAATTTTACGTAGTGCATATTCGTTACTTATTTTGTGTCCTCTCCTCTGTCCTTCTTGATAAGGCTTGGAGACACAGCCACCATCTGTGTCTGTGGACATTTGGATATAGAAGCAAGGCAAAGACAGCAACTGCAGGGATGGTTTGGCCATCTTGCTTTCCAGAAAAAGAGACAGCCAAAGCTATGCTGCAAGGCTTTTATCCCTTCAGCGAGCAAAGATAGAAGTGTAGTAAAGGAACAGAAGGGAGAGCAGGGTGTGTGGAGTTGCAGAGCTGTATGCATTTGTCATTTGGTAGCACAGGTGAGAGCTGTCTACCTCCTTTATTTCTGAGACAGGGACTGCTTAGCTCAAAGCATTCAGCTTAAACATAGATCCGCTGTGCACTATAATTGTGTTTATGTAATCCAGAATAGAGGATAACTACTGGGGTTTCTACAAAGTTAATGAAAAGGGTTGCCATGACTAGTAAAAACATGTACACTGCAAGACTCCTGATGTGCATGACACTCTGGCTCAGAAGCTGTTTTTAGCAGCATCAGAGAAACCTGTTTTGAACGAATCTAATTAGTCCACTGCTGAAAACATACACTGAAGGAAAAGAAACTGTACTTACATGACCATTAACAATGAAAATCAATATAGCAAAACTGCCATTAGCAGTAATAGCATGCAAAGCACCTCTTATCTATACTTGTTTTTTTTTTCCCTCAGCAGATTTTGGCAGGAAAAGAAATAAGAAGGTCTCTTTTTGCAGAGAAAAACTCATTTTGGTTTTGTAGCATGTCTCTGGAAAGACCAGTCTATTTTTTTTTTCCCTTTTTATTAACCCAAAAAAGTTTATATATTTTGGCTTGTTCTTTGTCCTTCAGATTGCCTCAGTTTAAAGAGGAGCCTAAAAGCTACATGGGAACAAACATGAAGAAGGTAAGACTCAGCACTGTGTTGGCTGTTCTGCTCGTCTTGGGCTTGTGCTCATCTCTATATTGTTTGTTTTCACACTTGTGTTTCTTCATTCCTGCAAGTCCCTAGTTCACTGAAAGAGCATGTTTAACCGCATAAATGGACATAGCTTCACTAATTCTGTGGGATTAAGCCCACATCGTGCAGTAGTGAATCTTGTTAATGATACTGCTGCCTCTAAGTGAGTCAGTCTGGATTCTGGGAACAGCCATCAGCTGCTGTGGGCTAGAAAACCACAGCAAGTTGTGGGACCTGATGGTGACGTCTTCTGATCATTTGGTGTCTTCTGCTCTCTCTCCAGCTTCTTTCTCATCTTTCTTCATTCACTACAGCTCTAATACTGAGCTCTCGGGATGTATTTGTCCAGTTCTCCCTATGTAGAAAGGAAACATTTTGAGGCTGGTGAAACAGCATGAAAGCATTATGAAATTGGGCTATTGTAGAAAAAACTTTGGTGGCTTCTAGAAGGGGCAGCATTCTGTAGCAAAAACCTTAGTTCACACAGGCAATGCCATCTCTATTATCAGCCAAATCAAAGCAGACTGTTCTTTTTCTCCCTTTCCCTAAATGCACAGTTTTCTTAGGGTGGAAGGTCCAGGTTTGTTCAACACCACCATCTCCTTCTATACAGTGAGGTTTTTAGCAGCTGGGTTCAGTATGGCAAATACTGTAAATGTGACCATATGTGATTATCAATGTAATAATTTCTTAGGTGGAGGGAGGTCTGCTTGAGGAACTCCATATATACTTCATACATATAATCTTTATACTCCATATAAAGAATGTCAATAAGAATACAGGATTTTACTGTTGAGAGCAAGAGGATGGGAAGAAGAGTGCTAGAGAAGAAATAACTACCTTTGAACTTATACTGAATATAACTATGTATAACATTGTAACTTCCACTCTGTTTTTATTTTTAATGAGTTGAGACAAGTGGCAACATTGGGTGTACAAATGTACATTTCGGAGCCAGTACAGCAGTGTTCTGAGAGACTGAATGCTTCCTTGTAGGAATCTGAAACTAGCTTGGGGCTTTAGTTCTTTTGTAGTAACCTAATGATTGCTTGTTTCCCTTGCTGTGGGAGAAAAGCAGCAAGATTTGTGATGATGGTAGGCTGGCCTAAGGAAAGCTAATGTCAGGTTAATGTACTTCAGGTATCAGAATTTGTCATGGTCTCTATAGAGAAGGTGTAACATGAAGGTGAATTTGAATTAAGGAGGGCTACCCTTATCAAGTGATGGCTGCTCCCAGCTTGGTTAAGTGATGCTCTGTCTTGTGTCTTGATCTGTGCAATTACTTTGTACTGTCTCTTCGCTGTGCATGCCAGGAGTCTGCCCTGCAGCCTTGCACTCTGCCAGGTTATTCTTCTCTGGGTTTATTTTGCTTTGTTTAAATCATGCATTTGCCTATCTTTCACAGATCTCTTCATGTCTCCTCAACAAACTGGAGCTAAGTAGTGGGGAACAGCCCAAAGCCCTGAACCAATTAGAGAGGGTATTGCTCTTTAAGAACCTGAAGGTCTCTCTCTCCCTCTTCCCTTCTTACCTTACTCCCCTCTTCCTTCTCTTGTAAACACCACCTGAGAGATAGTTTTGTTGTGTGCAGCAAATCTCCCTCCACTCATTTGACACAGCATGGCTTTGGGGGACAATGCATGCAGCGGTTGCTTTGCAGTGTTGTGGCTGCAGCTGGGGCAGGCTCGGAAGGGAGAGACCAACCCTTGTTTTACTGCAGCATTCAGTGTCTTGGGGAGTGCCACCTAAGATACCATCATGGCATCCTCTGAAGGAAGGGAGTGGGAGGGTGTGGGCAAGATTTGAGTTCTCTCTGACAGTGAAAAACTGAACAAAAGAAACATCAAAAATGTAGATTGTCCTCTGAGGGCTCAAGTGTTGTGTGTCCTAGCTGCTGACCTTGGTTATAGATGTAGCAGCATACCTGAGGAGTCTCTTGATCTAGCATGCCTTAGACAGTTTTACTCAAGGTGAATCTCTGAGCTTTGTTACTTGGTACAGGACCACAGAGTTCAATGCTCTCTGAAGTTTTTTTGAAGGAGACAGGAGACTGCTGTACACTTTCAACATCGTCGGCCATGTTTCTTCTGAAATTAAATATGGTTCCCAGCACAGTATTTGCTAGTGTGGGATGAGTGGGGCTGAACTGAATTATGAAATGTGTTAGTCCCTGCTAGTTGCCCTGGAAAATATTTCTAAAGAAATATTGTAGGCCTGCAAACTGTCGTTTTTAGACTGATCATAGAAACCCTGAGAAACTAGAGTAGATGGGACCCTTCTCAGTTTCTCATGTTGGTTCATAAACTTAATGTAGCTTTAGTTCTTGTCTGCCCTTAAAGCTATTTGGTGCAAAATGAGCTGAACAGAACATTTGGAGGTGTTTGACATTCCTTTGTCCTGTGTCTATGGTCAGGATAGTTTGGAAAGGCAGTGGCTGGAGTCTTGCAGATTTATGCAAAGTTACACAGAAGAAAAGACTAAGAAATGTTTCCCTTTGCAGTAGAAAGTGGTGTAGCTAAACATTGGGTTCTGCATTGGGAGTCAGGAAGAACCCACATCTGAGTTTTCACAGATATTGGGAGTGGATTATGTTCATAGTTCCCAAGATGCATAAATACGTTTCACGAGATAAACTTCCTTAGTTGTTGCAGTGCAGGCAGGTAGGTAAGTGAGATAACTGGACTGCATCAGTGTCTCCAGGACTTGGATTGTGGACTGCGTTCTCTCTGCATGCTTTTGTGTCTTGAACGCTACTTGGTGTGCTGACCAGTTCCATGCTGCATCTAGACTGAGCTCATGTTTTAGTATAATCACTTTAGTTACTAATCATTGGCCCCTGCCCTTTTCTCTTGAGGCTTACAGTATCTTATGGAAAAACAAACGAGTGCAGGTAAGGTGGCTTGTAGAAAAATGAGATCTCACAGACTCTTTAAAAAGAATTTTGTAGTATTACATTTTTCTTCACCTTCCTAGACCTTAGCTGGAGTTTTATTGTTAAAACCTCATCTATCAAAGGAAGCATTTGGAGTCTTGTAAATTTTTTTTTTTTTTTTAATTTTGTGTACACGTTTCTTTATGCAAAGGTAACTCAGATAAATGTAATGGAATCTGTTCTGAGTTCCAAGATGAATGAGCTGTAGCTCTGAGCTCCCTCTCTGCTCAGATTTCTAAAAAATGTTTTTTAAATACTAACTTCAGTTGTTTTTTACTGTGGAAGTACAAGCTTAATCTAATCTAAAGGACATTGATAATTAGAAAACTAATTGAACTATAATATCACTGAGCATTGGAGAGGGAAGGAGAGTTTAGATCTATTAAATGACATTTACGTGCAGCATTTAGTCAAGAAGGCAACCTTAGGTTTAAAATCTCAGCCTGTTAACATGCAACCAAGCTTTCTAGCGAAATCAGGAAATGCCTCAGTATTGAAGGTAAAAACAAGCATTAGAAATAGTTCCTTTAGTCAAAGACAAACTATAGAAGTTTTTTGATGTTTTTGGACTAACATAAAAAGCAAGCAGCCGTGGCATTGTTACATTTTAATTCAATACAAAATACAGAATGAAAGATGTTACTTTGCTGTCCTTTGATACATGTATTGTTTTAGAATTCACCAACTCAGAGTTTGTTTGTTAAAACCAACATGTAGCCCCTTGACACTGGTGAAACATTTCTATTAAGCATTTATGTTTGCTTCTGCAATTTTTTTAAGCTATGCAATTGTCATTGATTGCAGTTTGCTATCTCTTACTTATAGGAGATAGCAAAAGAAAAAAAAAAAGGGGGGGGGGTGATATAGGGGGTAGTCCTAGGTAATCCTAGTAGGTAATTCTAATAAAAGGATACCTGTTTGTGTAGAATGTGGAATACTGGATGGCACGAGATGGAAAAGACCTACTGGGTAATCTCACTTATCTGTTAAATTGTTCAAAAAAAAGCCAAAACAAAGCAATCCCCCCCAACCTACCCAAAACCCCAAATAAACTTAGATTCTTGTCTGAATGCTTTATTCATTCATTTATTCACTTCAATTAAATGTTTGGGATTCTTTAAAAATCAACTGAGTCTTTTTGTTTCCCTGACTAAATGGTTTCCCATCCATGTGAGGCTGTTGTGACTCAGTCTCTGAAAGATAGCACAGGTTCATCAAAATGATGACAGACAAGCATATGTCTCTTACGAACCTCAAGAGAAGAAATCTTGGAGTTAATACAAAGCACAGGACAATCACTAAAAATGGGTATTGTGTCTGAGGAAAAGTGCTTTTTCGACAGGGCTGGTGTTAAACTGAGATGGTATTTGGTGTTGTGTGAAAGGGGAGATCAGAAATAGTAATTAAATTGTCAGCTTGAACCTTCTGATGGGATGGTTCAAAAGTTATCTCTTTCTCAGGAGCATGACTGAGGGTAAAAGGAGTGGGACCGACATGGTTAGCTGCTAGCAATATCTTCGCTCTGTTTTTCTGATTCAATTCTGTGCCCTCTTCCCCTCCCCCAATTTTTATTAGCAAGTGACTTCTTACCTGGCAAATCATGGCAACAGCATATAGTAGCTAGAAGCAAAGTCTGTTATTTTGAAATTATGTGAAACAGACTTTCTTGGGTTTAACATGTAATGCTTCCAGGTTTCCTTCCTACTTGAAGTAGTCTGATACAATGAACCATAAGTCTTCAGATTTTATTTTATAAGTTACTGAAAAGGAACTGAAAAGGAAAAAAAAGGGCTATTTCTAGAATAGTTGGTAGGTAGGGTAAAGCTACCTGGTCTAATTAGAAGCTTAAGCCTTTAATGAATAAAACTATTGGTAATATTTAAGTCTCAGAGAGATTTTTAAATGGAAAGGGAAACAAATAGAGGTGAAACATTAGGAATTCACAAGAATTAAAGATAACACATTTTATATAGTCTTATGAGGTAGTGAATAGGAAAGATGAGAGAGCTGACAATTTTTACTTGAAAGGATTGTGATCCATAAGCATTTTAAAACATTTTGAAATCTACAAAATTTTGGTTTTAGCTGTATGCTTGTCACATAAGCGTTTGTCAGAAGCTGTGATTTAGAAGGAGAGTCTTGCCGCAAAATTTGGAAGAAATAACAAGGAGCAAAGTAATTCTGAGTCTGTTGTTAATTAACAAGCTCAAGAAAACTGTAGCATTGCTAAAACTTGGGGATTAGTTGTCAAACAAATAGAATTTGTGGTGCAAAGAAAAGTTACACAAATGGTTTACTGCACTGGGACGTAACATTTTCACAAGCTTTGTTTAAATGAGAAAAATTACAGGCCGTGTACAATGAGTTAGAATTCTAGCTGGGAAAGAGATGGAAAAACAGTAGCAGAACCTAGAAGGTTTATTGGCATTTAAGAAGAGTAGTAGCTGGAAGGAGGCAAGTTGCAGAAAAAGGAAGAGACTAAAGAATATAGCTGTCTTCTAGAGAATATATAAATCTGATGCTAAGGATATAAGAAATAAGGAATATTATAGCCTAAAATATAACATAACTGTGATAAATTTACAAAGAAGAATACCAAGTAGGGACTGGTATTGAGACTTGCTGAATGGTTTCCACTACATGCAAGGTACCTGTTCAGTGGTTAAATTTTCACCCCCGATTGAAGAGGTCTGACAGCATCGGAAAAGTTGACTGCAGCTACCAAACGCAAGAGTAAGTGCAATCCTGCACTTAGAGAAACTTACTTTAGAAGGAAGCTGTTTTCGGGCCTGCTGTTGCCATTGTCAATGTGACTAAATATTGCGTTGTTTTTAGGAAGTTCTGGAGCATCTGTGCATGCCTGCAGTAACAGCACACTGTGGCAAGTGCCACACGGTCTGCATTGCTCCTGCTGTGGTTCTTGTTTGCCCGATCAAACATCTGTGTAAGAAGTAGAAGTAGGACCCTGGTCAAGAAGGATGTCAAGGGTTAGGTTAGATTTAGATCTGAAGAGGAGTAATGACAGAAGGCAGATAAAAGCAGAATATGGTTTGTCTCTAAACCGCTAGGGTGGTATTTGCAATGTGTCATGCACCAGGAGCGAGTGGAGTGTTAGAGAAACAGTTGTTAATAGTGAAAGATACCTGGAGGAAAGTGAACATGGCATTGCTGTGAAGATGAAGAGTGAATTGAGGCAAGAGATAAGTGACAGAGCTGCAGACT
Source organism: Nipponia nippon (assembly GCF_047370975.1). Lineage (NCBI taxonomy): Eukaryota > Metazoa > Chordata > Aves > Pelecaniformes > Threskiornithidae > Nipponia > Nipponia nippon. The sequence goes on from NW_028262347.1 coordinate 104,503,824, forward strand.
GTGCAGTGTGGGACTGGGTGCTCAGGCTTCATTCTCAGCGTTCTTGTGTGGTTGGTGAAATTTTAATTGAACATCAAACCTAACTAGTACTTGCATATGTAATGTAATTGATGCCCTTTAGAAGTCCGGAAACATTGGCAAAAGCAGAGATTTGACATGTGCCTGTAGGTCTAAGAATTCTTTGTCCTAATGCAAAGCTAGGAGGTATTGATAGGGAAGAGGGAGTGCTGCGATAATTGAATTGTTAAGTATATATTATAGCAGAATAACTGCAGGAAATTATCCCTTGATTCAGGTGTGAAGTGTTGGCTAATATGAGAGTAGTGGGGAGTCAGGGGCTGGTTTGCATGATCTTGAGGTGCTGATTAATTTGAGTGATATATTTAAGTGCTGTGGCCTGACTTTGAGGGGTTTGAGACAGCCTTTGTGGGTTGGCTTGTGTAATCCATTGTGCTATGTGGTTTTGCTGTACTGATTTTCTTAATGATTTATGGTTTTCAGTTGAAAATGAGAGCTGGAGGAATGAGCGAATCATCAAAATGGAAAAAGCAGAAGAGATCACCAAGGCCTCCTCGCCATGTAACTAAGGTCTCTCCTGGGACAGAACAACCAGCAGCCAATGCTAGTAACATTGCAGGTAAGTTGAAATCTGTTTCCAGAGACCAGACAGCATCTGTCCTAGAGCTTTTTTGGAATCTGCCTTTATTTCATTTATCTTAACATGTTGTTTTGCATTAGATTTTTTTGTATTAGTTCTCAGTGACTATAGCAATAAAACATATCATAGATTTTCAGGTCCAGGAGAGTTGGAAGGAATCTTTTTTCACGTGCTTTGATTCAGCCTGCAGAAGTGATGTAGTACGTGACTAGCGCTGCGAGCTCAAGAATATAGTGTTGGGGGGCTTCCATATCCTATTGTTGTATAGGAGTAGACTAAATAGTTAACACTGTTTTTAACCTCTCCTCTGGATAAATGAGTCCCTCTGGCTGCAAAGTACTCTTGTCTCTTGTGCACTCTCCAGTTTGATGGCTCAGACATAAACATTAACAGTGAAAGGAAGCAGACAGGAAAATTGAAACAATAGCTGTGTAAAATACCTAGTTCTGACACTTACTCTGTCACAGGAAACTATTCAGTGTAGTGTGAACGATTCCAAGTGTGTTTCTACACAGCAGCATGATTGGTAAAAACTAAGGAAATAATAAATGCGATCAAATTGCATATAACCCAGAACATCAATCCAGATGATAGCTTATCCCTACATAAATCATCATTATATTTAAGTTTCCAAATAGATATTAAATTCCATTAAACAGTATTATAACTCCGTAACATTTTAGAGAGAAAGTTGAATTGTGTTACAAAGCATGTCATTAACTCTGACCTTGTAGTACTAGGTAATGTATTAAATGTGCTTCTTAGGCCAGAATCCTAGCTTAGCAGGTGAAGAAGAAAGGATTGCAAAATTGATCATGTATTCCATTTCACTTCTTAAGAATCAAGTAATGTCCTGCTACTTACTTAAGACATTTCAAAAAATTAAGTCAGCAATAAAACACCACGGTGCAAAACCGTACACATTTCACATGTAAATTCATAACATAACTCTTGTTTGTGCCTTTATTTTATTACACTGCCCTGCAGTATATCTTCTCTTTTTTAAATATTTGTTTTACATTTTTTAAGTTCTTCTCAGAACCATAAGAGCTGCAAATATGTGGGTTTCTTTTGAAGGAAAACTTAGATTCTTCGAGCACTATCTCATATAAAGAAAAAGTGAAAACATTTCACTGCTCTGTTTCAGACCCATTTGAATTCTATTGCAATTCCATTTGTTTAGGGAAAATTAAAGAAATAGGTCTTGCCTTCCAATCAAGTCAAAAATTCTCACTTTGAAGGAATGACTGATACTTGATGCAAGTCTTTAAAGCGGTTGTGCCATTGCATCAAAAAGTAAAGTACACCTTTTGGACTATTCTCAGATTTCTTCTTAATTATAGAAACCCTCTGCACCCTTTATCTAACTGTGAATTATCTTATTTGCTGAGTCTCTTAGATTCCAACTATTGTATTTTAATTTCGAGAACTGCTAGTATCTCACCTGTTCATCTACTTGATTCATTAATACCTGGCAAAAGAGAACTTAATGTATCTACACTCTCTACATTAATGCATAACTATGTGAGATCATTTGTAGTGTGAAGTAGTAATCAAAGTAATTCTTTGTTGCTGTGTTCAATGTATGAACTTGTGGTTGAGGGGCAGAATGACACTGATCTTTTTGCTTCTGTTTCTCATCAGCAAGCGGAGTTACTTTCATAGATGCTCCTTCTCCCAGCTCCTCTGGGAGCTCAGAAAATGTTTCATCTGTGGTCAGCCCTGCTACAGACAGTGGTTTGGAGTTGTCCTCGCAGACTACTTCCAAGGAAGACCTGACAGACTTGGACCAAGTCACTTCTTTGGGACTTAATGCAGGAATGCCTTCAAATGAGGCCAAAGTCACTGAAAATCAAAATCAGCCCGAACTCCAGGTACATGGATATAACTTATAAAGAAAAGTTCCAACTCCCAGCATGATCAGTTGTGGATTTAGCATGCTTACGCTCTTTCTATCTCTTTTCTTGGTCATAGTGTTTATATTCTATTTCAAGGCTTAGGGTCAGAATAAAACATCCTTCGCTGTCAGTGATTTGTAAATTCAAACACATTCATTTTTTGTTTTCTCTTGAGACCATGTCCATTGGCTCAGAAATTATAACTGTGCAGCCCAGCAATGCACCTACGTATCTAGTTGTACTCCTGCCAATACCATCAACCGTAATTAAAGGAGAAGCTGTTAGAGGGAACATACAAGAAATCCGCGGGAGAACTCACTTTACTCTCTTTAGTGAACAATTTTTCTTGAGTTTGTAGAAGTTCAGCTGTTGGTGTTTGTGCATGTGCGTTGCTGTTGCTCTGAAATATAACTAACCTGAACCAAGGCCTTTGTCAGTGAGTTTTCCTCTGTGTTGTCTCCACTTCCCCTGCAACAGTAATACTGTTGAGAGGATGGATTAGAGCTGCAGGGAACCTTTCAGAGCTGCAGATATTTTGAATGGTAAAAAAGCTAAGAAAGCATAGATAAAAAGAGTGTCCTGAAATCACGTAGCATTTAAAACCAAAAAATGAGCGAAATCCTAACCTCAGGGGCAGTAAGGACTGATAGATTATAGGAATACCTTCAAAGTCAAGTCCTTAGTCCCTCAGCCTAGAGTTATGTAAAATAGATAAGAACTAGATGGAAGTGAAAGGGCAGAGAGGACTGCAGATTATCTAGAGGCACTCTTTCCTCTTAAATTTTGTTTTCCTTCTCCTCTTCTGTGAATGACCTGTGTAGTTTTAATAGTTCTGAATGAACAGTGAACAAATAAGCCTTTCTTTTAGCTTGTCTAGTGCCCGTTAACTCTTGTTTCGCTTCTTGCATTCTCAAATGACCGATATCAATGAAGAATGAAAGTCTGAGGGAGGAGAAGATCCAGTCAGCTTCTGTCGAGTCTATCCCTGAGGTCCTAGAGGAGTGCACATCTGTAGCAGAACATTCTGACTCTGCCTCAGTTCATGACATGGACTACGTAAATCCCCGAGGAGTACGTTTTACTCAGTCTTCCCAAAAAGAAGGTGAGAGGTGGGCAATGTTGCTAAAGTCCTTTTTCCTTTCCGCTATTCTTTTTCACTTTCTGCTAAGAGGGTTATGAGCTCCTGCTCCTCAGCTGGTCTGTAACAATTTAATTTGTGACACTTGTTAGGCACCTGCAAAAAACAAAAGCAAAGTTAAGAGTGCTAATCTCTCTCATTTTCCTTTAGGAGCAGCACTGGTCCCATATGGACTACCATGTATTAGAGAACTGTTCCGCTTTCTTATCTCACTCACCAACCCTCATGACCGCCACAACTCTGAGGTGATGATCCACATGGGGCTGCAGCTGCTAACTGTTGCCCTGGAGTCAGCACCCATTGCAAACTGCCAGTCCCTCTTGGGACTTGTGAAGGAGGAGTTGTGCCGACACCTATTCCAAGTGAGTCTGGCTTATGCTAGCATGGCATATGGCACTGGGGAGTCAGATACTAATTTGCATCAAAGAGTCTATTGGAATTTAGTATTCTGAGGTTTGGCAGATTTTGGTCTTCAAATAAGCTCTCTGCTGCATTGCAATGAGACTTCTGAATTGCACCAGTGAAACAGTGCTGTTGCAAAGCCAGAGAGGTTGTCGTGTGCTATTCTCTTCAGACCAGGGCCAAGAAGGATGAAGGTGATTTGAATGAACTGTTACTGTGGGATAACACCGTGTTTTGATATAATTGGTTTTGAGGTAATCATGGATGCAAGTTACCAGCTTAGTAGGAGGCAGAAGTACCAAGCTATTAATTGCACAAGGGCCATCTCAGAGGCAGGTCTTCTCCCAAGTTCCTTCTCCACTAAGAGGATCTGTGAACTTGGCAAAAAAGCAAAGTTGTGGTAGGAAAGGTGCTACCACAAGCAAAAGGGAATTAAGTATATTGATCCTCACTAGCAAAAAATGAGACCAGGAGCTTGAATAAGGGATTGGTTTTTGAAATACCATTGCTATGGGAGGTGAAATGTGGATTTCAAGGCTGTTGCAGGTCATGCCTGCAGTGCCATAGTACTGCTACTTATAGCACACAATGACTAGCCTTTGTAATTCTTAAAGGTTTTTTTTTTATTTGTTTCTTATTCAGCTACTGAGTGTGGAACGGCTCAATCTGTATGCAACCTCCCTCAGGGTGTGCTTTCTTCTCTTTGAGAGCATGAGAGAGCATCTGAAATTCCAGCTGGAGGTGAGTTTTTTGAGTATCACTAGGTGCCTAGTAATAGTTTCTTGGACTTCAGTTAAATGCATATAGCTAGGCAGTAAGATACAGTCTAAATATCAATTTACCTTTGTATAAATGACTCAGTGGGTTATGGGTAGGCTGTGTAGGCCTTTTCTTGTTAGATAATGTTTTCAAGACTGGTGTACTGCACTGCCTGCCTTCATACTGGTTTTTTAGAATCGTAAAGCCAGGTGCAGTGAATGGTAGAACTATTTGAAACCTTTCTACAACCTTCTTCAGAATAAGCCATCATTAAAAGTGGAGTGTCATGAGGGAAGGTGAAGCTTAAATCTATTTCTGTAGTCCTCAAAGCTATTCACTGTCCTGCTTTCTTTTTTCTTTCCTTAAACTGAGCTGCCCTGTGTTTCTGCCAGATGTATATCAAGAAGCTGATGGAAATAATCACTGTGGAAAACCCAAAGATGCCCTATGAAATGAAGGAGATGGCTTTGGAAGCCATTGTTCAGCTGTGGAGGATTCCCAGTTTCGTGACGGAGCTCTACATTAACTACGACTGTGACTACTACTGTGCCAACCTCTTCGAGGAGCTCACCAAGCTGCTCTCCAAGGTGCTGAACCGCGGGCCGGGGGCTGACGGCCTCGGCGGGCGGGAGGAGGGCCAGCGGGGTGCCCAAGGGGAAGCCGCTAACTCTGAACTGAGGGTAAGCGCAGATGCAGAACTTAAGAATGGGAGTGGTCAAAAGATTCGGGGTGAGTAGTCTGTAGAGGTGAAGGCCATTTAACATTTGGAAGCAGAATAGAAAAGAATAGCCGTGATGCTTTAATAATGTCAGAGCAGATAAACCATTAAGTATATGCTAGAAAGCTTTGTGTGAAAAGTTTAGAGTGTTCTGTTGTATGCTTTAGGCTTCCCCAAGCTGTGGGGGAAACTTCCTTCCCCCATTATGGTGAGAGGGCCATGAAAGTTGACTAATACTTATGTTTTGTTTCCCAGAATGCCTTCCCAGTTTCTGGACAGCTCTATACTGTCCATCTTCTGTCTCTGGAAGCATTGCTGACAGTGATAGATAGCACTGAGGCACATTGCCAGGCCAAAGTGCTGAGTAACATACATCAGCAAGAGAAGGAGGTTGTCAAACCCAGCCCAGAAACCATGAACAGCACCAAAGAAACAAGCAATAGTAAGACCCCTTTCTTTGATATTTTGATATTAAGCTTAGTCTTGTGCTAAACTTGCAGATCTCATTTTGGTAGCTGACGTAGTAAGCTCCTTAAATATGTGTTTTCAGTCTTCCTGTTGCATGTTTTATAACTACACACTGATGTTAATAACCTTGCTATTTGTAAAATTTACAGATATTAAAATGTGCCCCTCATGTGAAGCTTTATATAAAGGCCATGTCAAGACTGGCAGTCACAACAGAAGGAGGGTATGCCGTGGATTCATGTAGGCAAAATACTGAGGATACTGAAGAATTGCAGTTACTGGGGGGAACTCCTTTGAATAAGCACATGTTCAGTTTAGAGTGATCAGTTCATTATTTCTGTTGCTAGCTTTTTCCTTGGCTTATGGGTTTGTTTATGTGTGGAATTTTTTTTTTTTTTAACTTCTACAGATAATGAGAGAGTATTCAGTGAGGGAAAATCTTCCAGTGCAGTCTCAGAGCCAGCTGGGTCATGTCCTCCCACCAGTGGGTGCCTTATGGCTGACCAGATGAAGGAGGGCTGCATGGAGTTGGAAGGAGCAAGTGAGGCAGGTAATAGTCTCCATGGTACCCTGACACTCTGAGTGTGTATATGCTGAGAATGGTCCTGACGCTTGCTGACTGGTCCTGCTATACTATAGACCACTGTAGCTATTGTGTGTTCAAAATTAGAAGGAGATATGTGGTGAATATTTGTTTAGTATATTTGTGCCTATTAACTGTTGCATTTCTTCTGGGAGAGGGTTAGATCTGGTGGGTTACTTTGGGGCAAAAGTGTGTGAAATTCATACCAGTGCTTAGTGTTTTTAAGGTAGTCAGGGGCTCTCCAGGGGATCGGTAATGTAGGTAGTCAAAATAGGCAGAAAGTTAAATCTTGTAGATGTGTGAAATTGTCCAGGACAAGCAGCTACTATGCAATTATGCTGAAGAAAATGTGGGTGGGAGGAAGGTAGTAATTGAATAGTAGGAGTGCGACTGCCATTTGCAGGGCAGCACATTGCAGCAAGACTCCATGACTGAAAGTTAGCATGGGACCCTTTAGTGGGCTGAGTGCTACTCTTGAGAATAAGTTTGACTGTAATGATGCTTTGTCCTTCTAGCTGAGAAGAGTATCCCCAGGAAGCCTACTCGATTTTCTTGTATCCTTCCAAGCCCTCAGGAACTTATGCAGATTAAGAACAAAAAGAAGGTATGATTTGGAATATACTACAAATGGATCTTAGAGTGTTCTCCTTGTTTCCCATCCCATGTGAGCTTTGCATGACTGGTCATATCTCGGAAATTTTGAGTTCTAGTCTCTGCTGATAAGAATTAAATAGTCACTGAAAGTCCTGCTACACTGCAGAGACAGCAGTGATGATTATCTGTTCTGGTTTAGTTGTGCTAAATGTTGCAAGAGGTGTTGGGGAAATTTTGTGGCACAATTTGTAAGCTAGGTCCGTCCATCTGATTTCTGGTTTGGAAAGCTGCTGGATCTAGTTTGCGTTATATGGAGATAATAAAGTACTTCCATCAAAAAGGGCAGGTTCCCTACTCTTTTCAAAGCTGTAAATGGGGAGTGTACCAAGAGGCCCGTAGTAGCAATTACGAATCGAGCTTGCTATTCTGATTTGTTTATTCCCATCTTTGCTTTATCATAAGGATGACTGAAAAGATTGTCTTGATTGTGGAAAAGCCATTCTTTGTCTAGATGTCTGTTTCTTTGAACCTCATTAGTCCAAGTTATAGTCTAAACTTTGTACAGCTGTTCCATTCCCTGAGTGGTTCCAGTCTAGGTCTAGTGTTGACAAAGGTGCTCCATGCTGGTGGCTGTGTATTTATCTGCTGTCTCGTGTCAAACGTCAAGTACTGGCCTGCTCGTTCACCTCCACAGACAGCAGATGAATATGATATCTAAAGTTCCTGTGGGTTATATGAGAGAGGTTTTTTTGGTTGTGTGGTTGGTTTTTTTTTTCATTCACAGATGTTCTTTGTACAGATGTTATTCTCTTTGCACAACATATACCTGAGATGGTTAGGTTATTTAGGATGTGAGAGATTACTAAATTTCAATATGAAAATGACACATATTCTGGATGAAACATGAGTGGCCATAGCAGTTGTGGGGTAAGGAGCCAGATGATACAGTGGAAAAAGAAATCAATGTCTTTGAATGATTCATTGGTGGTAAAGAGAAAGGTTTTTGATTTGTACCTGACTAAAAGGCTTCAGACTTCTCTCTCTAGCATAGGTGTTTTTATTTTACATTATTTTAAGGGAGTGGTGGTCATATTTGTTTAAACTTACTTAAACAAAAATACTGAAGAAAGTACAACAGATCTTTCTGCTGCCATACTAATCTGTGCTTTGTGATCTGCTCTGGCAGTCTCTGGATCTGAATGTAATTTAATGCATTGGTTTCTCTCTAGGAAGCCTGCTGCAGTACTTAGGAACTTGGTTCTTCATCTACAACAGAGTGCTGAAGTGGGATAATGCTAACTGGCTTCCCAAGCCACAGGGACAGTGGGGGGAAGTGATCGTCAGCACAGTCTTTGAAGGAACCACCGAGTTTTGGCATTAGCTAATTTCTAAGAAATGAATATTGGTTTAGTTACTGTTTCATTTGTAACCCTTTTGCTTTGCACTAAATCTAGCTTTCATGGCAGCTTTGCTGATAGACTTTGTGTGAAAGTGCATTGTTGAGAAGGGAGCTTGCATAGTGCTTCCACTCTTCTAACTAAAAACCTCTAATAATACTCCAGCTTTACTGTGCTGGAGAGCAAGGTTAGAAGAAATCACGAACATTGTCAGTGGCTGAGAGTTCCTTAAAGTTCCATGTGGTCCTAGAAAAAGGGCGGTGCCTTACGCTACAGCAGAGGGCAGAAAAGTGTTCATCAATCTCTGTTAGTTTGCCTAGCGAAAATCCTTTCCTGACCCTAAATCTGCTAATGGTTTCATCCTGAGCATGTAAACAGGGCACACAAAACATTCAGCTTAAGTAATGTTGATGCTGACCTGGACCAGCATGTTTTGCTTCCTTTAACCTCTGAAGTACCAAACATTACTACAGCTGGAAGGAGGAAAAAACCTAAATAAAAGCAGAAAACAAATTATGCATCAAATGGAAAGTTTTCTTTGATATTTCCAAAGGCAATGACCAGAAGCTCAGAAGCATAGGACTGACATGATTATAAATGCAGTGCAAACTGCCAGCAGTCTGGTTTCTTTTCAGGTAGTCTTAAGAAGTATAACCAGTCCACAGAATACCCTAGGGCTTGGGTTACAGGATTTACAGCTGAACAGAAATGCTGCTACCATCATACAGTCCCTTCAGGCCTGTTATACTGGGGCAGCACACGGTTATTATTTTGTTATGCCGTCACTGGGTCCTTGTGTGCTCCATGCTATTGCAGGGTCTGTGTTTCACTGCAATTTGACGATGTTCACACAGGCAGGGGAAGCACAGAACAGAGGGTTGGTGGCTTCTGAGGTACTGAGAAACCCAGGGGAGCTAGTAATCATGATGGTCACGAATTTAGTTCACTAGGTCATCGCTAGCAGTTTGATCGTGATAGGAGCTAACAGGGAACTGACATTTATTCTGGTGCCTTAGTAAAGTTCATACAGTTGTTTGTGCTTTTGGTTTTTCTGAATGCCACCAAGAACATTCAGTTAACCCTTTCTTAGGCGTTTTATTACACTGTGACTGTGGTACAGTCTAGTTTCCTAAAATTAGAATCAAGCAGGGCAGAGTAGTTGACTTTCCTTCAAAACCAAAAATGTACCTGCTCTTCCCAGCCTACAGATAGCCTTGTCATGCTGGAACACCAGATGTTCCTGGGACCATGTCTCACTAGCAGAATGTTTTCTGGTTCTTAGTTTAAGCTTTTGCAGCAATTCTTTCTTGCACCTGCTGAATAAGCGCCAAGGATTCTTGCTGCATGTCTCCTGGCAGTGAAGTAGAGTACGAGAGCCTGGAGCCAGAGGGGACAGAAGAGGTCATGGAGCAGTGCTGCTGTTGTAACTGGGTATAGTTGATTTTGCCACATGTCTGGGGTTCGTCAGAGACCTTCCTCTGCTCTGTTTACATACTAGAGCAGGTGAGGCATTTGGGGTAGCAGAGCTAATTGTTCGGTGAAATGTCAAAGCTTTTCAAAGACAGCAGCTCATGCTTGCTCTGTCCAGTATTATTTGATAGTGAATCCTTGTGATGAATGCAGGTTTTCTGGCCTTGGTTAGCCTTCTTGCTGGATTACACAGTACAATAAACTTGATGATGCTGAGGTTGATCTATTTTCTGCTTTGCTTTTGGTTCAACTGCCAAGAACAATTTAAAGTAAGAAATGCACTTCAAGGTTGTAATTATCAGAATGTCTCCTTCAGCTCCTGATAACTGGCACAGAGCAGTTCAACCAAAAGCCGAAGAAAGGGATACAGTTTCTGCAGGAGAAGAACCTTCTTGCTACCCCCATCAACAACAATGAGGTGGCCAGGTGGCTACGGGAAAATCCTCGCCTGGACAAAAAGATGATTGGGGAATTTGTGAGTGACCGTAAGAACATAGACTTGCTGGAAAGTTTTGTTGGGTGAGTAGCTTTCTGTATCTCTCTAATCAGAAAGGGGCGAAAGTTACGAGTTCAGTGATTAAAAAAAGCAGTAGAATAGTAGTTGCTGGAGGCTTTGGATTTGTATCTCTTGGTTCTCTGTGCACCACCATGCCTTAATTCTATGCATCTCTGGCATATGGTAACACCTTGGATACGTATAATAGTATGATACTCGAGTTTCTTTCAGTAGGACCAGTCTCTGTGAAGACTAGAGAGATGATGAGATACATAATCACCTGTAGGGTTGTTGACTCTCTTTTTCTTGTTTTTTGCCTGTTCATGGTATATTTCTTCTCTCCTCACCCTCCCCTCTTTACTGTCTGTTATCTGTGAAATCTGGTATGCTGAAACAAACAAGATTGTAGGTAGTAAGTGTCTCCTGTCTTTCCCATCCTGTTTCAGTTTCTCAGTGCATTTCATTCTTCTTGCAGGACTTTCAGCTTTCAAGGTTTAAGGCTGGATGAAGCTTTACGACTTTATCTAGAGGCCTTCAGATTACCAGGAGAGGCACCTGTAATCCAGAGACTGTTGGAGGCCTTCACAGAACATTGGAGGGTGTGTACTTGGTGGGCAGAAAGCTCAAAACTGTGTTCTTTCTTGTGCATCTGCTTGCCATGATGGACATGTCAGATCAAACTGCCTATATAAGCTTACTGTGCCCTGCAGGCAGCAGCTGTTTTTTTGTAGGAGACAGTAGTGACCCATAGATTTCCAGGGTGCTTTTTAGAAGCTGGAGCCAGAGCCTGGGGTTTTTGTTTGTCCCAGAGATGATTCAGTACCCTGGGTAGGAAAATGGCTGTCTCGGGTCACTGATATCGCCGTTCCTGTAGGACTAATTTATGCATACATTTGCCTTTCAGAAATCAAATGGGTCGCCATTTGCTAATAGTGATGCCTGCTTTGCCCTGGCCTATGCAGTTATTATGCTGAACACTGACCAGCACAACCATAATGTCCGCAAGCAGAACGTCCCAATGACTCTGGAGGTGGGTGTTACCAGCGTAGGCACCTGTCTTCTCTGGTTTTGATAGCACTGTAGTACCTGTTTTTATCTCAATGGCATTCTCTTTTTTTCCCTGGCATTCATCACTCCTGTACACAATAAGCTGGTGTGCAGCACTGACGTTGAGTACAGTTGGAGAGGGGAGCTGTGGGCAAGGGGCGGTCTGAAGAAATATGACCTTAGCAGATAACTTGCCAAGTTCATCAGGAGGCTTGTTGTGTGTGTGAGCAAACTGTATCCTAAGACATAGTAAGAATGAGAAGATTGTTGAACTGCTGTGGGCTTCTAGAGAGTTCAAGTCCTGTGAGTGTCAATGCAGTGGTACAGACCTGTCATTCTGATGTCCAGCGTCAGCTAAGCATGTGTTATGTTGTGTTTCTGTTCTTTTCTTGTGAACAGAGACAGGGGTTCCTGCACACTACTGCCACTAAGAATGGCATTTAGTCTTTGAGGCTGCATGTTGAAGAACACAGGAAAATGTCCTTCTGGTCCCATGAAAAACAAGCGGAGTACTGATCCTAGCCAAGCAGTTAAAGCTGAAGATGGTAGGAATTAACATTGGTGTAACTTTTTTCAGGAGTTTCGGAAGAACCTGAAAGGTGTGAATGGAGGCAAAGACTTTGAACAGGACATATTGGAAGACATGTACCATGCCATCAAGTAAGAATCAACCTGTCATCTCCTTGTATGCAGAGAGCAAGCTAGAGTTGTTTGGTCTGTGAGACTTCTGGAGAGTATGGAGAGAGACTCACTGATCATGTGCCTGTTTGCCTCAGACTGACTTTCAGCTCCATGTGGGGCTGTGGTAACAAGCCTGTCACAGTGATTGTACTGGATTTGTATCTTTGGATTCTTGCCATGGTATTTTAATCCACAGAGCTTAAGCTAAAGTTAAAAAAATGCGTTACTTCTATCAACGTGCAGAAGAAAAGCTGAGCAAGACCAGCACATGTGAAATGCTGTATCTAAGAAGGCTCTGTTCTCCAGACCAGACCTTTAGACTTCTTTAGAACTTTTTATGTAGCACTAGAGATAGTATCTCATCCCCAGGACAGCACTGGTGCCCTGACATAACATGTCCAGGTCTCAGTTTCGTATGTTCTACTTTTGAGCTCTTCATATGAGGCTGCTGCCTCAATCTCTTCTGCCACCCCTGAAGCTCTTGGCACACTGACCAGTATTTGAGGAGAATTCCTGGTGGCTGAGGCCCTTTTGTGCACCGACAAGCTCTGGGCGGGGAGCTTTAATAACAGCTCGGAAATCTAGCCTGTCAGTAAATCCAGGCCCAGCCAATTTGAAGCTGAGAGGATTCCATCTCTGAGGAGGCAGGATGCAACTCTGACTCTCAGCTGGTTTCAATCTGCAGTAGCAGGCAGTGGCTTGGGCTGGAAGCTGGGCAGTACTATTAGGCTGACCCTCCCTTTTGAGCCTTCTCCAGGAAGGTGGGGATGGTGCTGAGTATCTAGAAATTCTTCAAGAGAGAGCTCTAGCTGTCAAATAGAGCTCTAGTTTTGATTGGCCTCTCTCCCCTGAGGGCGTTCTTAATGTTTTGAGTAGTACCCTGAGAATATTGTCATATCTTTCAGTTATCTAGTGCCTCTATCCTAGTCTATTCCCAATTATCCTCCCTTCACCAGATACTTCAGCTTTTTCAGTATATTCTATGGCTAAAAAAATTGGTGTATCATTTCAGTATTGCTCCATCTCAGATAGATTGCCTCAGTGTCATAGTTGAGATTGAGGAACTGTTTGTTTTCTTTGTATTATTAGGGGAAAAAAAAAATCAGACTGTAATCTGTAGAGAGTAGTGCATGATCTCTTCAGGATCTCAGCATTTCACTTTTGAGCACAATTGCATTTCCTGAGACTTTCCAAGTAAACCTATTCACTTGCCTCTGTTAATATTAATCAAATATGTGTTCTTAGAAAAAATACACTGTTGACTGTAAATATATTTTCCTATATAATCTCAGTAATGATTGCTCTTGTCAAAATATGCAGGCACTTGAAACTGAGAAGAGCTTATTTCTTATGCATAAATCAAGAAGGTCTTTTATAGTTGTTGTTAGCACATGAAAATTGCTTCTTTGGTAACTGAAGCACGTAATTTTTTGATTGTTGCAGAAAGACCTCTACTTCTCAGATTGGCTGCAATCTACTATTAGTAGACCCTTGCAGAGGGTTATCTGTTGTGCAATGTTACCCAAGTCTAGGGAGTATGTATTTAGGCTTGATATATTTTAACCTGGGATTGCAAGTACTACTTGGCATTAATCATAATTGTTTTATTATTGTATGGCTTTGATCCAGTTAGAGTAAGGAGCTGTGGTACCCTAGTTATGAATCACCCATCATACATTTGGCTTCTTGTTTTATCTTTAATTTTGTACTACTTGGCTTTCTGATATTTGATTTTAGCATAGTACGAATATTTGCATTATTCTTATACAAAGGTACTCATGCCTACTGTTGACTGCAGTGGTATAACGATTTAATTTTTTTTATCTGGGAGTAATGAGATACGCAGAGCACTCTAATGGGGTGGGAGTTGGGATGGGGGGGTGAAAGTATGCCAATGTGCTGTCCAAAATTTCCCATAATTCAACTGCAGTATGTGTTGCGTTTTGCACTTGTAGTGTTAGGTAGCTGCTTCTTCAATGCCATCCTTACGCAGTTGCTGCTGGGTGCTGCTCAGAGCCACCAGACTTTATATCCAGGATACCAAAGACGGGCAGGGGAAGCAGGCAGACCTAGGAAAATAGAACGTTTCAGGAGTTGGCAAAATCACTCCACTTAGCTTTGGGACCGTGTAATGAAAGGCAATGTGTAAATGTTAGGTTTGGCTCAGAATGAAAAATTCAACCTTTCTGCCTTCCTCCCTTTTAGAAATGATGAGATAGTGATGCCAGAAGAACAGACGGGCCTGGTGAAGGAAAACTATATCTGGAATGTCCTGCTACATCGTGGTGCCACTGATGAGGGAATATTTCTCCATGTGCCTCCCGGAAGCTATGACCATGATCTCTTCACCATGACATGGGGGCCAACCATTGCGGCACTTTCTTATGTTTTTGACAAGAGCTTGGAAGAAACAATCATCCAGAAGGCTATCTCTGGTTTCAGGTAACTCTTGCATTCATGAAGACCCAGAAGAGTTAGTGTGGCCATTGTCTCCTGTTTACCTGCTAGAGACATCACAGTGAATATCAACTGTTACTTTTCCTAGTAATTGAAGAGCATTTTATTGTGACTTATGGTCCTCTAGTTTTGTTCTGTCATTCATATTGATTCATCCCATCTTGGCCTCTCCTGGTTGCCCCTCACTATTTGGCTTGACTGCTGTGTTGTAATAAATCAAAGTGCCTGCAGTATGTATTTTTAAACTCCAACCTGGTTACATTTAAAAGACCTGCTGACATAGCTGTGCTGCTTAGAAGTGAAGAAGTCACTCTTAACTTGCACAGTGATGCTGGCAAAATCCCTGTATATGAACAAAACCTCTAGTGCATGAGGCCATAGCTGTGACTAAAAGGGATGGGGTTTTTTGGGTTTTTTTGGTTTTTTTTTTCCTTTTTTTCTTTCCCAGATGACCAGTATTCAAAAAAAAACTTGCTATCTGTGAGAAACTGTATTGGAACAATATTGGGTCATGCTTAGATCCAGACCAAATGATGCCTTAAGCATAGTTTTAAAGCTCTGTTAATATACTGCTGTAGCCATGATCTCTTGGAAACTAGACCTTCAACACTACTGCCAATCTCAGCAACTCTCTCCTATGTCAAGACAGGAGATTAGGTATATTGGCTCAGGTGCAAGTGGTCTGTCTCTTTAGACTCGCTTCTTGAAAGTGATCATTGCATCAGCACAGAGAAATATCAGGATCTATGGATGAGGACTGAGATTATTTGAGGGATAATAGTAGACTTCTGTACATCAGCATTCGTTATGAGTGGGTGGAGAGGAAGGTCTAAAATGTCAACAGAGAGGCTCTCTGATTTGCTGTCCTGTAGACAGACTTGTCTGTGCTGGCTTACTACATTATTTTCTGTTTTTCTTCTTTCCCCAGGAAATGTGCAATGATTTCTGCTCACTATGGCCTTAGTGATGTGTTTGACAATCTCATAATTTCTCTCTGCAAGTTTACAGCCCTCAGCAGCGAGGTAAGTTGGCAAGGAGGGGAAAGAAGCATGGCTTTTAGTATATTGGAGCTCTCTTCCTCTGTTAAGCAGTAATATTTGCTTATTTTAGTTATCACAGTATCTGTAGATATCTGTGAGCTCCTGCCCAGAGTTTTCTGGAGGAGGCAATGAAAAATGTGTAGCGAAGTAGGACTTCCACAGGACAGGTTCAAATATGCAAATTTCCTTCTACTCTCTCACAAGTGGCAGTTTGTGCAGAGCAGAATGCCATAATGTAGAAGTGTTTGTTCCACCTACTTGATCTGAGCAGACTTAGATCTCCCTGTGATCAAGACAGTGATCATCTATGATCCCAAGCAAGTTTATGCATTTCAGCTATTGAATATTTAGTTATAGGGTTTATGCGGTGCCAAGAGGGACTGTTGTGTGAGCTGTTCTTCCAAAATGTAGGAGCTGTGCATCCACCCAGCATAAAGGGGTTAGAAAAAACAAATGCTTTGAATTGTCAGTTGGCATGTGGAGTCTGGTAATAAGGTCGGCTGTTAGCCCCACTTTTGGCAAGCCCTAAAGACCGTTTCTGTGGATTGTACTGTGAGAATAAATTCAAGGTACAGTGGTTGGTGTAAGCTTCCCCCCCTCCCCCCCCAATCTGTGTGTGTATTACAGCATCAGCCTGATTTACCCCAGGGTGTTTGATAGACAGTGTGTGGCAGACCATGCTTTGTACTAAGGAGAAAATGACAGCAACTCCTTTAAAGGGTCAGAACTCATAAAGAATCTCACAGCATTGCTCTGAGAACCAGTGCAAGGCCCACAGTGAGCAGAACAGAATTGCCACCCATACAAAAAAGGGAAACAAGACCATTCAAGACTGAAAGCATAGGAGTAAAAAGGCCAAGACAGGTGATTTTTTTAAATCCCCTTAAGGGACAGCAGAAGGGGAACAGTCCTGCAAATTAATCCAATTAATGGAGTTAGGCTGCAGGGAAATGGAATTTTTTGGACTGGGTGTTTTGTATCACTTGCATTCTGGCATTGGTAGCAGTGAAAAAGTACCAGGTTGACTATTAAAAGACAAAGAAATCCCTAGCGGTGGGGTTGTTTCAGATTCCCTCTTCCTCCACAGCTCACAACAGTAAAGATGAAATACTTGATCCTCTCCAGGCATACCAGACCTCGAGACTACCAATAGATAACACAAGCAGAGGAATGTCTGCCATGAAACAACTGTTTGACACAGATTTACATGGTAGAAGCAACTAGACTAAGCCCTCGGAGGCACCAGCTATTGCCAGCTGCATCCCATCTAGTTGTGAGACTGGAATCTGGAGCAGTCTGAGGTCTGTGTAAATTAAGCAAGCATGTCTTTTGGTGATGACATAGAATCAGGGACTTCTGGATTCGAAGAAGGCTGTGAGTTCTTATCTTTGGCCAGATTCCAAGTACACCAATTACTTTCTGCTGTCCTAAATTCCTGTAAGGCTTGGAGATAGTAGTGGAATATGACAACTGAACAAATATTTGAGAGACAGTCTGGTGGAAGGGGAGAAGGAGGGGCTGTCTTCAGGGGCCGAGGAGGCAAAACAAAGAGCAACTGTTAGAAAGCAAGGGAAAAACATGAAAGTGTCACTTAGCTGCTAGTCACTTCCCAGGTTAGATCATGCTGGTGATCAGGCATCCTCTCCAAGCACTGCAATTGCTATGCATGGCCACTTTGGTTGAAAGAAGAGGAATGGGAAGGAACATGGAGGGGGATTAAGTGATTTAAGAAGAGCGAGTGCCCCACTTCTTGATCCACAGTTAAGACTCATACTGACTCAGTGTATAAGTAGTAGCAAAACCCCTGTGTGTTTTAATTCTGTGGTTGTGGCTTGTTGCCGCAGTGCAAAACCAGGCATATTGCTGTTCGCACTCTGAGACTTCAGTGATGTATGTATTCATGTGGTTTCCCCAAAGCAACAATGGAAAAAAAAAAATTGGTTGTCACATTTCTGCCAGACTTCCAGATTGGCACTTCTAATGGAGTTCATCTCTAGATCAAAGACCCGTTTTGGTAATAGTTTTGCCAGTAGTCTGGCTGAAGCAAGAGCTAGTTTTTCTGAATTTCAGGTCTGAGATTGGAAGAGCCACATTCTCAATCCATCCTACCTCCTGTCTTCTCTCTCCTTTCTTGATGAAGGAATAAGTATGGGTTTTGTCCACATAAGCAAGGGAATGGCAAAACCCATCTCTTGTCAAAAAGAACATTGCAATGAGCTTAAGTAACTGCAGAAACATGGAGCACGTTAGTGTCTGATACTAGCTCACATGGTTGCTGGGTTTTTTCTTGCTTTGGCAGCACATACGTGATTGGTTTAAATGACTTAGCACACTTTTTGTATTTTGAAAAGCAGTGAGTACGTTGAACAGATTATGCGGAATTGTGATCCAGCAATTATTGGCAGAGACTGTATGTCAGGGTTCATCACTCTTACTTTGAATCTTGCTGTTAAGTAGTGGTAGGAGTAGCTTTGCAAGTCAGTAATGCTTTTGGCCACAATTTCCTTCTCTAACAGTAGAGCCGAGTAATTGCTGCTTCCAGAGGAGATGTAGTAGTTTTTATAGAAGGTTTTGATCCTGGAATGAGTTCCCATAGCAGAATAAATTAGTGTTAGTGAGTTTTCAGCAAGCACTTTCAAAATGTCCTGTATTGTTGTCATTCTTGGAGAGCTTATGTCTAGGTGGTTCAGTGATTCATCTTGTATCAGGTAAGCTGTCTTGTCCTTGTTTTTGTGCGAAGTGAATATGAGCTGAGGAGTTATCCAAGCATCATACACAGAACTGTTGTCTTTCCCATAACCAGTTCTGAACAGTCTGCCCTAATTTGTGTTGAAAAGAAAACATCTCTTGCTGACTGATTGCCACCCCCTCTTCTTTCCTGCAGTCTATTGAGAACCTGCCCACTGTTTTTGGAAGTAATCCCAAGGCCCATATTGCAGCAAAGACTGTGTTTCACTTGGCCCATCGCCATGGTGACATTCTGCGGGAGGGCTGGAAAAACATCATGGAGGCCATGCTACAGCTTTTCCGAGCAGAGCTGCTGCCCAAGGCCATGGTGGAGGTAATAATAGCCAGCCCACGGGTAATTGAAGAGTAGGCAAGTGGGAAGCTGGCTTTTCATAGAAGCAGTTCAAAGAGGAGAGCTCTCTTGCAAAGGCCTGGCTTTGGTAAAGTGTGTACGGAGCTGGAAAGCCTGCAAAGGGTGTAGTGTATGATTTTTTTTTTTCTCATTTTACTTTTGTTGTATTTGAGAAATTCCAGCATTCATTTTACTTGAACAGATTTTGAATATTGTGCAGAAGGAGGACATGCTTATAGGCATGAAGTATTAGAGCACAGCGTTGGTATTGCCAGATGGGGGTGACACTTTACTGAAGGGGTGAGGGGGTGAAGAGCTGGCGTTGACTGTCTACACATGGGCAGTTGGGTGTAGCATTTCATCACTAAGTGAAACATTACAGGGTTGGGGAGGAAGGCTACAAAGAAGCAGACAATTGATCATATACATGTTCTGGTGTGTCTTCCAGGTCGAAGACTTTGTGGATCCTAATGGCAAAATCTATCTGCAACGTGAGGAGACACCATCTAACCGGTGCGTGGTGTCAATAGGCCAGTCCTTTTTGTACCAAAGCTGGAGAATAATATGATTTCTTGTTTTCTCACTGATGCTGGTGTCTTCTGATTTGCAGTGGTGAATCTACAGTGCTGAGTTTTGTTAGTTGGCTCACCCTCAGTGGGACAGAGCAATCTGGTATGAGAGGGCCATCTACAGAGACACAGGAGGCAAAGCGAACGTCTCTGGAATGCATAAAGGTAACATACAGGCTGTAAAAGAAACTGCTTTTGTTTGTGGTGACAGTGCTATGTGGGTAACAGGCAGCAGAAGCATAAATGTGCATGCTTCTAGGCAGTATTGCAGTTCCAGAGAATTTGTGAATTTTAAGAAACTACAGAGGAGCGTAGCTGCATTGACAGCTAAAGGGTCTTATGTGCTGTTATGCACAAATGTAGTAACACATGAAAACAGGAATGATTCCCCACAAGAGGCTGGGATCTGCCCTTGGCATCACAGTCCTATAATTGAAGACAAATTAATAAATTCTCAAATGACTAGTCTTTCCAAGACAGTGTTAGGCGCATGGTGCCAACAAAATTTGAACCTGGGGGTTGAGCAGTGTGTGGACAGAGGAGTTATCTGTTAAAACCTGTCTAGCACAGATCAGGTCTGTTAAAGGTAATTGATGTTAAAGGAGTGAACTAGCTGGCAGGAGTGTTCCTCCAGGTAGTTGTGTTAAAGCCACTATCTGTATCTTTCCTGAGAACAAGCTGTGTTTCTAGAGGATCTGCTCGTATGCCTTCCCCATCCCCCAGATGCACAGTGCTCTTTTCTGTCTTTTGCAGCAATGTGATCCTGAGAAGTTGATCACAGAAAGCAAATTCCTCCAACTTGAATCCCTCCAGGAGCTCATGAAGGTGAGAGAGATATAGGGAAAGGGATTGGACTGGTGATGGAACAAGTATGCCATGCATGATCATGGATATGTGCTGTGTACTAACCTAGCTCCTCTGTCCCCAGAGGAGGTCTTGGACCTATTTGGGATATGAAACCAGTCATTAGTTCAGCTGTTACATGTAACTTTTGTGCTGGCAGCCACAATTGCTTTAGTAGTAGATGAAGACATTAAATTGTGGAATGCATTCTAAAAGCCTTGAGGAGGTCACAGTAAGTGTTTGAAAATATGTGTAGCTCTGTGTAGGAGCTTAAGGCTATGCTTTTTCATCTTTTCTGGTGTGCTGTGTGCCTAATGAGGACATCCTAAAAGGCCACTTTAGAGGCAAGAGCTGTACAGAAATATTTGACTGCATGCCCCTAGGTAGTATGGTACCTGGCTGCTGTGGGAGATATAAGGCTGGACTCACTAGCCTTTGAGCTAGAGAAGCTCTTCTCCCTGGGGGAGGGTAGTTACTCACCTGGTTCTGGTAGTGGCTTCTAAGGCTAGTGTGGAGTTTGAGACCACTCCAGGATGTGGAACGAATCCGGCTGCTGCTCACCATTTCCAAAAGAAAATAGTGCAGTGCAACCCTTGCAGGGATGCTGTGTGGGCTGGCAGTGTGTGTTGCCTAATTCCATGGCTCCTTAAAGTGTAAGTGCCTTTCCCTTCAGGCTGCTGTAATTGCAATTCACTGGCTTCATCAATAGGGCACATGACCCTATGGAGACTTGTGCTAAAACAAAGGAAAGATTTACTTATCAAGGCTTGCTGCAGAGGTTCAGAGGAATAGGTATTGGGTTTCAAAATAAAGATGTTAAGTGAGTAAACCCCAAAGAACAATACTTAAAAACAGCTAAAGCAGAACTTGCTGTTTGGATCCCACAAAGACCACTATGTTGCTCTCCCACATGGAGACGTGGTGACTCAGTTTTTTTGTGCCCTCTCAGTTCCAGAGGAACATTTTGCTCTTATCCCTATTATGTCAGGAATTCTGCCTTCATATGCAAGCTGATGGCTTGAGAGGAATAGCTCCAGTATTTGTAGTCATTCCTAGGTATGTCTGCCTTTTCTATGCTTCACAAATTCTTAGGAAGAAGCTGCTGTCTTTCAGAATTCCTCTCCATCTGAGAGACTTAGTCAGTTTAACATCTTTTAAGTTCATATTGCATCTTGCATAATTAAAAAAATATAATTTTCCATATATTTAGCTTGATCTCTATCCAGTGCATTTTTGATAGACTATGCATGACCTCACCAGACAGTAGTGTGCAGTTTTGCCCAGACTCAAAGCATTCTGTTGGTCCTCACTTGTTGGTCCCCCAGTTTTAGGGGCTTGTGATTCACAAACATTTCCTGGCTTTTCTAGGCTCTAATCTCTGTGACTCCTGATGAGGAGACATATGATGAAGAGGATGCTGCCTTCTGCTTGGAGATGCTTCTGAGAATTGTGCTAGAGAATAGGTATGACCTTGAAATACATGCAGATTCACTGTAAATGTTCCTGCTTTACTGCAGCTGCTGCCTGGGTCCAGGGAATGAGTTCCTTATGTGCTTGATTTGCCAGCTGAAGCAGCATGTGGCTGTAATTTCAGGGCTTAGCAATTCTGTTCTAGCATGTGCAAACAGAGGGGCTATTCGCCCATGAATTATTGCTTGATATACTGAGATCTGGAGAACATAAACTAAACTCTGGAGGGAGAATTATCCCATCTGATTGCTTTGCAAGTAATGAAGTAAATAAGAAATTTGACGGCTTTGTTGTTTCTATGTGTCTGTCCTTATATCTCCCGGCTGGAGTTTTTCATTGAAATGAAGAAATACCGGGTTGTCTGGAATTCTGGGAGGGGTAGCTGGATCCCGCTTGTCTCATCTCCTTTCATCCTACCCTTTCCCTCCTCCTTGTTGTGGCTAGGGACCGTGTGACCTGTGTCTGGCAAACTGTCCGAGACCACCTCTATCATCTCTGTGTCCATGCGATGGAGTTCTGCTTCTTGGTGGAGAGGGCAGTGGTGGGGCTGCTGAGACTGGCAATTCGGCTCCTTCGTCGGGAAGAAATCAGCACGCAGGTAAGGGATTTTTGAAAGTCAGTTACTGAGGTTTTGTGGCTACACCTGGCAACACAATTGCTGTTGGATGGACCCACTTTTAACATGTCTGTACTGCAGGTAACAACAAACAGCAGTTGTAAGTAGCTCTAAATAAATGAAGGGGAACTTTGCTAGAGAATGGAGTGTAAATAATAGGGTCTGTTATTCTTTTCTCCTTCTCTGGCCAGGTTCTCCTCTCGTTACGTATCCTGCTCATGATGAAGCCAAATGTGCTGTCCAGAGTTAGCCATGAGGTTGCCTACGGTCTCCATGAACTCCTGAAGACCAATGCTGCCAACATTCACTCCGGGGATGACTGGTACACGCTCTTCACCCTCCTGGAGTGTATTGGGTCTGGGGTGAAGCCGCCTGCAGCCCTGCAGGTTACAGCAAGGGCAGATAACGACACAGGTAAGACAGGCCAGCTTTTGCTAGGAAATCTGATGCCTGCCTGCCAGATAAGCAGCTGCTTCCTCAAGCTTTTCAATTAGCAAAGGGGATTGCAAGAAAACAAAGCTGATATTAAACTACATTAGCAAGATTAAAGACCAGCACCTGCTGTTCACTCCTACCCCATGGTCTGTCCCTGTCTCTACTCTGCCATCTCTTCCTACTCAGTGAGCAGCAGTCCAGGTGCTAGTCCCTGGGGGAGCAGTGGGAGGAAAACTGATATCAGTTGTAGCAGCTGTAGAAGGTTTTTGCTCTACCCAAGGAGCGTTTTCTGCTGGTTGTGGTCTGGTGCCTTGGGTAATATAGCCTTTATCTCTCATCTGAGTGTGTAATGTAAACCCAGCTGTTGTTCCTGTCATACTTGCTTCTTTTGTGGGACTGACTCCTTTCTGTCCCCATTTTAAGGATCTTGTAAAGGGAGTTGTTCTTTAAAAGTCTATTTCCAAATTTCTATTTCCATTTGTGTTCAGAGTGCCTGAACTATTTCCACAAGACCAGCCCACTATTTCCCACTGCTCTTGACTGTGTTAGAAAGACAGTCTTTTCAGCAAACTGTTCCTGTTTCGCTTTAGCCAGCTGGCAATGTATTTGAGGCTGACAGCTTCAGACTTTTAAAGCAAACAGCAAGAAAAGGCTTTTCCAGAAGCCTTCGTTTTCCTCTTTGCTTTTCTAGAACTTCCTCGCTAGGTCCTGATGCTTTGTGCTAGACAGATGGAAGAACTCTGATTTTGCAAAACCCTTACGGCCTTTGCTTTCTGGGTTAATGCTGGGCTGCCTTCTCCCATCTTCCCCCTGCCCCACACTTCTGTCTTTGCTGATTGAGCAAACTGCTTGACTGTGGCACCTTGCATATCAGAACATTAATTCTCTTTACCTCCTGAAAATGTTTGGTGCACTGTGTTCACAGCAAGTCTGTCTCTCTGCTGGTGAGTCTCTAGATAATGTTGAATGATGGGGAGAATGAATTTTTGCTTCTAAATAACATTATATCAATGGCTTAAATTTGGCCCTTGCAAAGATTTCTGTGCTTGGGACATGTGAAATTTAAGGTTATCCTAAAGGTCAGGGAGGGTAGATCTGACAGGTGTGGAACATGCTAATGTAGATTGCTGTTCATGAGAAAGACTTTACCAGTATTAGTGTGGAGCTGAGTGACCCCAGAGGCCCTGCGTGAGTCATGTCATTTCATGTTATGCTTTTTGCGTTGTCTTGGCTGAACCTAGTACCTCCAGTAGTTCTTAAAGTGCGTGGTACATCTGATTCTTCCCTCAGGGTCAAAGCATTGGACTTCCTGCCGTTTTTAAATCCACGGTCAGGCTGACAAGTGACATAGCAGAGGATGGAAAGCCCCTTCCCTCTGAAGGGGAAATCCAAATATACCTACAGGGGAGAAACAGTGTCAAAGATCTGTCTTTCCTGCTGTCTCCTGTGCATGCTCCTGTCATAGCTGTTCTTCATTTCACAGGAGGAGGGGCTTGGCCCAGCTTCTTCCAAGGCCCACTGGTTGTTTCTAGCAGCTGATGCTGATCTGACTAATCTGGATTAGCTACTCTTCCAAGTTCTTGATTTGGCTTTGATCTAAACCTCATGCCTTTTGTCTTGAAGGTGCTCAGTCAGACAGCGAAGTCTCCTCTTCCTATCATCCAAGTGACATGAGCCTGGACCGTGGCTACACCTCTGATTCAGAGGTATACACAGACCACGGGAAGCCAGGCAAGATGCATCGCTCGGTGACAGATGTGGATGTCATGAACAGTGGCTGGCTAGTGGTGAGTAGCCAATGGGCTTCTGGTGTCTGAAGAAGACTACTCCTAGCATGGTTGTGGGCAGAGGGTGTGGTAGGGAGAGAAAGAATAAGACAGTAGAAAAGAGAGCTAAGGTGAGCTGACAGTGTAAAGGGAGGATGGGGAGGAGATGCAGATGGAAAGGAGAAAGCTTGGAGGCAAATGAGGAAGAAAGGGAAATGAATCCTACAGAAACATTACCTGTTGGCTTCAGAAGAAAAGCCCTTTTAGCATGTGCATGAGGTGCTGCTTGTTATGCTACCCTCTCCTGCTACCCTCTTGCTGTGCCCTACAGGTGGGGAAAGATGACATCGACACCTCTAGATCCACTGCTGGGCTCAGCAGGCTGGGGCCATCTCCTCTTGTCAACCAGTACAGCCTGACTGTGGGGTTGGATTTGGGCCCACATGACACAAAGTCTCTCATGAAGTGCGTGGAGTCCCTGTCCTTCATCGTGCGAGATGCTGCCCACGTTACACCTGAGAACTTCGAGCTCTGTGTCAAAACCATCCGCATCTTTGTGGAGGCGAGCTTGAATGGGGGTAAGATAGCCCTTGGTTTGGCAATCAGGATTGGGCTTGGGGTGGCCAGTCAGCAAGAAGTGTGAAGTATACTGTTAAGGAACGAGTCCCCAACCCCCAGAAAATGGTCTGCTGTGAGAAACGTGTCCTGGCTCCTGCTGGTAGCAGGGACCTTATTCTTATCCCTGTCTCTGGGATGGAGAGGAGGCCTGAAGCTGATGTGGAGCTAGCACTATCAGCTGTTGCTGAAGGCTGTTCCTGAGGGGTGCTGGGTACCTCTTCATGCGGGTAGTTGTCATTTCACAGGACAGGGCCCTCCACTGGGGGTATCGAAAGGTGGCCGCTGTGTGTGTTGAAAGGCAGAAAGTTTTGTGGTGGAGCGTGTATATGGTATGTTGCTGCCTTTTACTTTCTAGGCTACAAGTCCCAGGAGAAGAGGGGGAAGAGCCACAGGTATGACAGTAAATCCAGTCGGTTAAAAAAAAAGCCAAAGGAGAGTTCCACACGGCGATCACGGGTCTTGAGCCAGCACCAGGCTCACACACACAGTGATGAGGACGAGGATGAGAGCATCCCTGCCAGTTACCACACTGTGTCTTTACAGGTTAGTCAGGACGTAAGTATAGCAAGGATTTCCTCCTCTCCTTTCCCATACACAGGGCCTTGCTAGGGAGTCACTGGGATTCTTCATGGGGTGAGGGAGGGCTGCATCCTGGGTTAGTGCACACTGGATGGCTGAGGGTGGCTGTGGTGGCACTGTGTGGTTCTGCAGTGAAAGAGGAAGGCTGCAGTTTGGACAGGAAAAAGCTGAATAGCAGTGGAGAGAAGTCCTCTGAAAAGCAAGGAGGGTGGGGTCTGGAGCTGTGAGTCACTATAGTAGGTAAGACGGATGTGGATCAAGGGCATTTGGGGGCATGAGGTTCATGTACGATTAGTGGGGAGTCTGACGGGGCATCTGAGCTTGTGGAGAGGGGAAAGCCCTGTGGGCTGAGGCACTGGGATTTCAAGCACAGAGGACTGGGATGAGGGAGTCATTTCTCTCTCCAGCTAGTGCTTCAAAGGTATGAAGGCACAGGCCTGCTGACTGCCAGGCTGTTGGGCCTCACTTCAGTAGTAAAGTGACTAAAATGCTGTCATTTTCCCATACAGAGCTGTTCTGAGGGAGCTTAGCTTGTGCTTCATGCTTGCTTGCTTGTTTGTTTGTTTGTTTGTTTTTAAAAAAAAAAAAAAAAAGTTGCAGAGAGTTGTCCCTGGACAGCATAGCTGAATCCCTGGGTTTCTCCCTCTGCCTGGGAGAGTCAATGCTGTGTGCCAGGAAAGGCTCCATTCTTTCTCCTGGCACGATTGGGATGCTGTTCCTTGAAGATGGGATTGACAGGGCTACTGAACTGACACAAATCTTGAAGATGCCTGGCACTTGACCGCTTAGGGAGAGCAGAGGCAGCTGGGCCTGACACCAACTTCATAGCTGTACGTGGTTATGTACATACAGGAAGCCTGCTTGAGTAGCTGTGAGCCTTTTAGTATTGGTTTGGGGAAGAGCAGAGACCGGGGTTGCTTCAAAAATGTAAGTCCTGTGTGTTGCTTAATGTGATGCTTGGCTTGCAGCTCCTGGACCTCATGCACACCTTGCACACACGAGCGGCCACCATCTACAGCTCCTGGGCAGAGGAGCAACGCCATCTAGAGACAGCAGGGAGGAAAATCGAAGCAGATTCCCGAACACTGTGGTCCAACTGCTGGTGTCCTTTGCTACAGGGTAAAGCCATCCCCTTGTGATAAGAGTGAGCAGAGACACTTCCCAAATAATGCCAGCACTCAGGGAAGTTTTGGAGCCAAGAACTAACCGGAGAAAGCAGGTGGAGGTTGTTTTTAGGGTCTGCTGTAATTGAAAAAGAACTTGGATCAGATCCAGAAAGGTATCTTTAGCCTGAGTTAGCTGCCAGCTTGATTCTGGACCCGACAGTAGATTCCCAGTCTGTGGCCTGGAACAAGTATAATCCTTTTTTTTTTTTTTTTTTTTTTTTTTTTTTTTTTTTCCACAGAGAGTGTTTGATCTTCATTAGACTTTTCACCCTAGACTAGGGAACCAGGGATGTGACATTTTCAGTGTGGGCTTTTCCCTGAATCCCTCTCTTGCAGGTATTGCCTGGCTGTGCTGTGATGCCCGACGCCAGGTACGGATGCAGGCACTCACTTACTTGCAGCGGGCCCTCCTGGTACATGACCTGCAGGCCCTGGATGCCCTGGAATGGGAGTCCTGCTTCAACAAGGTAACCTCCTGGCTGGGCTGGGCATGTAGGCACGACAGCATTGTCATGAAGACCAAAGCTGTGTGCAGGAGTGGCAGAATGGTGTCCTACTTCAGCACCACCTTCTTGAGCATCTTGTTCACCAAACAGACAAGGGGTTAACTACTCTGATCCTGTGAAAAGTTCCTCTCTGCTTAGACTTTTGACAGAGCCTTTTGGAGTATTGAAGTGAATCCACTCATTTCCACTTCCCATTGCTTCTCCCATGCTCTCTTCCTAGAAGCCACCAGTCCCAAGAGTCAGCTCCTTCCTGTAAGGCTGTCTATGCAAATCTCATCAGCCATTTTTCAGCTCCGAAATATCAATGTGTCTCATCCAACAGGTGCTGTTCCCTCTGCTAACCAAGCTACTCGAGAATATCAGCCCAGCTGATGTTGGTGGGATGGAAGAAACTAGGATGAGAGCCTCAACACTGCTCTCCAAGGTGAGCATGCTTCTGCTGTGTGAAAGCTCAGGGGAAACCATGTGCCTCAAGAAAACCAAACTGTTTGCTGTATTAGCTTCTCAGCATCTCTGATCTGGATAGATGTCAGTTTGCTAGTTTGTATTCAGTGCTGGGCTTCTCCACCACCTTCTGCTGTTGGGACATGCCTTCTTTCCAGAACTGTCTCCATGATCCTGGCCTTTGGCATAGTTGTCAGGAAGGAGTTTGTGACTTTATGAAGGATGGAGAGAGAAGTATTTCACCTGACATTAGTTGAAGACAGTCTGTTCTAGTGGTGAAATGATGCGTGTCACAAGCTAATAGTACTGACCTAAGGCAGAGAGTCTGGAAGGGCTGGAAGACATGGTTGTGCAGACTGCAGCAGCCTCATGCAAAGAAGACAAGATCCAGTCCTCTGCACGTGCAGCTCAGAAGAGTGGAGGCCTCTGGCGTCCTCAGGCTGGGCCTGTGCATGCTCCTCGCCTGCCACAAGGAGGGGGAATTCCAGATTTGCAAATCTGGCTTGTCAAGCTATGAGCAGCAGCTCTGATACTACTTGTTGACAGTAGTTGTGTGTTTTTTCTAGGTGTTCCTACAGCATCTCTCCCCGCTGCTCTCACTGACCACCTTTGCTGCCCTGTGGCTGACAATCCTGGACTTTATGGACAAATACATGCATGCTGGCTCCAGTGACTTACTGGTAAGATGCTGAAAGTGATGCTGCAGTGCTTTGAACAAGCATTCATCGGTTTTAACCTTCTTAAACTTGAAAGGTGTTTTGGTTTGGGTTTTTTTAACTTTTTAATCCTTCCAAAACTATTTTGTTCCATGATCTCTCCCCTTGGCCTCTGTTTCCAAGGCAGCCCGTCAGCTGTTTGGCGCCTCTGTTCATTGCTATATGTCCATTCTCTGTGTACTGAGGAATGTCTCTGATTACAGCTGGAGGCCATCCCAGAGTCTCTGAAGAATATGCTGCTTGTAATGGATACAGCTGGGATATTCCACAGTGCTGACTCACGGACGGGATACTCAGATCTCTGGGAGATCACCTGGGAGCGGATTGACTGTTTCTTACCTAGGCTGCGGGATGAGCTTTTCAAACAGACAGTCATCCAAGGTATGAGGGGCTGAGAAACCTTAAAAAAACAGGTCTTGGACCCAGTGCTTGCACCTTGTCCAGTACCCAGCTGCCATAGTGCCTGGATGCTGATGAAATGATAGTTGCAGGAGGCTGTGGGAGCTTGGCACAATGAAGGAAAACTGAGGGTGGGCAAAAGGAGTGAGCAAACTGGTGTGTGGGCTCACTGCTTGTTTTATTTTCCTAGATCCTGTCCCCAGCATACCAATGGAGCAGCAGCATCAGAAATCAATAGTGTCTGCCCTGCCCCCTTCTCCTGTGGGGGATGTGAGACCGGCCACCCACCTGGCTCCTTTGGAGAAGCCCTGTGAACTTGGTGCCAGTGGTGAGTCCAGTTTTCTTCTTTCTGGAACCATCTTCCCAGCACAGTGGCGTGGATCTGCTTTTCCCTGGTTTAGCGTGATCTACAGTGGCTAGGCCTCTGGTGTTGTGGAACTGTTGTGCTTCCAAATGGATAGGTTGTGGACTTCTTGCTGAGGATATTGGGGTGGGCAGAGGTTGGGGCAGAATGCCTATGATTTGCACCTGCTCCTCAGGGCCTCGTATGAAGGTATATGGAAGGTGCAAGTCTGAAAAGGCCCCTGAGTTGATCTTCAGCCCTGCGTAGCTTTGAGCTGAAAGATGACTTTGTCAGGGCCTGTGTAAGGATGTATTTTGTCTCTTCCTTTTTCCAGAGTCTGAGAGAGCCACTGCACCTGCCTCACCCACCATCAGCACCTCTGCCTCTCCTTCTTTCCCAGCATCAGCTCCAACAAAGACAAGCCCCGTTACAGACATACCTCCTACGACAGCGCAGCCACCACTCATCTTGCAGCCTCTTGCCTCCCCCCTGCAAGTTGGGGTGCCACCTATGACTCTTCCAATCATTCTCAACCCAGCCCTAATTGAAGCCACCTCTCCTGTTCCCCTCTTAGCTACTCCACGGCCCACTGACCCCATGACAACCTCTGAAGTCAATTAGTTTGAGAGTGTCTGAGAACTGTCTGCTGAGGAAGCTCTGTGGGTGGAGGATGCTGGCCAAATGTTCTCTGGTAGCGGGCATGTTTGTTTTAGAAGATGATGCTAACCTGAGCAGAAGGGCTGCTGCCACAATCCCCCTGGAGCGCATCCCATGCTGCTCTCTTGTGGCAACCACCTAGAAATCCACCTAGAAATCCCTGTCTTCTTGGAGGGGTACCCGGTTCCACCGACCAGTCTCCTTCCTGCCTTCACAATCTCAGGGGCCAGGCAATGCCCGCACCAAGCAGCCTGGGACCAAGCTCCCACCAGTTCATCTGGTGAAGAGGGAAAACTCTTTGATGTCACACCAGAGAGGGGCTGCAGTACAAGACTGCCTCTCAAATTATTCAGTCCAGTCCCTGGACAATTCCCCAGCCATTCCCTAGCTTTCCTGCCCATGCTTCTGGTCGCACTGCTTTGTTTGGGCTCTGGGCATGCCTGGGTTCAGCAGGTTGAGAATTTTGTGTAGAAATGTGGTTGCTTACAGTGCAGCTCCCAGCTTGCTACATAGGGTTTGTCTGCTGTAGCCACATGCTTTCCTTCTGCAACATGGATCACAGCAGTCCCCATGCCAGATCGGGAGTAGGCAGCAGTCTGGTAGGGGCAGCACTGCTTTCCTCCCTCCTTCTGTAAATGTAATCAGGCTTTCTGGTTGGAGAGGGCAAATTCAGAAGGCTCTGCCTAGTTGAGCAGACAAGAAGGAAATGCAGAGTCCCGTGAGCTGATTGCAGAGCACCATGGCCATCTCTCAAACAGTGCTTGGGGAGCCACTCCCCTGGGGTGCATGGCAGTGCTGCATTGTCCACCACTCGCTACATTGGCCTCTTGGTGTCCAGCCCCATTCCTTAGGAGAACATCCTCTTCAGCTAGAGAAGATGTGGGGATCTGTGGCACCTGCTGACAGATGCCCAGCACGTCTGCTGTGCTTTCTCTTGGAAGCTCTGCAAAGATTGCACCCTTCTGCATCTTCTAGTCGTTGGGAGCCCACCTTCTTCTCCACCTAGAACACCCCTGCAGCTGAGGCCCTGGTAGTCGTTCTTGTGCTTCTGCCTTGCAGCAAGGATGTCCCACTCTTCCACCCCCTCATGCCCAGAGCAGAGCTGGCTGCCTGGCAAGCGCTGCATCTCCGTTCTTCCTCCTCTCTCGATTAGTTGGCTAAATTCTCAATAATACCAATCTCTGAAATCCCACTGGTGACTGGGAGGGGCATGGGCATGACTCCAACCCAGTGTATACTGTACTGAGAGGAACCTATGGTTGGGGTGGGAGTACAGCCAGTGTACATAGAGAGTAAATGGCTACAAATCCAATGGACTTTTTACAGTGTAATAAATATATCCTGTAAATGAATGCTCCAGTGTTGCACTCCTTTTCTGTCGTCCTTCTGCGGCTCAGAGCTTTGGGAAGAGTGGAGTTTAGTTGTCAAGATGCTGTGCCTGGCTACCAGCCCCCTGGCTCCATCTACAGGGGTCCTCCAACAGAGTGCTCTGTCTGCAGGGAGCACAGAGGGACTTGCCCTAACAAATGGTCAGCTCATGAATCATAGAATCATAGAATCGTTAAGGTTGGAAAAGACCCTTAAGATCATCGAGTCCAACTGTTAACCTGTCACTGCCAAGTCCATCACTAAACCATGTCCTCAAGCACCACGTCTACCTGTCTTTTAAATACCTCCAGGGATGGGGACTCAACCACTTGCCTGGGCAGCCTGTTCCAGTGCCTGGCTACCCTTTTGGTGAAGAAGTTTTTCCTAATATCCTACCTAAACCTGCCCTGGCGCAGCTTGAGGCTGTTTCCTCTCGTCCTATCACTCATTACTAGGGAGAAGAGACCGACCCCCACCTCACTACAACCTCCTTTCAGGTAGCTGCAGAGAGCAATAAGGTCTCCTGTCAGCCTCCTCTTCTCCAGGCTAAACAACCCCAGCTCCCTCAGCCGCTCCTCATAAGACTTGTGCTCTAGACCCTTCACCAACTTCGTTGCCCTCCTCTGGACACGCTCGAGCACCTCGATGTCCTTCTTGTAGTGAAGGGCCCAAAACTGAACACAGCACTTGAGGTGTGGCCTCACCAGTGTCGAGTACAGGGGCACTACAGGACTCCCTGGTCCTGCTGGCCACACTATTCTTGATACAGGCCAGGATGCCATTGGCCTTCTTGTCCACCTGAGCACACTGCTGGCTCACGTTCAGGCGGCTGTCAACCAACACCCCCAGGTCCTTTTCTGCCAGACAGCTCTCCAGCCACTCCTCCCTTAGCCTGTAGCGTTGCATGGGGTTGTTGTGACTGAAGTGCACAACCTGGCACTGAGCCCTGTTGAATCTCATACAGTTGCCCCCAGCCCAAGGATCCAGCCTGTCCAGATCCCTCTGTAGGGCCTTCCTACTCTCCAGCAGATCAACACTTCCACCCAAGGGGGTGGAGTGGAGGTTGGCCCTCAAGGGGCTAAGCAGAAATGGTTCCTATCATGGGTAAAGCAGAGCTGTAACGGCTAGATTGCTCTTCCTTCTGGCAAGAAGTGTCTGCTGTAAAGTTTCTGGTGTTATGTTCACATGTGCTCATGCACCACCAGGACTGAGGGCAGAGACTAGGGCTGAGGAGCAGATGCCCTGCGGCATCTCAGCACGCAGCCAGAACACAGACCTTGGTGACAACCTGGCTGACTTTGGAGAAAGGAGCATTTTCTGTCTGATGAAGAAGAAATCCTCGTTTCCACTGACAAGACTTGGACTTGGAGAGGGCGTGAGAGATCCTGGGCTCTTCCAGGGCTAACGCTTGCCATGAATATGGACGATCACACATACTTCCCTCCTGACATTTTCTCCTTTGTCTTGCAATCCATGCAGTGCCACAGTGTCCTTAGAGCTGCGTCAGGCACCAATGCCTTCCCTATCGCAAGGATTCCAAGAGACTCTACAGGCTCGATAAGGGGTTTGAAAACTTGGAGTTTGCTTGAGTTGATGAGCAAAGGTCTAAATATTGCGTAATGGAAGAGTAATGCGCATACTAGGAAAGTCCCGCTAATAAATCCTGGTTCCCTTACCCCATTTCCACTATTCCTAGAATATTTTCACTGCTTCAGCCATCTCTTCCTCACCCTCCACTGCTTCCAGATTGTGTCCTTCCAGCCCTTAGATGTTTTCATTCATGTGTTTGAATCCTTGCGCTGCCCATGGGCCTTCTGTATCCAGCAGAAGGTAAAGCATCCGCCCCTCTGTCTTGGATTTCTGAGCCTTCACTTCTGTTTACAGCTCTGTTTTTCTGAGCTGTCTCCAGAATGCACACTGAAACCTTTAGATGATGAACTCTTTATAAACCATTGCTCAATCGTCAAGTGCCTTGATGTCAGCGCTACTGCCCTCTGATCCCTGGACGGTCCTTTGACTTCTTGGAGTAGTGTCAGCTAATGGCAAAGCCCAGTTTTTCCTGCTGCCTTCAGATAGTTGTTTGGGGGGATGCTATGTTTTAAACCGTGTTTGCAAACCCAGTTTCTACTGAGCGCGTTACATCTTAATTCAGACAATTGCGGTGCAAAGCAAAAGCCACCCGAGGAAACTGCAGGAAGCGGGACTGGAATGGAAAGAATGTCGGCTGGAAAGACAGACAGAATTGCACTTTAAACAGTTTTCACTAGACTGTAAATAGGAAGGGACTGGAAAACCAGAAAAAATTTCTTTGAATGTTGTTTGGATTTTGTAATAATGAGGTTTCATGTGTTACAGAGAAAACATAACAGGGAAAGCGTTTGAACCGAAAGGAGATCAGAATCAACTGACAGGTAGCATGTGCTGTGATACATATTTTTATTGATAGTCTCTTGAACTCTATTTGTAACTAAAATTACATAAAAGACAGCCACACTACCAGTGGCTGTTGGTGAGGAGCGGTGTTCACAACGCTAGCCTTCAGGTTTGTCCCAGCATATACTTTTTCTAGTCTTGGACTTCTTTCTCATTTTTATGGGTCTGACTCACTGTTTTCCAGAAGAGGCTGGACAAACATCACCCTAGTTTGGATTTATGTACATCTTCTGTTCCCATTTACATCAAGAACTTCCACTGCTGAAACAGAATAGAAATGAGGGTTGGGATTTAGTGTGTGTCAGTAGGACGCGTTACTGTGGAGGTGGTGGTGTCCTCGTTGGTGTGAAGCTTCCTAGTGGGAGAAAGCCCTATTGAAAGATAAGCCCTGGCTGTAAAACATAAATTTGGCACTGAAACTTCTGAAACTGAAGCAACGCTGCTTTTAGATTCCATTTTTAAATGGAATCTGAGCATACTCGGAAGATCTGGTCTGTAGGAAAGATTTCCGTGAAGTATCTTCCAACAGTGAGCTGGCTTTTTTAGAAGTTACCCTCACTCCTAGAAATGCCAGCTTTTGAACTCCTATGGGAAAATCTGTGCCTGCTACAGAGCCTCGAGTACCCTGTGCCCCGCTCCTTTGCCCCACCTGCGCGGAAGGCAGCCCGGCAGGGTTTGTACCGCTCGCCACGTGGCCCGGGAGCAATCTGAGCCCCGTCAAGGCTGCTGGAGGCGGCAGCAGCTGTGCCGCTGGCCCGGCGCCCACTGCCCTGGCCGGCATTGTTCCCACCACTGTCCGTCTGCGCAGCCGTGGGGGCTGCCGGGAGAGGGAGGGCCAGGCCCGCTGTCCGCCGGCAGGCAGAAGTTCAGGGGGCAGCTTTGGGAGCATGACCGGCTCGGGGGCAAAGTTCTGGAGTGCAGCTCCTGCAGCGAAAGGTCAGGAAAATGATGTGCTGAACTGCAAGGGGAGACCCTGGGCCTGCGAGGAGGCTGCCTGGAGCATGATTCAACGCGCAGGGAGATGAGATCCCCCGAGACTACAAGTCCCAGTGTGCAGTACTACTCCTCCAGTTGCATAACCTGCACCCTGGCCCGGGCGCGCTGGTGGGCAGCCGGCACTCCTCTCCCACCCAGGCCAGGGCGGGTGCTGTTCCCGGGCAGCTCCTCTGCAGAAGGCAGCGGGAAGGTGCAGGCTTCACGAGCACCCGCCGCTCTGGGGCCCAAGGGATGCATGCACCCTTTGGCTATGCCGGATGTTTTGGGACTTGCAAACACATGCCCGCAAGCAGCCAGGGGGTGGGAGGGTGGGTTATTGCTGAGTTACGATAGGGAAATGGGGCTGCTGTGGCCGTGCCGTGGCCTTGCCGCAGCACGGCTGCTCTGCCAAGGGAAGTCGTGCTTCCTCTTCTCTGTTCAAGTTTTCCACATAAGAAAAATTTCTCTGGGCAGCAGGGTTGGTGGGTGGCTGCTAAACTTAATCCCTAGTTGAGCCATTTGTAGAAAGCGTCTGGGAAAGGAGAGGTCAGGCTAACCGGGTCGGGACAGCGTGTGCGGGCGGTGGCTTTCAGTGTTTGTGAGGCAGCCGTGGTGTTGCTAGCCATTTGGAGAGAGCACAAGATCAGTCAACATAGGAGCGCAAACTGACCCTTGTCTTCAGGAGGGAAGGCTGAGCCCATGTTAACCCTCTTCCCACCAGGAAGAAGAGGGGACTGAGCAAGGTCTTCTGTGCCCGGCCGTTACCTGGTGCTCTACCTCCTGCCTCACCCCTGCGCTGAGACAGTGCCCTGCTCGCGGACGTGGGCACAGGGGTGGTGTTTGGGGCAGAGGGAGCATCATCTGGGGCTGGGGGGGAGAGTCCTCAGCGCCCCGGAGCCAGCTGCTGCTATCCGATTCAGCCTTGGCAAAGGCTGCTCCAGGCTGCAGCTCCAGGGAGGGAGCGTTTGCCGCTGTGCAGCGCCCTGCTGTCCCCTCCGTGCTCTTTTCTCGGGGCCGACGCCAGCGCTGTGGGGCACGTCCCTGCCCTGGGGGTCTCACCGAGCGGGAGCCCGTCTCTCCACCCCGGCCGCGTCCTGCAGAGGACAGGGGACAGCGGA
This sequence comes from Nipponia nippon, assembly GCF_047370975.1. Taxonomy (NCBI): domain Eukaryota; kingdom Metazoa; phylum Chordata; class Aves; order Pelecaniformes; family Threskiornithidae; genus Nipponia; species Nipponia nippon. The sequence continues at coordinate 104,539,730 of NW_028262347.1, forward strand.
CCGCGCTCTCGGGGTTGCTCCGGCCGCAGCCCGCCTGCCCTGCGGTCCCCAGCGTTAGCGGCTCCCTGCGATCCCCGCTCCGCGCCCGCCGCCTGCCCTTCCCCAGCCCCGCCCGGCGGGGGCTGCCGGCGCGTCCCCCCGGGCCGGCGGCGCGGCCGCCACGTGGCGCCCGGGGCCGTGGCGGCCCCCCCGCTCCGCGCTCCCCGCTCCCCGCTCCCCGCTCCGCGCCCCGCTCCGCTCCCCGCCGGACGGCGCGGGCCCGGCCGCCGAGCGGCCCCCCGCTGCCCGCGGGGCGGGGCCGGGCTGGGCTGTCCCGGCGCGGCTGGGCTGTCCCGGCGCGGCGCGGCTCCGCTCCGCCCGCCCGGCCCCGGCCCGGCCCCGGCCCGGCCGCCCATGGGGAGCAGGAGGCAGCGGGGAGGTTCCCCCGGCGGCCCCGCTCGCCCGTAGCCCGGCGGGGCATGCCCGGCCCCAGGATGCCGGCCTGGGCGATCCTGCCCGTCACGCTGCCCGCCTTCACCATCACCGGCATGTGGATCGTGTGAGTGCCGCGGGACGGACCGGCGCCGCCGCCAGCCCCCAACCGCCCCCCCCGGCGGCGGGGCCGGGGTCGCCCGGGCTGCGGGGCGGGATGCCGCGGGGCAGGGGGCTGGAGGATGCTGCGGGATGGGGGGTTGCGGGGCACCGGTGGGCTCCTGTCATGTCGAGGCGCTTCTGCATGCCCGGTCGCTCCCGCACCTCCCCGTCCCCCCACAGCCACCCTGCCCGGTCACTGCATCCCCTGCAGCGGCGCTGGCGTGGGCCTCCCTGGCCTCGCGCCCCTGACACCCCGTGGGGTCGCGTGCCCCTGTCCAGGCCTGCACACGGCCGATGCTGAGGCGGCACGGGAATTGCCCTGGGAGTGATGCCACCAGCCCAGGTCCTGCAGCGCCAGGGCTGTAACCAGCACGTGAGCACCCATCCCATCCTGCCCCCAGATGGGATGGATGGGAGGGCCAGGGGACATTTGTCCCTTGTGCGGGGTGCAGAGGCTGTGTCACCTGGGTGAGCAGCACAAGCCCACCCTGCCGGTCCCTTCCCCGGGCCTTGGCCCTGGAATCTCAGCTGGTCTCACAGGGCTGTCCTGTCCCGGTCCATCAGCCCCCCCTGTGCCACTGCCACAGGGGTGGTGGGCACTCAATAAGGGACTTTTCCCCAAAGGCACAGGGAGCCCCAGCAGGGATGATAGGACTTTCTGGGGTGTGGGATGGAGCAAACGCACCCCATACCACGCGGGTCTCTCCGAGAGCTTCCCCCCTGGGGTATCCTACATCCTTCACAACAAAGCCGAATGCTGCCCCTGGTGCAGGGAACTCATGCTCCAAGTTCTTACCCTGGATGCCCCGCAAAGCCCTGGCCGTCTCCTGTGGGTGACCCTGGGGGGCAGATGCTCCTGCAGGCCGGAGCAGCATGGGTGGGAGGTGCTGCTTGTGGTCCTCACAGGCAGAGGTGCCCTGGGAGGAGGGGTCTCAGCCCTGTTTTGTGTCCCCAAACATGTCCTGCAGTCTCCCGGGGGACGCTGTGTCCCTCGTCAGCGCAGGGGCAGGGTGAGGCCGGGGGGTTGCAGATGGGAGCGCGTGGCCCATGCGGGGCCCCGCTGGCCGTGCCTAGGATGCAGAGCCGCGAGGGGGGACCGGGCGGGGGGGGCACATCCCGCTGGGGGAGGGCAGCCCCGTTTGTGCCTCTCTTGGCTTATTGCCCCCTCCCAGGAGGGCACGGAGGGCTGGGACAAGGACTGCGTGCTTGGGGGAGACCTGTGCTGGGAAGTGGCTGGGCGAGGGGTCTGCGGGGGGCAATGCTGTTGGTGGGCGGCCCTTGGGGAGGGCAGCGCTGACCCTTGGTTCCCCCAGCTGTCCCGCTCTTTGCCCCAGTGCCTTTCTGCTGGGATCACCCTTTTCGTAGCCTGGCTGTTACGTGGCCAGCTCGGGCGGGAGATGGGTTTTCTTACCGGTGTAGGGGCCTATTTTTAACCTGAGCTGTTTACTGCTGCTGGTGGCGGCGATTTGAACAGCATGGGGCCACCCTCTGCTATGACTGCTGGCCGGGAGGGCTCCTTGCCGGCTGGGGAGGCCACGGGGCCGAGAGCCCCCTGGAGCTGAGCAGGATACGTGTTATGAACCCCTTGTTACACTGACCGAGGTGCAGGGGTGACTCCACAGTGAAATGCTCGATGGAGCTCATCTGCCCAAAATGCCCTGCCAACGCCCCGGCTACTTTTCCAGACTTCTTTTAGCTCCTGGTGCTGGCCAGCCAGGGGCCGGGGGAAGCACGGCAGAGCCCAGTGGCCATCAAGTGACACCCTGCACGGCTGTAGGCTGGTGGCGAGCCCCGATGCTGGGGTGGGGGGCTCTGCAGCAGAGCAGCCCCCCAGAGCCCAGGGAGCACGGCAGCGCACAGGGGAAGAGGCCCCGCAGGAGCAGCTGCATCCACACTGAACCAGAGCAGGAGGCGGCTCTCGGTGAGGATGTGGGTACTGGGCAGGGGGACCTGGTTCTGGCAGCGAGAGCTCCCTGGAGCACGGGCTTGGCTCATGCACTTGCTTTTCTTTTTCCTGCTTTGTAAAGCCAGGAGGTGCCCCAGGGTGAGCGCTGGCCCCTGGCAGGCAGCAAGGGCTCGTACACCCCACTCCTGCGGCTGGTCCCTGCGGCTGGCGCCGGGTGCTGGCGGGGAGCAGGGATGCAGGGAGGTGGGCGGCTGCGGTAATCCCTGTTGCTGTCTGTCCCCCAGGTACGCCATGGCGCTCTCCAACAACCACATCTGCCCCGTCCACAACTGGTAAGGCCTGGGAGGGCGGTGGGGGCCCTTTGCCAAGGACCGGCTCAGTTAAAGACTCTGGTAATGTTGGGTCCCCCTCCAGACCTGTCCTGCTGGGACCGTGCCATGCTGTGCTGGACCACGGGGAAGCCAAGGCCCCCCTGCGCCGTAACCGTGCTGAAAGGGGGGGCCAGGGGCCAGGCTGGCCCATGGAGGGGGCTGAGATGGCGGGAGAGGTGGGAGCATCGAGCGGGGCACAGAGCCACCTTCTCCCCCAGAAGATACGGTGGTGACAGTGATGGGGCGCAGTCACCCCAGGGCATGTGTCTCCTGTCCGGCCGTGTGAGTGGCTTTTGGGCGCAGAGCCTCTTGGGGATTAGCTGCTGGCAGGCTTGGGCTCTGCCTTTGCAAAGCAGTGATGATGCCAGGGCCGAGCAGGGCTATCGAAAGCCGCCCTCCCTCCCCCGCCAAGGCTCGCCTGCGGTTACGGCTGCTCCGGTGAATGGTCCAGCCCTGCTGCAAACCAGCCAGGGAGAAGGAGGCCATTGAAAAAACACAGCATGGAGAAAGTATGAAAATAAGTGGTCAGGGAATTACAGAGGGCTGTGTGTCTCCATGGAAAAGCTGGAGGCTTGCTTGCTTGAGGCTAAATCTGGCAGTGCCAGGGGGACAGGACAGCCCTGCGCTGCCCGGCCACCCCACAGGCAGAGCTGCCTGCAGCACCCCAGGATGGGGGACGAGGAGCGGGAGAGGCGAGGGCTGGGAAAAAAACCCTGTTTGCTCTCCTGGCAACTTCTTCTGCAGGGTTTTTTGCTTGTTGTGTCTCCTTAAAAATCTGCCCAGAAAAATCCATGTTAGTTTAATTCTTGCTGGAGTGTTTGAAGGAGAAGGGGAAAAAAAAACCCCGCTGCCATTTCCTGCCTGATGGCTGATTCTGCCCTGGGAAGAATGTGTGTGTCGGGTTGTCTCCGCCGCACAGCCAGCCCTTAATGATGAATAATGCTTCCCGGCCTCAGGCTGCTCACTTTAAACAAAATAATAATAAAAAAACCCCTCCCAAACCAAACACGGTCCCAAGAGCAGCCCTTGAGGAGGCCATGGGGCTCCACGCCTTGCTGGGGTTTCATGGTTGGAAAACAAAGCCACCAGTAAATGAGGAGACTGAAAAAACACCAGAGCCCAGCCTGGCCCTTTCCAAAAAGGCCTTGTTAACCGTGTGCTTGCTGAGCAGCTGGAGGTGGCTGATGGTCAGCCTGGGCCAGGGGCAAGGCAGCGCTGGCCCCCCCACGGCTCCCGTCCCTGCCGTGGGGCTGGGGGTGTCTGAGGGGGCCTCTTGGGGCACAGGGCTTTGGGCTCCCTGCCTTCGGGGTGGGGAGGGGACCCTGCTCAGCTGTGCCAGGCAGAGATGCCGGGTGCCTGGGTGATGCTGCAGCAAACAGGTACCCAAAAACCCACTGCAAGTCTGTGCCAGCTCCCGGGAGAGCTGGGAGGGTAAGGGGGCACGTACGCCCGCGGTGGGGGGGGAATTTGGTTACGGTGACAGGCAGCAGCTGTGGTATGGGAAGGTGTCGTGGGCTGATAAGAGCTCTGGGTCCTTGGTTCCCCGGGCTCACAGGGTCTGTAGCTGCAGGAGGCACTTCCAGGGCTCTGGAGCAGTTGCGGTCAGCAGAGCCCTGCCTTAGCCTGGCAGCCCTGGGGGCTGCTAACAGGCCCCCGGGGGGATGCCCTGCTGGTGTGCCGGGCTCCCCGGGGCAGCCTGGGGGCTTGCTCCTGTCGTGTCCCCCCTCAGGCAGCTCCTCACAGCTCCTCAGGGAGCTCCCTCCCTCCCAGGTGGCACTGCCCTGGGGTGCTTGTGTCCATGGGGGCTGTTTCCCGCTCAGCTTGGCGTTCCCGCCCGTCCTCTGCAAGCCTGGAGCTGTCAGTGGCTGCGTGCCCGACTCCACCCGTGCTCCCACCCCAGGATGTGTGCGACGGGGCTGGCACATGGGTGCTCCTGCTCCCGCCTGGGGCGTGGGGCTGCAGGAACACCCCGAGCCCAGCACCCCGGCCCATGCACCCAGCGGGTGCGTGCAGCCCCCTGCCCTGCCATGGCCTCCCCCTCGCAGGCAGGGACTCTGGGTGGGCAGCAGAGCCAGCAGGCAGGGGACAGGCTGTGGAAACCCAGGCGTGATGCTGCCAGAGGACCCTGTTGGGCGGTGGGTCACTCCCTGGAGGGGCTTGTCCCCAGGGTGTGGGCATGTCCTCGGGGCTCAGGCTGCGCTTCATGGGGAGCAGCTCTGCTGCCCTTGCAGGGCCTGTGGGCAGGAGGCAGGAGTGTCCGGGGCAGCAGCTCGGCTCTCCTAGCCTGTCCCTTTGCTCCTGGCAGGAATTACAACCAGTCGTGCGGTGTGGACAGCCCTGGCTCCTGCTGCACGCTGGACCACATCCCCCTTGTCAGGTGAGCAGCCGTGGGGTGGGAGCGCGGGGCCGGCCGGGGGTCGGAGCCACTCCAAGAGTCGCTCCGGGGCAACCCAGGAGCGTGTCCTGGGGACGGGGGCAAGCGCCGCACCCCAGTGCCCTCCGGCTGAGGGCTTCCCGGGCCTTGCCTTGTCCCCGCAGCAAGTGTGGCACCCTGCCTCCTGAGAGCTGCTTCTTCAGCCTCATCTGCAGCCTGGGCTCCTTCATGGGTAAGTGCCCGCTGCTGGGGGAGCGGGGCTGGGAGCGGGGTGCCCTGCAGAGCTCACCCCCCGGCTGGGGGGGGACAGGGGCAGATGGGGGGGTGCTGCAGGCAGCGGCATGCGATGGGGCTGTGTCTCCCTCCCGCAGTCATCCTGGTGGGGCTGCTGCGCTACGCCCACCTCCTGGAGCGCCTCGGGCCATCCCTCCTCAACACCCTGGGGCTGGCCACCGGCTGGGTCTGTGCCGCTGGCCTCACCATGGTCGGCAACTTCCAGGTAAGGCATCTCCCCGGGGGGGTCTCCAGGGGCAGGAGGGGCCCTTGGCTGGAGCGGGGCAGTGGCAGCGCTCAGCGGTGTAGGATTTGGGGTGGTTGTTTTGGTCCAGCCGCCCCATCCGTGCACTCCTTTACTGCCACCGGGCACTGTGCTTCCCCAGGCAGTGGGACTCCTCTTTGCTTGTGCACTCATAGTTTCGGGTCCAGGTTAAGCTGCCGGGTTTGGTTTAACCCTTATCTGAGACCCTCTGCATGGTCTGTCCCCTCCGCAGACGCGTGACCCTGCGTGGGCAGGGATGTCCCAGCCAAGCTGCTGATGCTCCCACCGCCTGGCCGTACCGCTGTGGATGTTTGCTGCTCAGGGGGCGATGCCAGGGAACTGCCTGGGCAGAGCCTGCGCTTGCAGAGTCCAGAGCAGGCCAGGGCTTGGCAGCTGATGGCGGCGCTCACCCCCACGCCTGCGCTGCCAGGCACCGGCCTCCCGGCAGCTGCCTGCTCTCTGCCTGTGGCAGCCGGTCCCTTCCGCTTGGCAGGAGGCTGCTGCCGGCGCCAGCCCCCCGGGAGAAGCTTCGCTGGCCCCAGTCCCCCTTGTGCCCTAGTTGAAGGTAGGACTGTGACCCCGCAGGAGGGGGTGCAGGCAGCCCCAGATGCTGCTCAGGGCAGAGGGCAGCCCCTGCCCCACACCCCCAGGCACATCAGGGCTGTTGGCCCAAGGGGCTTGGGAGTTACCACCCCGTGGATGAAAGAAACAGAAGCGCTTTGAAATCCCAGCAGCAGACAGTGGGTCTAAATCTGCTCTTCAGCCAGGAGTTGGGCACGGGCAAGCTGCCTGGACCTGCTCCTGGCACTGCCTGCACCCCTGCCTGGGCACAAGTCCATCCCCTGGAACAGCCGTGCTGGGGGAGTGTCCCGGGGTACTGGCACTGATGGTCTCTCCCCCGCAGGTGGATCATGCCAAGGTGCTGCACTACATCGGGGCGGGGGTGGCCTTTCCCACCAGCATGCTGTTCCTGCTCCTGCAGTCCATCCTCACCTACCGCATGGCCAAAACCCGCGGGCAGTACTGGACCGGCCACTTACGTAGCATCCTCTCCGCTGTGGCCTTCCTCACCCTCGTCTTCAGTATCCTTCTGAAGGGTGTGGGGAGGAGATCCGGGATGGGCTGGCAAAATGTGGTCCTCGCGAGGGGTACATGCCCCACATCCTCCATCCTTTGGCAGTGAGGCACAATGCCAGGAGAGGGGCTGGGCAGGGGGCTGAGGGCGGGCAGCCCACTGCAGGTGTGGGCTGGAGGAGCAGCAGTATCGGGGCCGTGCAGGGGCCGAGGAGGGGAATGCATGCTGGTGGGCATCACTTGGAGCGCTGGGGTACCCCAAACCAGCCCTGCTCTGGCTGCTGCAGCCCAACCCAGCCACCGCTGCAGGCTCCAGCCCCACACTTTGCAGAGTGGAAGGGCTAATTAATTTTTTTTTTTTTTTTAAATGAGACAAAGGTATGTTGAGTCCTCCGCAATGCAAAGTCCAGCTGAGTTACCTATATGGCTGAGGCTGAGTACAAAAGCTCTCTGTGCAGGTGCCAGGCGGGGCTCACGGGCACCCGCCAGCCGACCTGCCCGTGGGACGAGGGAGGGCTCGGTGAGCAGGCACTGGGTCTGCAAACACCACACCGGGGAGGGAGGGCATGGCAGCAGGCAGAGCGGGGCTGGAAGAATGGTCCCGAGTATGTGGCTGGGGAGCCAGGAGCTCATTTGGGACTGAGGTTAGGGATAAATTGGGAAACAAGGAGGTGGTTATTGGGCAGGAAGGGGAAAAAGCATGTGGTGTCCATGGGTCCCAGAGTCTGGCTGGGGTCTGGCTGGGGCGAGCAGTGCAGGAGGAGCCTGGGGGGTGCTGGCGGGCCTGGGATGTGCCAGAGGGTCCCACTCTGTCACCGCAGCAGGCAGGCAGGCTGGGAAGCAGGCAGGGAGCTGGGAAGGGCAGGAGTGCCATGGGGCTGTGCCAGCTGGGAGGGACAAGCAGGGCATGTAAGGACAAGGGAGACAGGACTGGTGCCCGTCTGCCGTGGCCGTGCTGCTCTGTGAGCACTGGGGACTGGAAGCGGGAAAGCAGTGAGCTGTGGTGGGGACAGTGTGGGGAAAGGGCTGGGACCTCTCCTGGTGGGATGGAGGGAGTGAGCAGACAGCTCTGCCCTGTGCAGGTCAGGTCCCTGGGTCAGGTCAGGGTACTGCCAGAGGCTTCACCTGGGGGCTGGGGGATGTGCCTGCCTTCTCCCCTCACCCGTGGTGGCTCTGGCAGTACATTTCTCTGGAGATCCTCAGTGGGGATGAGAGAAGCATAAAGAAGCTCTAACAGCAGTAGGACCTGAAGGAGAGGGAGCAAGCCCCCTCTCTGGGGTGAGCCAGCCATCAGTGCAGAGGGATGGAGGGGTGCTGCGGGGCTGGGATGCAGCAGCCCAAACACCCTTACCCAGGGGACAGAGGGCTAATGAATTTTATCAGCTTTGCCTGCATCCCACTGGAGGATGGGAGCATCAGCCTGGTTTGAGGAAGAGGCGAGGGTGTGTGTGGGGGGGTGAGGCAGCCGGGCACTCAGCTTGCCCTGAGGGCTACAACCCGAGTTCCCCCTGCCCCAGCCTTTTCAGAAAATCCCTGCCTGGTGTCAGTCCCATGATTTACTGAGGCTGGTTTGGGCACCTGTGCCACTGCCTCACCTGTTGCCGGGGCCCTCCCGGTGCTGGGGGAAGCATGTGGGGTTTCTTGGGTTTAGGGGGGTGGTGGTGGTGTGTTTCCTGCAGAGGAGGGCTGCTCAGGGCCGCCCCAGCGTGCAGTGGCAGCGGGACGTGGTCCTCCATGGGGTGGTGGGGGTCCAGCTGTGCTTTCCTTGACAGGGATGCCCTCAGGTGGCGTGTTCTTCATCCAGGAGAGCTTTGTGCTGCAGCACGTGGCTGCCCTGTGCGAGTGGATGTTCATCATTGATGTCCTGGTCTTCTATGGCACCTTCACTTTTGAGTTTGGGGCCATCTCCACAGACACCTTCCTGGTCCTGCTGAAAGCCAGCTGGGCCCCCAAAAGTTACAAGGGCGAGAGCGGCGTGTCCAGCACGGCCCACATCCACAGCCATGCGGAGGGCCTGGCTATGGCCTGACCTCCACGGGAGGCAGGCTCATGGTGGGGACCCCCAAATCGGGCTCTGCTGATGGCTCCCCCGCCTTGAATGTCTCCGAGACCCTGGCTGCCTTGGGGTGCATGTGTGCGTGTGTGTGCATGCGTGGGCGTGCAGTTCCCTCTCCTCCTGGTGGGAGCTGCAGCCAGGGCTCCTCTGGCAGCCGGTGTCCCCTGCGGGAGCTGCCCCCTCCCTGCCCACAGGGTTTGGGGTCACTGCTGGGGTGCGGGGATGCCGGCCCGGTGCTGCTGTCGGCGGAGCTGGGATCTGCCCCGGAGCCTCTGGGGTTGCCCCGTCTGAGTCGGGGGCTGTCGGAGGCAATCCCACAGAGTCCTCCTTCTGTAAGGGACGTGGGGGAACAGAGGGCTCACCCTCTCCTCACCACACAAGCCTGGTGTGCTGGGGAGGGGGGAATCGCCATTCCTCCCTCCTCCACGGCCACAGGGGTAGGGTTCAGCAGAGCAAGCCTTCCAGCCAGCCACTGTGACTGTCAGAGGAGCCAAAAACCCAGAGTGCCTTTTCCCTTCCTCGGGAGTTGATGGCAGTGCCGGTCTGTCCGTACCCGCAGCGAGGATGGCAGCGGGGGTCTCTCCCTGCCTGCCGGGGTGGGGGTAGAGCCCTGCACTGCTGCAGGATGACACCAGCAGCCCCGGTTGCACTGCGCTGGCCCTCCCAGCCTGGGCTCTCGCTGCTCAGGGCCTTCTATGCCTCCAGCCGATGACTTTCCCACATTTTTCAGCTTGGAGGAGAATTGCTGAGCAGGTTTCACCTCCTGGGCCACGGCATTCCCGTGCTCCCTGGTTAGGAAATGGGTCTCTGCATTTACTGTCACACCGGGGGTGTCCTGTGAGCACAGTGCCTGCAGAGCAGTGGATTTCCCCTGCGTAGTGCTGCCAACCTGAGCTGTCCCGCCGGGGAGCCTGGACACCCCAGCCCCGGTCTCCAAGCCCGGGGGTGGGCTGCTGCCAGCCCTCCCACCCGGGGAGCGCAGGCACGGAAAGGGGAGGCACTTCTGTAGGAACAGAGGCAGCCCGCGCCGCGTTCTGCTGGGACTCCCAAATCCGTCCTCCGGTGCCTTCCCCAGCGCTCAGCCCCGCCAGCGCCTGCCTGGTGAGAGCCGGTCCCGCTCGGCCCCAGCCTCCTCGGGCTAAGCCCCAGCCTGGGGCGTCCTGGGCAGGGGGCTGGGGTGGAGGGGTGGGGTGTGCAGGGGGATGAATGCATGTGTGTGTGTGTGTCTGTGTATATATAGATCTACATATATATATACATACATATATATATATATATATATATATATAAAAATTTTCCCTTGTCCCTGGAGAGGGGCATTTGCTGCTGCTGTGCACGTTGATAGGCTGGGCTTCCTGACTTGCCCACTTTTTCAAAATCGGCCTATAAATCCACCCGTATATGTAGTTCGAAGAGGAGCATTTCCGACTTTTATATCTAATATATGTTTAAATATATATAAAGAGAGAACAGTGAATTTACAATAATAAAAGTGAAAATCAGCCCAGGGCAAGGCAGACTGTCCTTCCCTGCTGCGCAGGACTGGGGTAGCAACCGGCTTTGCGGCCAGGGTCCAAACCGACGGGGGACGAAGGGCCCTGCGGGTCTCGGGGGACAGCCCTGAGCCCGGGGCTCGGTTCCCTCTCCCGGGTGCCAGGCTGGCGGAGGGCAAGCGGTTTCACCCGGGATGCAGCAGCCTGGAGAGGCCCGTCCCGTCCCGTCCCGTCGGGGGGTCCCCCGGCCCCGCCCCGCCGCTGCCCTCCCGGGGCGGAGCCCGGCCCGGGAAGCCCCGGGAGGCGGAGGCGGAGCCGGGCCGGGACTTTCCCGGGGCCGCAGCCGGGCCGGGGCGGCCGCGCCGGGGCTGGGGCTGGAGGTAAGCGGCCGGGGCGGTGCGGGCCGGGCCGGGCCGGGCCGGGCGCTGGCTCCGCGGCGCCGGGGGGGGAGGCCTGGGGTGGGGGCCGCTGCCCCGGGGTGCCGGTGCCCTGGAGCCGCGGTGAGGGCCGGCTGAGCCGTGTGCCTGCCGGGCAGCGGGCAGGGCTGCTTGCATCGGTGGGGAGAGGGGCTCGGCCGAAAGCAGCCGTGTGTCCGGCCCGTGGGGATGCACCCGTGGGGACGCGGAGCCTCGCTGCTGAGCCGGGGGGGCCGTCGGGCACGGCAGCCTCCCGCGCCCTGCCTGGGCTGGGCTGAGCCCCTCGGCTCTGGCGATGTGCACGCTGGGGTGACGGGTGCGGGTGTATCCCGATTCCCGGTGGAAAGGGAGCCGAACTGGTCGAGGGGTTTGAAGGTTCAGTGCCAGGGCTGCCCATCCCTGCTGAGGGGTCTGCAGCGGCCAGCCCTTGGCAGCTCCTGGCCTCCCACTTGCCGTGGCAGCCATGCCAGTCCCTGGCTGCCTCTCAGCCGGCCCTGGGGCTAGCTGGGAGAGGAGATTTTGGGAAGATACAGGCTGGAGAGAGAGATCTGCTTTCTTGGCTTGGGGAGGAGAAAGCCAGCCCCAGCACTGCTGCTGACACCCGTTTCCCTGCCAGTGGGGAAGTTGCTTATTTTCCTGTTTCTGCGTTGCCAGTGAATACTGCCCCAGCCTGTGGCTCTCCCTCTGTGCACTGATCCCTGCCTGCGCAGTGAGCAGGGCTGGCTTGCTGCCTGCCCCGGGCCCGCAGGCCCAGCTAGCTCTACCCCAAAAGGAGCCATGAACGCCAACGCAGTAGCGATACCATGGGCAGAGTGGAAACCAGGGAGAGTGAGAGACGGCAAATGCCTGGCTGGCGCTGAGAGGGGTTTTCTGAGGGCGCACAGATATACAACTGGAGCTGATGGTTCATAACACAACAGCAAAGCAGCTGATTTACAGGCCCTAGAGGAGAAAACTAGAAGATCAGTGGGTGGCTGGGGTTTGCCAAAACCAACTTGATAGCCACAAATGGAGCAAAGGCATTTTATGCAGAGAGATACGAATGGCTTCGGTACTCGAGGGCAGGCCGCCGGGGAGGGGAAGGCTTGGACAGCTTTCAGGGAGAGGGGATTTCTCTCTGCCACACTTGCAGGGCAAGGACTCGGTTTCCAGGAAGGGTCTCAGAACAAAGTCCCTGTGAATGCTGTGCAAGAAGGACTCGGCAGCCTCTTGCCAGACCCTTGCCAGCAGCTGTTGGGACTCCTGGGATGGAGCAGAGCAAAGGATTTGTGCAGAAAGCAAGGTCAGGTATTTAGGGCCATCATTTGCAGGCATTAGCAAGCCCCAGGGGAAACAAAATGCACAGGGAATAGTATGTTAGAGGAGCAGCCAGCTGGGTGGCTGGAACATGTCAGCTGTACACCAGGGCGGTTCGGAGCAGAGCCATGCTCATGCCGCCTCCTGTGTTTCTGGATCACCTTTTCCCATGGCTGCTAAACATTTCTGCCACAGACAGACGGATGGATGTTTCCCTCCCGCCCGCAGGGCATCAGCTCTGCAAGTCAGCCGGCTGTCACGGGAGGAAAGAAAATAGCACCTGCATTACTAGGTCACATTCAAGGAGCTGCAGGCATGGAGGAACGGCTTTAACTCGTGCCGCTTGCTGGCGGCTGGCCCTTAATTGAAGCAGTCTGGCTGGCACGGGGAGGCTGTGCCATCCAGCAAGGGTGCTGTGCAGTGCTGTGCTCCGGGGCAGGGAGCTAGTGCTGCTCCAGGCAGTGCATTGCAATCAGGTTGCTGCTCGGCTCAGGTATAGCTGAGCGTGCTATGCTCCTAGGGGAAATCCGGGGTCCTGGGGGCCTGAAGGGCACGGCTGCTCACAGGAGGCAGGACTTACCTCGAGAGCAGCTCTGAGGTTGCCTGAGGTTGCGCTTCCAGGAACAAGGAAGCAGGTGACAATGCTCCAGCTCTGCTCGACGAGCAAGGTGGGCTTCCTCTAATGCGCGCTGTGCGATTGTGCAGGCCTATGGCCAGCAACCTCCCGAGTGAGCCAGAGCCGTGCGGGCTGGGGAGATGCAGGCGCAACCCCATGATGTTCCTTAGTCATGCTGTTTGCTGCAACAAGTGGAAGCGTCTGGGGCAGTGATGAGTGAGCTGTGAAAACCCCTCTAGAGGGGATGGGGCTGATGGCACTGGAGAAGGGGAGCTGTTCTGTTCAAGGGGCACAGTCTGTTCTTCTCTGCCATCTTCGGGCCTAGGCTCCCCCAGCCAGGCTCAGCGGGTAGGGTTTGAGGTGGCTGTTCCCAGCACACTGAGGAAGGATGTTTGTCCCCTCCTTCACCTCTCTGGGAAATCTGTGCCAGCAGATGACGTGGCTGGCTGGTGGTGGCAGGCTGCGGCTGCCCAGGCGGGATGTCCGGTGGGATCCCGACAGCAGGCAGTGCGTGCTGCTTCCCACAGGCCAGTGAAGGTTGTGTCTGTGCTCCCAGGCTTTCGGAAGCCCCTGCAGAATGGCAGGAGGAAGGTCCCACCTTGCTTCACCGTGCTGGATCTCCACCTTCACCCTCCTTGCACCCCCTGCTGCACCTACAGGTCCCTTGGACCCCACGTCCTGGGCTGCATCGCTGTCTGGGCTGCATCCCGCAGGCAGGCTGGGCAGGGGCTGCTGGAGCTCGGCTGGGCTCAGGTGGCAGGCCAGCTGCGGAAAACCTCAGATCTGGGGCCACAGGGCAGCCCCTTTGGAGGACCTGAGCAGCTGGAAAATCTCCTTGAAAAGGCTCTTTTCAGCTTCTGAAGAATATGAGTCACGCACGGGTTGAACAATCCCCTTCCTTCCCCTCTTCTCCCACACACCCAAAATCCCCTGAGCAGGACCTGCAGCAACCACTGATTCAGAAATTCATGCTATGAGGGCACCGCAGAGTCAGATACGGGTTTTTTTTTCTTTTTTTTTCTTTCCATTGCTTAGCGAGGAGAAGGAATGTGGAGCAAGACAGCGTGCCTGGAGGCTCTGCTCTGATCCTGCCCCTTTGCTAGAAGTCTCCAGTGGTTTCCCACAGTCAGGCAGACCTTGACCCCCAGCGGGACCCCAGTCTGCGGTAGCCGGCAGTCCCCGCGGCGATGCTGGGGCTGGACGGGTTGCTGAGACCAGCCTCTTCCTCCCTGGTGAGTAGGAGGGTGCGAGCGCTGTGGGTTGCGGGGAAGGGGCCCTGCTGCTGGCGGTGCCTTGCTGGGGTCATCGGGGAGCATGCGGCGCCGGGTGCCGGGGCAGCGGGAGATGCTCCCACAGGGGGCTCTGGGGCTGCTGCTCCTGCTTTGAAACCAGACGCTTCCTAGCGGGAAAGAGGGAATGGGAACACGCATGGCAAATGCCTCTCTCAGGCCACCTCCGCGGGAAGGATGCAGGGGCCGCCGTGTAAGTGGAAATTGGGGCAGCGGGGGAGTGGGAAAGCACCCCTTTGGGTGCCTGGTGAGGAGGTGCCATGCGCCTGCTTCAGTCTGCAGCTGTGGAGAGCTTCCCCTGGCCAGGGGGGAGACACCAGGCTTTGGGGCAGCGCTTTGGGTCCGGGGGGGCTTGGAGGAGACATCCCCGTGCGGGAGGTGCATCGTCAAGGTGAGATGATGCGGGGTAGGGACCTGGGAGGCCCCAGGGGCTGCCACCGGGTTTTAGGGCACGGTCTGGGTGGTTTCAGCCATGCTGTGCCGCAGGTGCCGTTGGGCAAGGGCGCGATGGCGGGTCACCGGGGACCGGTGCCCGAAGGGGGGCAGGCGGCCGGAGGGAGCCGGGAGCAAACCCCTCCGTGCTCCCGGGGGAAACGCTCGGGACCTTCGGGCGCTCCGGGGGTTCCAGGCAGCGCCAGGCGAGAGCAGCCGGGGGAGGCGGGCGGGCAGCCGCCGGGATTTCCAGCCCGCCCGGAGCCCGGCGCCCAAAACTCCCGGGCGGCGAGGAGGCGGCCCGTCCCACCGCCCCCGGGCCGGGCCGCGGGAGCCGCCGGCGGGCGCAAGGGCAGCCGTGCCCCGGGCCCTGCCGCGCCGAGCCCCGCTCCGAGCCGCGGCGGGCCCCGGGCCGGGCCGTCGGGAGCCGCGGCGGGCCCCGGGCCCTGCCGAGCCCGGCGGCGGGGCGGGGCGGGGCGGTGACGCGCGGTCCCGTCATTTCCCGGCTCGGCGGGGTTTCTAGGGACTTTCCGGAGCGGCGGTGCCTTCCTGCCGCCGCCGGTCCCCGCTCACCCCCGCGCTCTCCCCGCAGGCCGGCGGCCGGCCCCGCGCAGACATGGACGAGCAGTTCCAGCCCGTGAGTGCGGCACGGATGGGCCCGGCCCCGCGGGGGAGTCCCTGCCCGCTCCCGGTCCCGGTCCCGGGGCTGGGCTGGGGGCAGTGCCTGACCCGCGGGCGGGGTGGGAGGTGGGGGTCTGCGGGTGCCCCCAGGGTGGGAGATGGGGGTCTGTGTCCGCCCCCAGAGCGGGCAATGGGGGGGTCTGCAGGTGCCACTGGGGTGGGAGGTGGGGGGGGTCTGTGTCTGCCCCCGGGGTGGGCAAAGCGGATCTGCTGGTGCCCCCAGGGGTGGGCAGTGCGGGGTCCGCACCTGCCCACCCCTCTTCCCCGGGAGGGATGGAGGATCTGTGCCTGCCCCCTCCCCCCGCAAGGTGGGCAATGGGGGACTGTGCCTGCCCCCTGGGGCGATTGGGGTTCCAGCTCCTACACACTCATCACACTCATCTTCCCTCCCGCCACCCAGTGCCTGGATGGGGTTGACTACGACGACTTCAATTTCAGCTCCCACATGATGGAGCAGAAGGAGCCCCTGATGGAGACGGGTAAGGGCCCCTCTGGCTGTGCCCTCCTGGGGGTCCCCGGCTGCAGCGGGGTTTCCCAGCAGGCTGACTCATGCCTCGTAGTTCCCAGCAGCACCACAGGTTGTGTCCCTGCTGGCCCCACTGTGGGCTGGCTGGGAATCCCTGCCCTGTGCCGCCGGGACGGGGACTGTTTGGTCTCTGACCGTGCTGCTCAGTCTACCAGGGAGTTGAGGTTGGGCTGTGACGTGTCCCCAGGGGCTCCCCTGCTCCCCGAGTGCCAGAGCATCCTCTGGCCCTTTCCTCCTCTCCCTGCCGCTCTGACTGCTGCTACTGGCTGGGCTCTGACAGCACAGGGGCCAGAGCCCCTGAGCACCCCCATGGGACAGACAGGGGTCACCTCACCTTCAGCACCGTCCCCCTACCTCCAGCATCCTTACTGGGAGCACGCACTTTGGTTATCCTGTGTTTCTCACTGGTGCTTTGGTTATCCCGTGTTTCTCTCTGTCCTCCAGTGGAAGGTCCCTACCTTGTCATCATCGAGCAGCCAAAGCAGGTAAGGATGTCACCCAGGTAAGGGCAGGTGTAGCTCTCACCCCCTGCTCTCACGGCGTCAGGTGTGGGCCACCCGTGGCTGACCCCCTCTTTGCCTCCGCAGCGGGGGTTCCGGTTTCGGTATGGCTGCGAGGGCCCTTCACATGGGGGGCTGCCGGGAGCATCCAGCGAGAAGGGGCGCAAGACCTATCCCACCGTCAAGGTGAGTGCTGCCCTGGGGAGGGGATGGGGCAGTGTCTTCGGCCGGCGTGTGCGAGCACCGGGAGGGTGCCTCGAAGGAACGACGTGACCTGTATATTAAGCTCTGCGTGTCTCCTGGCGCTGGAGGGATGGGAGGGCTGCAGCAGGAGGGGTGGTGGCTGTGGGGAGGGATAGCAGGGGTTTGCGGAGAGTCCTGCAGGCTCCTGGGATATTGTACCTGACTCCCATCTCCTTTCTCCCCACAGATCTGCAACTACACAGGGATGGCTCGGATCGAGGTGGACCTGGTGACGCACAGTGACCCTCCCCGTGTGCATGCCCACAGCCTGGTGGGCAAGCAGTGCAACGAGGCCGGCAACTGCATCGCGATTGTGGGACCCAAGGACATGACGGCTCAGTATGTGCGGAGGGAGACCCGGGTTGGCCTCGTGCATACACGGGGTGGCTGGGGGGCTGTCTGCAGCTTACAGGCTGGGGAGAAGAGGAGGGTTAGTGCATCCAGGAGCTGGGTTTGCTGGATGGGGCCAGGAGTGAGTTTAGACAAGGTCATCGGTGCAGCTCTGTCCCCTGAGCATTTTGCCCAGCTCTGGGTCTGGCACACGCAGCTTGTTTTGCGCTTCTGTCCTCGGGGTTGCTGCTCCCCAGCTTTGCAAATGACTTCTGTAGCCAGCCTGAGTCGCGGGGTTATTCGGTAAGCGCTGGCAGGCGGCTCCCTGCCCAGGCAGCTGCTGAGGCAGGAGCAGGCAAGCTCCTGGCTGCTCAGGTGGCCGTGTGCCCTGACACTGCTGGCCCAGCAGCCGGGTTTGGAGAAGAGGGTGTTTTCCCTGGGTCTTCCGCTGGAGCAGGACAAGAGGGGCCGGAGCTGCGTGCACTTTACTGCTGCATATGAAGTTTCTTGTAGCTGTTGTAAATCCAGCCCCAGCTGCTGGCTCAGCCTGGTCCCATCTGCATCCCTCTGGCCTCCAGCCCTCCTGGTCCCCCTCTTTGGACTTGTCCCCTGTAGGAGCCTGGAGTTTCCCAACCACCTCTTTTCTGGGCTCCTTCCCTGCCCTCTGCTGTTACTCCTCTTTGCCCTGCACATGTTGAGCCCCTGCTGCCCCAGGCGGCACCGCTCTGTGCTTTGCTTAGCTCCTTCCCTTCAGCACGCAGGAGCCTGTGTGCCCCCCGGGATGGCTGCTCCCAGCCAGGGCACTCCCAAGATCCCAGCGGGATCCCTCTTCTCCTCCAGGTTCAGCAACCTGGGCGTGCTCCACGTCACCAAGAAGAACATGATGGAGATCATGAAGGAAAAGCTGAAGCAGCAGAAGATGCGTAACAGGAGCCATGTGCTGACGGGTGAGGGCAGCCTGGCGGCTCGGTGGGACTCGGCGCCCCTGGGGGAGTGGGGACCCACTGTGGGGTGACAGCTGGGGGGCTGGTGGGGGATGGGCAGGGGGACCCGGAGCCCTGTCCCCTTGCCCAGCCTGATGGCATCTCCCCCTGCCCTGGCAGAAGCGGAGCTGCGTGAGATCGAGCTGGAGGCGAAGGAGCTGAAGAAGGTGATGGACCTGAGCATCGTGCGGTTGCGCTTCACTGCCTACCTCCGTGACAGCAGTGGGAACTTCACGTTGGCCCTCCAGCCTGTCATCTCAGACCCCATCCATGACAGCAGTGAGCATGGGGCCAGGGCAGGGAGGGGATGGGGCAGGACGGGGTAAGGAGGTGAGGGATGCTCTGTCTGCCATGGCAGCTCCCAACGCCTCCTCTCGCTCTGCAGAGTCCCCAGGAGCTTCCAACCTGAAGATCTCACGGATGGATAAGACGGCAGGCTCGGTGCGGGGAGGGGACGAGGTCTACTTGCTGTGTGATAAAGTTCAGAAAGGTAAAAGCCATTCCCTCCAGCCAAAACCTTCTGGAGGGGCTGCGGTGGGAGAGATCCGGGGCCCCTGGGCGGCCGGGAGTCCGTGTCCCCGGAGCCTGGCCAGGGCAGGGAGACAGGTGGTGCCAGCGCCCCTTCTCTCCCCAGATGACATTGAGGTGCGTTTCTATGAGGATGATGAGAACGGCTGGCAGGCCTTCGGGGACTTCTCCCCCACTGACGTGCACAAGCAGGTACGGGGGAGGCGAGGGGGCCTCCTGCCATGCCCCGAGGCAGGCAGGTGCCATGCAGGGTGGGAGAGCCCCATCCCTGGCTCCTGGGAGGAGTGGGACCCCACGTCCGTCTGTCCTGCCCACAGTATGCCATCGTCTTCCGCACACCCCCCTACCACAAGCCCAAGATCGACCGTCCCGTCACCGTCTTCCTGCAGCTGAAGCGAAAGCGGGGGGGCGACGTGAGCGACTCCAAGCAGTTCACCTACTACCCCGTGGTGGAAGGTGAGCACGGCCCAGGCAGGCCGGCATGCCCCCCGCCGCCGCGGCTGCCCCTCACCCCGCTGCCCCTCTCTCCCCGCAGATAAGGAAGAAGTGGAGAGGAAGCGCAAGAAAGTCCTGCCTCAGTTTCCCCAGCACTTTGGCGGGGGCTCACACATGGGGGGTGCCGGCGGAGGGGCCGGGGGCTTTGGCTCTGGAGGAGGTGAGTGGGGACGCCTCTTGCCCTTCGCTGCTCGGGCGGCCATGGCCTGGCCCTGGGTGCTCCCCACTCCCCTCTGGCCTCACCCGGCCTCCCCCTTGCTCCACAGGTGGGAACCTCAGCTTCCCCTACTCCCCTGGGCTGGCCTACAACAGCATCTACTCGCCCGGCCCCCATCCCGTGGGGGGCTACCAGGGGGGTGTGCAGATGAAGGGGCCCGAGGTGGAGGGGCCCGGGAGCGACAGGCAGGCACCCGCGGAGAGCGTGTACTGCAAGGAGCTGCAGAAGCATGGTAGGAAGGGGCTGGGCTGGAGCGAGAGGGTGGGGGACATTGCTCGGGAGAGGTGACATCTGGGGGGGATGCAGGAGGGTGGATGGGGCTGCTGCTCCTGGAGGTGACATCCTGCTTCACCCCCCAGCCCAGCTCTGCCAGCTGTGGATGCTGGCACTGGCACATCGCAATGCCCACGCCCTGCTCGACTACTCGGTCACTGCCGATCCCCGCATGCTGCTGGCGGTCCAGAGGCACCTGGCTGCATCACAGGACGAGAACGGAGACACGTGAGTGCATGAGGGGTTTGGGGAGGGAGCGTGGGAGCTCTGTTGGCCGTCAGAGCCATTATGGGGGCTCTGGGGGGTGGGAGCTGGCAGGGAGGACCTGGGGAAGCATGGAGCTGAGCCAGGGACCATCCTGCTCTCTCCCCAGGCCTTTGCACCTTGCTATTATCCATGAGCAGACGGCTGTGATCAAGCAGCTGATCGAGGTCATTGTTAGCATCCCCAACCAGCAGATCATCAACATCTCCAACAACCTGCAGCAGGTACATGTTTCCCAGAGCAGCCGGTTCTCCTCTACCTGGGGCTTGCTCCCGTTTCCAACCCCGGGGGCTCCCATTGCTGCTCCCGCTGCGGGGAGGCTGCAGTGCTGAGCACAGTGCAGCCACGCTGGCAGGGACGGTGCTGCGGGACTCGACTCCTCCTGCGAGCGCTGCTGAGAGGCTGCTGCTGTCCCGCAGACACCACTGCATCTAGCAGTCATCACCAAGCAGCCCCAAGTGGTCCAGCTCCTGCTGCAAGCCCGCGCTGACCCCACCTTGCTGGACCGCTATGGCAATTCCCTGCTGCACCTGGCGCTCCAGACGGGCGATGAAGAGATGCTGAGGACGCTGCTGGCCCACCTGGGCTCGGCTACCCCTTGCCTGCTCCGCCTGCCCAACTTCCAGGGTGAGTGGTGCTGGGACATGATGGGCAGGAACCCAGTGGTGCTGTCGTGGGCTCAGCCGGAGGGCGGCTGAGCCTCTCCCCCTGTTGCAGGCTTCCTGCCCGTGCACCTGGCAGTGAAGGCAAAGAGTCTGGCGTGCCTGGACCTGCTGGTCAGGAAGGGAGCGGACGTGAATGAGGTAGAGAGGCAGGGTGGGAGGACCCCGCTTCACCTGGCTGTGGAGATGGAGAACCTGAACATGGCCACCCACCTGGTGAAGAAGGTACAGGGGTGCTGGCGGGTTGGTGGCTGTGGGATGGGGATGGAGTACAGCCTCCCCTGTGGTCTAAGGGGTGACTGGAGGTGTGGGGGGGCAGTACCTAGGCAGCCCATCCTCACAGCCTTGGGCCTTTCTTTGTAGCTGGGAGCAGATGTCAATAGCCTGACCTTCGCCAGGAACACCCCCCTGCACCTAGCTGCCGGCCTGGGCTCCCCTACCCTCACCAAACTGCTCCTCAAAGCTGGTAAGGCACTGCCCTCGCTCCCCTCCCCGCAGCCCCGGCTGCCCATGCTGGGGAGTGCTCGGGCACAGAGCAGAGCCCTGCGCCCTGGGCCGACCTGCCCTTCTGGGGGCTCAGTCCACCCTTCCCTGACAGGGGCAGATGTGCTGTGTGAGAATGACGAGCCCATCAGCCCATCCTCGTCGGAGGCCAGCAGTGACACAGATGGCGACCCTGAGGAGCAGGAGCTGGCCATGGAGCTGGAGGAGCCGGCCCCGGCTGTGGAGCGTGGCACCAACCCTGAGCCCCCCACGCAGGGGCACGGGCAGGCAGGGCACAGGCAGCGCCGCTGCCACACGCCCCTGGACCTGACTCGAAGCCAGAAGGTGTGTGGCACGGGGGGTCAAACCCCTGGGAGCATTTCCATGGGGGCCATGGCAGGGATGGGGCAGAGCTCCGGGAGATGCTCCTGCAAGGATGCCTGTGCCCTGCCACGTCCCGGGGAGAGCCAGGGCATGGAGAGGTGGGGTGCGTTGGCCGGTGCTTTAGGGGATGCTCACGTCCACGTGTCTGTCCTGCAGGTGCGTGAGATCCTGCTGCAGGCCTCCCAGCAGGGCCCAGAGGTGGAGCTGCCCGCTGCCCCGTGCCCAGGTGAGCAGCCCCTCTCCCCGCAGAAGCGCTGTGCCCAGGCAGGGCAGGACCCTCCCGGCAGCAGGGATGGGCAGCATATGATGGAGGCACCTCTCCCACGCAGGGAAGGTCCTGTCGCTGGACAGTGAGGCGCTGCAGGGGCTGGAGCAGCTGCTGAACCAGGACTGCAGCGGATCGGACTGGATCGAGCTGGCCAAGCGCCTGGGGCTCTGCAGCCTGGTGGAGACCTACAAGGACACCCCCTCACCCAGCGTCAGCCTCCTGCGCAGTTACGAGGTCAGTGCCAGGGCAGGGTGCTCCCGTCCCCCCTGCCTGTCAGGCTGCCGGCCCTGCTCAGTGCCCTCTCTCCGCAGCTGGCAGGGGGCAGCCTGGGGGGGCTGCTGGAGGCGCTGGACTCCATGGGGCTCCGCAAGGCTGTGAGGATGCTCCACAAAACAGAGGCACTGGAGAAGCTGCAAAGCACAGGTATGGGGAGTGTGGGGCTGGGGAGGGTCCCTGCTGCCCCCCCCCCCCCAATCCCCCCATCACTGACAGCACTGGGGGCTTGCTTTGCAGAGCTGAAGGAAGACAGTGCCTATGGCAGTGAGTCGGTGGAGGAGGAGCAGGCACCTGCGCTGGCCCTGAAGCCGGGGTCGGGGGGAGAGCTGCCCCACAGCCAGCAGCCACAGGTGCACTGAGGGGCTGGCAGCCCCTGCACCCACCCGGGGGGGCCGCATTGCCCCCCACCCTGTCCTGCCCACGCAAGTGCCTTCTGGACTTGGGGCCCAGCTGCCTGGACTCGGGGGGACAGGACACAGCCAGCTCCCGCCCCTCTCTGCTCTTATTTAATGGTCCCTCTTCTGAATAAAGGGACACAGTTTCCATTAGCCTTTGCCCTCCCTCTCTCCAGCCCCGACCCTGAGCAGGCAGGGTGCTAACCCCCCTGAGCTCTGCCTGGGGCTGGGAGTCTGGCAGCAAGGAGGCAGCTGCCAGCCCCTCCTCAGCATCCCTTCATGCCAGGGCTGTCCCCAGCCAGGGCGGAGAAACCACAGTGCACGCAAGAAGTGAAGAGCGAGTTTTACTTCAGTAACCGAGAGAAGCTGTACAAAGGTTTTTCTCCCCCCAAGCCACCTGGGGCAAGGGTGGATTTTTTTTTTCCTTTTTTTTTTTTTTTTTTTTGCAATAGACTCAGAAGAGCAGAATAAAAAGTTTGACACATTCGCAAAGTCAGTGCTGAAACCAGCCAGGTCCTGGGCAGCCGAGAACAACATGTGTGACAGCCCCTGCCCGCAGCCCTTCCACTGTCCCCAGACCCCTCCCTGTGCACCCTGGGCGCTCCTGCAGCCATGCTCCACCACTGACACCTCACTGCGGACAAGCATCCTCCAGCCCACCCCGGGGCAGTGGGGGCTGCCCCAGCCTGCTCCTTGCCTTGGAGAGGAGGCCAAGGAAGGGGCTGCACCACTGCTGCTGCAGCATGAGAACCTCACAGCGCTATGGATGGGGCTTTGCCGGCAGCCTCTGAGGCCCCAGCCATGCTTTGGAGCAGCAGCATGGGAAGGAAAGCCTGCTCCAGGCTGTGCCTGCTCCACAGGGCAGCGGGGAGCCCCAACTCAACCCTGGCTTTGAGGTTCACCTCCCCCTGCCAGGAGTACTTACAGACTGCTCCCCAACGTGCCCCGGGTACGATGCTCACACCCAGGCAGCACAAACGGGGCCGGTGCAGGCTGCTGGGGGGTCATGAAGCACCAGCACATCAGCTCCCCTGTGCAGCCACGAGCGCAGCAATGGGTGCTGCCACCCCAAGGCTGCCTCCTTGGCGCCGGTGGCCACGGGACTGTCTCTCTCCAAAAGGTTGCTGGTGCCAGAGCGGGGCTGGGGCGCAGGCTGCAGCACATGCGTCTTGCTGCAGGGGGGAGCTGGGTCTCCCCCTGAGTCCCTGTAAAAACATCCTCCCCCCAGAGTGCAGTGCCTACAGGACATGGCTGGGTTTGTGGTTTTGTTTGTTTTTTTAAACAGTTCCCAAAAAAGCATCAAAAGTAGCCCCAAAAAACCCTCCCTGGTGGTCAGCTCGATCTGGTACTAAAAAGTGCAAAACTGTATCACAAAAAACGTTCAAAAGTTGTAAGAAAGCGGGGAGGGTGCAGAGGTGGCTGGGGTGGCACGGAGCAGGACAGGTGCCCTGGCTCCCCTGGCCACCAGCCCCAGGAGAGGGGACAGGCCAGGGCTGGCCCCCTCCTGTCTGCCCCCCATGGCACAATGGAGCTGGAGGAGAAGCGGCCGCTGGCTTTGTTTTGCTGCGCTTTTGTCTGTTTTGTTGTTTTTTTTTTTACCCACTGAAGAATGGAGCCCAGTGGGTGGGTTTCAGCTGTTCCCCCTCCCCAGGGTGGGGGGGACTGGGTCCTGCAGCCAAACGGAGGACAAGGAGGGGCAGGAATGAGTCTGATGGGGCCGACAGTACAGGCAGCTCCTGCGGGCAAGGACCGGGGACTGTCCTGCTCTGCCACCGTCCCTGGCGGATGGGCCATGGCCCTGCCTGGCTGGTGCTGGTGGCCAGGGAAGGGCTGTCACCCCCAAGCTCGTGCCACAGATGGACGGACTCATGCAGGGTCTTGGCAGGCACATGGCCTCCATCCTGGCGCCGGGGGGGCAGGAACAGCGCTGCAGCACAGGCGGCTGATGCCCCTCGCTTATGACTTCTGGGGGTGGCCAGGGGGCTGGCGGCTGGTGCGCTCCGAGACGTTGCGCTTCACCTTGGTAGCTGTGCCAGAGGGCTCTGCATTGAGCGAGGGACTGGAGCGGGATTTTTTCAGGCCATCGTCCTCCCCGCCCGCTGCGTCAAAGAGGGTGGACTCGAACGCTGCCAGGTCCTCAGAGCCAGCCTTCAGCTTGGCCCGCAGCAGCATGGCGTAGGTGCCATAGCGGGATTTCTGGGGGGCACAGTGCAGCAGAGAGAAGGGTTGGTGAGCTGGGCACTGCCCCATAGCCAGCATCCCAGGGTGGGGGGATGCTCGTGGTCCCTCCACCCCAGCCAGCATCCCAGGGCAGGGGGATGCTCATGGTCCCAGAGCATGGCAGTGGCACAGTGCAATTCAGCTGACAGGGACTTGAGCAAGGGGCTCTGGATCACTCAGGATGGCCAAGCAGGCAGAAGCAGAGGGGCTAGGGGCAGGGGGTTGTCACCCAGCTCACCTCAAACTCTAGGTACTCTTCCTTCTGCTTCAGCTCCTCGTACTCCTTGCCCTTCACTTTCTTCTCAGGCAGCGAGGAGCGATGCTCCAGCAGCTCCGCTGACATCGTCTTGAACTTTGTCTCATGGCTTTTCACCTGCTCCTCCTGGGGATGGGTGGTATCATGTCAGTGCCCTGCTCTGCCCTCTGCTCTGCCCCCCCAGCAATGGGCCCAGAAAAGTTTTTCCACTCCTAGGTCCAGCCAGGATCTCAGCTTCTGCTCCTGGTTGTTTTTTTGTTTTGTTCTTGTTTTTGTTTGTTTTTTTTTTTAAATGGCAGGCAAAAGCACAGGCCCTTGGGGGGCAATCTGCTCCCACTTCACAGGAGGCTGGCTGCAGTCTTAAAGCAGAAGACTTTAATCCCCTCTAAAACTAGGCTGGTGGGGTTTTTTTTTTAATCCTTTCCACTCTATGAATAACTGCCCTGGCATGCACGAGCACCAGCTAATCCCCCGGCCAGTCGCCGTTCAAGGTCCTGGCCCTGGCAGGACCCTGCAAGCCGTGGTGTGGGACTACATTCTCCGTGGTCTGACTCCATCATCTGTCTCCCATCCCCACTGCCAGGAACAAGACCTCACTGCCTGCCCCCAACCTCAGCACCCCCTTGCTCCACGTCTCCCTGGCCATGCTCCCTCGGCCCTGTACCCTGCTGGGAGGCAGCCGGGCACATGGCATCACATGGGTCCGTCCACAGGGGACAGTGCCACCAGCAGACCCAGGAGGTCTGCCCCATGCTCCCGGCTGCCCCCATGCCACGGCCCACCTGGGACAGCCTGGTGCAGGAGCTGGGCAGCAGTGGGCGGCTGAACTTCTTCTGGGAGCCGATGGCTGCAGGGAAGGGGGGTGCGGAGAACATGGCTGCCACCACATTGATGCGCGTGATCCACGAGTGCATCTGTTCAGGGTTCCTGGGGAGAAAGGCCAAATGACAGATGGGTGCTAAGTGGCACTAGCTGTGTCACAGGCAGAGGGACCTGCCCTGCAGACATGCTCCAGGTACCCCCAGGCCTGGCCCTGGCCAGCCACAGCACCTGGGGCTCTGCTCCCAGCCACTCGGGCCATCGCAACCCCATCAGGGTGGGAAGAAGAGCTGGGCAAAGCACAGTGCTGACACCAGGTCCCTTTCCCTCCAGAAGGAGCCAGGGCAGGAGAGAGCAATGTGGCCCTAAGCCCCATCCCACCCTCCACCCCAGCTGGATGAGCCCCTGCACCCCAATGTGGGGCCCAGCCGGTGATCCTGGGGAAACTCACTGTGCTTGGAAGAGGAAGACCCTCCAGTCAGCTGTCCTGAGGTAGAAGACGTTGGGTCGCTTGCTGTAGTCAGACGCCCGCGTGGCAAGCGAATGGTGGATGCTAATCGCGTTCTTCAGCTCCTCTTCCGCCAGCGCCTTCCCTGGCTTATACTCCTCCTGCAAATCACAGGGCGTTTCAGAGCCAGCTTAGGGATGCACCCCACCATGAGTCAACTCTACGAGACTGTGGGGACTGCAGGTGAGTGCTTGCAGCGGTGGGGCTTGGACATCACCCTCCACCAGGCTGCTGCAGGCTCTGCCTCCAGCTTGTGCTATACCCATAGGGAGAGGCTGCACAACCCGGGTGCATGGGCTTGGCAACAACCTGGTGGCTGGTCCTCACTGCCCTGCAGCCGGGCAGTACGTGTGCCTGCAGGAGACTGGATTTGCAGCCCAAACTCCCCCGCCCAGGGCAAAGGCCCCGGTGCCTCCTCTCTGCCCAGCCAAGTCCCCGCACACAGGGCCCTCGGTTGGCAGCCACTTTTCACTGCCCAGGCTGAGCCCGAGCACCCCGGGAACAGGGATGACACCAGGTCCCCAAGCAATGGCTCAAGCAGGCATGGTGCTGAGTCTGCTTAGGCCAGGCTTTGCAATGCCATGCGCTGGAGCTCCTCTCTCACTGCTGTGGGGACTGCCATGACCTCCCCCCCCCCCCCCCCCCCCGGGTTGGGGACAATCCCTCTCCAGGGCACGGACACAGGCAGCCCCCACTGCTGCCTACCTTCTGCAGGTAGAGAATCATCCCCTTCAGGATGGCGTGGAAGGGCTTCCAGCCGCGCTTCCCTCGGGGTGCTGCCAGGGAGGAGAGAGCAGCCCAGACATCAGCCCCAGCACCGAGCTGGAGAAAGGCATTTCCCCCCGCATCCTCCTCCAGCCAGCCCTGCCACGACGCACGTCACCCCACCCCGGGGACGGGCAGCACGCCAGGACTGTCCCTGTGCACCTGAGCCTGTGCCGGCCGCGTGGCTGGCAGATGGTGCTGCGGGCAGGGGGGCCGCCTGCTGCCTCCCGGGGCCAGCACCACTGCGCGCCCTGCCTCGCCGCTCGCGCTCGGCTTCACCACTGCCTCCCCGCTCGGGGACGGGGATGAGGCGGTGCTGCCCGCCAGGTAATGCTGGCTGCATCTAATCAGATCAAGGCAACATTAGACAGCCATGGCTTAGAGGGGATTTTACGGTGGAAATGGTGAACGTGCCTGGCAGCGCCCAACCAGCAGCAGCCCGCTGTGCTGCTTGTTTGCTGTGCCACAGGACATCTTGCTTTGTCCCCGCCACCCTGCAGCAAAGGCCGATCCCCCGGGGAGCCCACCCCACCTCCCCCCTTCCCAGGGCCATGGGAGCCTCTGCCCAGTCCTGATGGCGGAGGCGGACAGGCAGGGAGAGGCTTTCAGGCTTCCCAGCCTGGGGGCTGAACTATGCCCGGCACAGCTGGACAGAGAGGGTGCAGGGGGCTGATGGTGGAAGCTGGCTTGATGCTACAGTCAGATGTCACATAGTGCTTCCCGCCCCACTCCCCATTAGTGTTTCTGGAGCTCGCCAGTGCCTCCTTGCCCTGAGCCCCTCCCGCGGGCTCCCCAGGCACCTACTTTTCTTGCAGTCAGGATCAGCGTGGATCTTGCGCACTAACAGTCCATGTTTGTAGGTGGCAATGCTGGAGTCTTGGGAGAAGTCCAGAAAGGGGTTACTGCAGCTACTGATGCGCTTGATGGACTTAGGGTTGGGGTCTGCCAGCTCTGAGAGGGACTTTCTCAGCTCCTCCTCATCTCTGCCAGGCACAGATTGCGTGGGGAAAGGGTTTGTTACCTTGCTGGGGAAAGCAAATACCAGGTCTCCCACTTGCCGGTGCCACTTTTAGGCCTGGCTTCTAAGAGGGAGGCCAGGAGAGGCAGAACAGGCTGAGCAGTCTCCCATCACCACTGGAGAGCATCCCAAACCCAGTCATGCCTCTGTGCCTGTGCCCCTGCCCCTCTAGGCTGGCAGCTGAGGTGCTGCCTGGCACTTCGAAAGACAAGGCATGGGGGTGTCTGCTGCTGGCTCAGGGTGAGGGCTCCTGCCTGCCCCAGGGAGCAAGGAGCATTTTTGGACAGGACTAGGACTGATCCTGGCCAAGCCAACGAGCTGGGGGGCCGTGGAGGAGCAGTGCCCTGGGACTTGGCACCACCACAGCCCCCCGGCCCATGGTGTACAGGCTCGCAGGCAGGAGCTGGCAGGACAGAGGCTCTAGAGGGAAACCGCCTCAAAGAGAGACTCAGGCTGTGGTCCCCACTCCTTCAGGGCAGCAGCTGGGCTACGGGGCTCAGAGCCACCAGCAAAGGGGTGCGGGGAGACTGCGGTGGGGAGGCCTCGGGCAGCACCGGGGCTCCAGGTCATGGCCCCTTGCACTGCAGGCAGGCTGCTGCGGGCAGGCTGCACTGGTGCCGCTCCCCCCGCCCAGCAGGAAGATGTGGGAGCCCAGAGCTGCTGCCTCCCCCCTCCCTCAGACCCGCTTGCTGCTAATTAAACCCCTCAGCATCTGCCGGCGTCTCCATGGCAGCAGCCCGAGCGCATTGGCTCAGCGCTGGCAGTACCGTCGGGCTGATTAATCCCCGCAGCGCGGGCGCTGCCGCTCTTGCTGCTGGAGATGGCAGCTGTGGGCGAGGGTGCGGGCACCCTGCGGGGCCCCGGCACAGCCACAGCCCCCCCAGGGCCTGCCTGCTCCCACCCCGGGCACAGCCGCCAAGGCACAGAGCAATGCCAAAGCTGCGGGGAGCTGGCCTCAGGCAGCCTTTCCCCAGCATGCCAGGGAATGGGTCCCCATCGAGGTGCTGAGGGCGGCCAGGGGTACGCTGCCAGCACAGCTCTCCAGGCACCCTCATCCCATCTCAACCCGTCCCATCCCACATCCTCACATCCCTGCAGCATCGTAGATGATGGGGCCTCTAGGGCAGGGCAATGCTCCGGCGGGGAGGGCAGCAGGGGCAAGGAAACCCCCCATGCCGGCAGGGTGACCCCGCTGCCCACCCAGCACCAGCATCCCCCAGGAGCGATACTCACATGGCCCACTGCAGCTTCTCGTTCTTGATGGAGCCGTACAATGTCTGCAGAGAGAAGAGTGGCGGATCAGCAGGAGAGTGGTGCCAGGTCAGGGGAGCTGCTCCGGGGATGGAGGGGGCATGCCAGACCAGCTCAGGGGCACTGGAGGTTAAGGCAGCCCCAGGCCAGTTCATCCTGGTCCAGCCCCACCCTGGCCTGGCCAGCTGACTGGCCTTGTTTCAGGGCTACAGGTACCTTCTCCTGGGCACCACAGGACCTGCAAACCCACGCACACCCTGGGCACGGCGCTGGGTCACGGCCCTGGCTGTCTCCCCTCTCCTCCCCTCCCTCTCTGCCTGCCCGTGACAGTGGCACAGCATTAGCAGCATGACAGCGAGGCGTGCCAAACATTTCCAATCCCTTGGGAGACCCACTTCTCCCCGCTCCAGGCTATCCCAAGCTGGCCAAAGGGACGGCCTTCAGGAGGCCAAGGCCCCAGGAGAGCAAGCTTTCAGGCTGGATTTCGAAGGTGTGTGCATGCCTGCACCCTGCTCAGCATGACCAGCCTGCCCTACCACCTCCAGCAGCTCCACGCCACGACACACCACAGCCAGTGACGTCCCTGCTGTCAGCCGCCTGTCCTGGGCTGGCTGAGGCAGGCTTGTGGCAGCACCCAGTGCTCCACAGCAATGCAATGCTCCCATTGTAGGCTGCTCAGGAGCACGCTTAAGCTTTGGGAGAGACTTCAGCAGGGTGCTGGCCCTGGGCTTGCAGAGACACCAGCACACCACTGTTCATGAAGACCTCAAAGGACCTCGTGGCTGGTCAAGGGAGGATGGGTGTTTGCCTGCTGCTGGGCTGCTGCTGCTTAGGGTGGCTGTGATCAGTCCCTACCCCCTCCCCAGCACCCCCCAAGCACACTGCCCTCCCTGCTGGCCCAAACACTGCCAAGCTGAGCAAGGCAGGACCTGCTGCCTGCATCTCAGCACAGGAACAAGCTAAGCCTGCCTGCAGCAGGATGCTCCAAGAGCCCCGCTCCCAAGCATTTGTCCGGTCCGGGCTGGGTGCAAGCCAGAAGCACTCGGCACAGCTCTGCAGCCAGGGAGGCTCCGGAGAGGGTTTCAACACAGTGCTTGCAGAGGGTTTCGGAGCAAGATCTGGAAGGCATCATCCTCAGAGGAAAATAATCGAGTCTCGCACAGGCTGTTCAGGCAGCTATCAACATCCATCACTTGGCCCAAGACTGTTGCTGAGAGATCTTGCTGGTGGCTGAGAAAGTACAACTGGAGGCGTGCAGGGGCCCGGGAAAGCCGGCCAGCAGACAGGCCCAGCGGTGTCTGGGAAAGGGACATCCATCACTCCCCCGAGAGGCGCAGCGGCCAGGATGGAGCGGGGACCCAGCTCCTCCCGCACTTCCCTGTCGGGGAAATGCTGGTGCAGCATCAGCTTGTTTCTCAGAGACTGAAAAGGATTGCCCCGATCTGCAGGCAGCAAGCGGGGACCACTTGTCTCCTGGGAAGACAGGAGGCTCACGGAGGGGGTACGGCCCCAGTGCCCGAGAGGAGGTTAGACCCTGGCCCCATTTGTGCAGCCCTGGCGCCGGAGGGGCAGGATGCTGAGGTGTGAGTAGGGGGTACCTGCCGGAGGGCTGGCAGCAATGCGGCCAGAGGAGCACGGGTAGCAAAGAGACCTAGAGAAGAGCCTGGAAGAAAAAAACAAGCCAAAGTCCTGCAGAACATAACCTGGGAGTAGAGCAGGGGAAGAAGCAGGTATCTCAGAGCAATGTGGATGATAAGGAATCGCCACGGGAAACAGAAGGGAAGGGATCTTACTCACTGCCAGGGACGCAGCTGAGAGATGCTGAGAACCAACAGACACAAAAAAGGAGACTAGAAAACTGGCACAGAGAAGTGGGGACTGGAAACTGCAGAAAAGCTCCTTGGAAAGAGCAGGCAGGACGGGATGTGTGGCTTGGCTTCCACCCGGCTCAGTGACCATACAGGAGGGGCCAGCTCTGCACCCCAAGGAAAGCAGACGTGAGCCAGCTGAGCTGGGATTTTGGAGGACAGGGCAAGATGCTGCACTGAAGGGGACGGTGGCCCCCAGGCCCCCAGCCCTGCGCAGGGCTTGCAGGTGGATTGCTGCTAAACTGAACGAGCTGATGTCAGAAGACGCTTGAGGAGCAATTCTGGATGGCACAGTGCCGGAGAACAGCCCGGCAGAGCACCGCACTACAAAAACCTGGGCTCTGGGACTGTCGGCGCACACTTCAAAGGCTGAACTGCCTTGTGGCTTCAAAAGGCTCAAGCAGCCCTGCTACAAGCCCCGACAGCATCCCACAAGCCCGCTGTGGGCAGGAACTGCCAAGTACCCCCACCTCAGAGATGGGGAGCAGGGACTGCTCAGCACTCCTGTGCAGGGGGACAGTGAGAGGCAAACGGCGGGGCTGGGTGGATTGAGAGAGCAATGCAAAGCTTTACGTCTACACTTAAATCCTGCCAAGACTCTGCTTGGCTAAACACCACCCCCAGCTGACACCAGTCTCAGGAACAAAGCTGGTGGACTCAGTCCAAGTCCTAGCTGAGAATATGCACTCCAGCCACAGAGCCCATCCCGCTTTTCTGGTCCTGTGGCAGTACCACTGCCTGTCAGTCCACTAAACTCGGGGTTCTTTGGTGCACAGACCGTTTCTGCTGGGGAAGCACAAGTGGTGCAGGCTCCTGAAGCCTAATTCACAACCACGTCAGCAGAGACCAGACACCAGTTTCATCGCTCAGCAGGTCCCTCTCGCCAGGCTGTCTTTGCTCCGTGGATTCACTCCCCCTGGGCCAAAAGCAGGGCACCTCTTGGCAGCGCTGAACTTGTAAGCACGGCTCAGGACAAAGCAGGGCACTGGCCCCATGCCACTGCAGCCGACCCCAAGCGTGGTTGGGGTTTTTTTGTCATCGCCAGGTTATGAGCTCACTGCTGCAGCACGAAGGGCCAGCCAGCTCTGCCCTAGACATGCACAACGCTGAAGAGACCTAGGAATATACTGTCCCAGGGGGATTTCTAACTGAACCAACATCTTTCTTTGGTGCTCGCCCTCCCTCCCAAAAGCAGGCTGAGAGGATGTCCCGAGTCCTGCTCTAGCAAACGTCTCCAGGAGGGGTGGGGGGCTGCGCTGGGCACGAGGCAGGTGGCTCTGATGCTCCAGCCTGGCCTTGGTGCCAGCCCTGTGCAAGCACGGCAGGGAGAAGCCATTCCCCCTTCAAATCCCCAGCTCAGAGCAGACCAGAGGGGAGATCCAGTGCTCTTTGGGGAGCTGGGCAACAAGCTGGCCTGGACACAGCTTTGGCACAGACTGGGCTGTAACCCAGCACTCAAGTAACAACGGAGGGTTAAGGCAGGAATTTAGGCATCTGGCAGAGGGTTTTAACCCTTTCTGGGGTGCCTCTTTTGTGGATCATAACTCTTAAGGACACATTCCCTTTCCAGTCTGCTGGTTCCTGTGCTAAGCAACACAGTGCTCAGCCCTCAGTGCTGCAAGATGCCCTGTGCAAGTCAAGGCCCCCCTTCCTCCTGCCAGCCCTGTGACCAGCCACGGCTGCATGACGTTCTGCAAGACATACTTCACAGACACCAAGCACCCTCCCTGCAGTCATTCTTCCTCTCTCCGTGCCTGGCAGCATTTCAACACAAGAGCTCAGTTGCTGGCTTTCTCCAACTTTTCCTTAGCAAAATATCTTTCTCTACACCCAGCCACAAAGCTCTGTCAGGTCCCCCAGGCACCCAGACCCCACAGCTGCATGGATACAAACAGCACCATCAGATCAGGGACGTATATCAGTGGGAACTGTACCTATGTCAGGTCCCTTATTCACCTTCACAGCCCCCCCTCTCCACCCCTGCTGCCTGCCCAGCACACACAACCCTTGCTCAAGAACAACTCATCACCTGGCACACACCAACCCTGCTGCACACACCCCGTGTCCCCCCCCTCCCCTCCACTGCAGAGGGGCTCCCACAGGCACACAGAGCAGAGTGACTTGGGGACAGACCCATTGGGTGGGCTGCCATGGGGACAGTGTCCTGTGCGTCACCTTCCGCCCTGCTGCAGGCAGCAACAGCAGGCAGTAGGGGACGGCTACCCATTCCTACCCCACACTTTCGACTCAGCAACATCATAAGCTGCACCAACATCATAAGCTGCACCAACATCTTTTAAAACATTCCTTGCCCAGCCAACTACCACCCCCAGGACGGCAGACCCCTCTATCCCTCCCAGCGCAGCCCCACAGCACGGGAAGCAGCGACCGAGCGTCTCCCTTCCAACTGCATGTTTCCATCCGAGTGCGTCACAACTTAATGCTGCCCCCAGACCGTACTGCGCTATGACAGCATTGCTGCTTGTCACAGCCCTGATGTCCCCACTGGGCTGGTTTTGGCCACGGGGGCAGCCCCGGTGGCTCTGGGGTACCCCTGCCTCTTTGCCCCAGCCTGCCTGCAACGCGGGGGCCAGTGAGGACTCTTCTCTCGCTGCTACACCAGAGGCAGGCTCCCAACCGAGGTAGGATGCACTCAGAGACAGCCTGTTCGCTTCTCCCCACCTAGGACTGATGCACACCAGCGTAACACCTCCAAAACAGATGCCGGCTGACAGCGAGTGAGCTCTTGGCAGTAAAAAGCCCTTTTTTGTCCAGACAGCCACTCCTTCCTCTCCAGCTCTGCTCGGCTGGGAGCCGGGGCTGCGGCGCTGCCTTGCGGCTCTCCCCACCGCCCCAGCCGGGTGCCAGTCTGCCCTGGCCGGGCTGGCACGGCTCAGCGCAGCCCTTGGCGGGGAGCCCGCAGAGCTTGTCACTTATGCTAAGCTGGAGGGCTGGTCCCAGCGGTACGGCTCTGTCCTGGATTCTTCTCGCAGCGATGTTTTCGAGCAAGCGTTGCCGTCAAGCCATCGTAAGCGGCGCAATGTCACCCAGGTCTTGCCGTGCTCCCGCTCCCCCCGTGCCCGGGGTGGGATGGGCGGAGGGCGGCAGGGCTGGAGACGGGGACCCTCGGGCGGAGGGGGGCTGATGGGGACCCGCCTCCGCTGAAAGCAGGCAGGGGAGGGACACCGGGCTGGCCGCTCGCTACATCCATGCCAGGGCTGGGGCACTCGCAGCGGGCGGGCCGGCGGCTGTCCGGGCGTGTCCGTCCGTCCGCCCGCCCGCCCGCCCGCCTCCCCGCCGGGCGCTGCGCATCCCCCCGCGGCGCCCCCCGCTCCTCCGGCCCGCCGCTTACCGGCTTCTTCTTGCGGCGGCTCTGGAGGCGGCTGACCACCAGGTCGGTGTAGAGCACCGGCTTGAGGGTGCGGGAGCGCTGGGGCCAGCCGTAGCAGAAGGTCTCCACGCCGCGGTAGTTGCGCCCGTAGCGCACCGAGCACATGGAGCGGGACCGCATGCGCCCCGCGCTGCTGTTGATGCTGTTGACGCCGATCATCCTGCCGGCGGCGGCGGGGGGGGGGGGCGGCAGCGTGCCCGGCGGCCCTGCCCGGCCCTGCCTGCCCTGCCTGCCCTGCCTGCCGCGGCCCGCTCCGCCGCCGCCGCCGCCGCCTGTTGAAGCCGGGCCGGGCCGGGCAGGGCTCGGCGGCGGCTGCCCGACAGGGGCGGGGCCCGGCCCCGCCCCGCCCCGCCCCGCCCGCCGCAGCCAATGGCGGCCCGCGGAGCCCGGCCCGGCCGGGCCGAGCCGAGCCGAGCCGAGCCGTGGAGCCGGGCCCGCGGAGGCAGAGGCTAGCGTCCCGCCTGGGGGGACACCGTCCCTGGCGCCGATGGCACACCAGTTGCCGGAGCCGCCCCCGGAGCCGCCCCCGGAGCACCAGCCGGCCCTCCCTGCCTCCTTTCCCCCCCACAAGGCAGAGCGGGAGCAGGCGGCTGGGCTCACGGGGCTGGGGGGCAGCGGCGGTGACATCTCCGGCGCTTCCCGGGCTCCACCGGGCAGGCGGCACCTCGGCGCTGTGCCAGCCGGGCAGGCTTCAGAGCTGCTGCTGCAGCCCAGCCTGCACCAGGGGCCTCCAAAGGGCTGGGCTGGTAGGAGATCTCAGACCTTCGGCCTTCAGCGCCCACCCCACGCTAACACTCCTGCCCAGCCCTTCCAGGTCAGGCCAGAAACATCAGTAGCTAGAGCCACCCGGCTGGTTAAGGGCAGGACGCAGATGCTCCAGGGAGCTGTCCCCGTGACGAAGCAAAGAGCTGGGCATCCTTGCAGAAGGCGTGAGGATCGATGCGTAATTTAGTTAGGCTTGACTGAGCAGGAGATGCGGCCAGTGGAGAAGGGGAAATTTTCCACTCGGTCCTGACTGCTTGGCATAGTGGTCGCTGGGCAAAACTTGTGTGGGCATGGGTGCCCAGCCCGTCAGACATGCTGGGCTGCCCCTGAGGCTGGGGGGGCCACGGGAGACAGGGGCAGGGCAGCGTATTGCTCCCAGGGGAAACAGGCAAAAAAGAAATAGCCCAGGGGATTAGACTGAGCAAGCGTTCCTGAGATTACAGCTCAGAGGTGGGAGCCGGGGCTTTCTTCCCACATTGCTAATCACTTACCCAGCACTCTGAGCGTCTGAGCCCTGCCGTTGTGCCTCCAAGCTGGAAGGTGGGGGCCCATCCTACCTTCCTCCCCCGGGGACCCGACTGCATTGTCAGGCTTAATTCATTAACATCTGTGAAGTGCTCCGGCTCCTAGGCTGGAAGGCGGCACAGATTTGGCTCACTCCTGCAATCGCTAAGCAGTACCAAGAAGAAATGGGGTCTGATCTGGCCCTACGGTGTTGCTACCAGCCAGCAAAGCACAAGGTTAAGCTAATAAGAGTAAGGAAGATAGGGAAGAGCTAAGGCTCTGCAAAGTGATCAATCATGTAAAGGTCAAATCCACATCTGAAATGTAACAGACAACCAGCAAGAGCGAGTGAAATCCCAGGGGGCCTGGGCTAAAATCACACTGACAAGAGAAGAGCAACATCTCAAGAGCTAACCAAAATATCATCAGCTCCAGGACATGCCGCTTCCCCTCCTTCCTCGCGGGGTGGGCAGCTGCCTTCATTTGGCCACAGGAGTTCAGGTCCAAGCCTGCAGACGTGGGCGTCCTCGGGCATGGCATTATATGGGTTCTTGTATCCCCAGTGGGGAGGACACCCGAGTCGGAGAGCTGGGCAGCCCTGCCTGCGGAGCACGATTCTCCACGGGAGCTTTCAGAGCCAGAGGAAAGGGTTTCCAGCAGCAGCAGCTGAGTGCCAGTAAGGCATCACTGCCTCAGCTCCAGCAGCAGTGCCATGCAGGGCACGGTGAGGCACTGCCAGTGAGGGGGACGTGGTGCTCAGCTGTGAAAGCACAAGCTTTGAAGTGTTTTCGTTTCTTCTGCATAAAACTGGGATTGTTTACATGTATTATCTAGTAGCAGATAAAGTTCTTGTCTGACTCAAGCTGCCACCCGCTCTCAGGCATCATGCTGCGTTTGTCTTGGAAGTCCGCACAGCCCAGGCTCCCCACGGGTCTGTTCCTGATGCTGTCCCCAGAGTCACAGGGGATGGTGGCCTTGTGTCCCCTGCAGCCACCTAGGTCGTGCTCTGCTGTCCCCATTTCTCCAGTGGCAAGTGATGTGGGTGGGGGCCACCTCAAGCCCTCCAGCTCTGAAGCCGATGGGGCAGCAGCCTGCGCTATCTCCCCAGGCAGGCTTGGAAGAGCCCCCAGGATCCTTCTTCTGCGCTGTTGGAGCTGCCCAAGACCCAGCCCTGAGCTTTGGGAAGCCTGTCAGCCCTTTCCCTCCCCTGCTGGCCTTAGGACTAACGCATGTGCTCCTGGAAGGCTAAAATTAGCCAGCCAGCTGTGCGGCACACGTGCACAGGAACCTCGGTCCCCAGGCACGGCCTGCCAGCCAGGTCTGCCGAGGAGGCAGCATCCTACCCTGGGTAACATGACTAGTGCAGGCTGCCGCAGGGAGGGCAGAGGGAGAGGCTTTCCTTGTTTCTCTGCCCCTTGAGCCTGCACAGGGACCCAAGCACCAAGCAGCCGAAAGCAGTGGGCAGAAGGGAGAGGGTGTCCTCTCCGGCTGAGCCTGGCAAAGGCTGCCCAGGAGAGGCACAGCCCCTACAGGAGCCTTTCCTTGCCGGGCCCCTCCCCAGAGCAGGCTGACAGCGCTTTCCCCATCTCACCCATCCCAGGACCCCACTTCCCCTTGCACAGGCAGGGGCTCCCTGAAGCAGAGCGGTGCTTCAGGCGAGGAGCTGCAGCCTGCCCCACACGTGGTTCCTCACGCTGCCTTTTGCTCCCCCTCCCCAGCACGGCTCCTGTACAGAGGCGGCTGAAAAGCGGCGGTGGGAAGCACCACAGCTGCAGAGGGAACAGGCCATTTTTAGCAGAGCAGCCTCCCCACTGCTGGGCTGCGGGCAGAGCTGTGCGGGGCTGTGCTGCAGCACTGCAGCCTCCCACCGCTGCTTTACATCCAGCAAAGGTCTTGGCCCCTGCCCACGAGAGAAAGCCTGTAGCTTCATGGTACTTGCTCACCACCCTATATCCCACTGGCTGGGATCTGATTGGGTAACTTGATCTTGCATGTTTAAACTGCTGGTACTTTTGGGGGTGAAGTTTAACAGGGATGCGGCAGTGCCTGAAGTGGGGGTACCCAACCGTGGGGCGCCGGGGGCTGCAAAAGGGACATGCCAAGGAGCCTGTGGAGCTTGGATGCTCTGGGGCTCAGCAGTACTGGAGGGCAGGGGTCCTCATTGTGGATGTTTCTATTCCATTTTGGGTGCTTAAAGCCTTTTCTGGATCTGGGTTTAAAATTAGAGGAGAATTTTTCCTGAGTAACTCCTTTTACTGGTGAAGCGTGGGCTGAGAGGGAGGACAGCCCTATTGAGAGCTGCTGGTAACCCCTTAATGATGGGGTGAGCGACACAGCCAGGAATAGACCCACAGAGGCTGAAAAGGGAGCTCAGCTTTTCACCCTCCATTGCCTTTTTTCATCGACCATCTCCCCCCATTGTGGCTCCGGCACCCTGTGGGAACTCATCTTCCACATCACGAGTATTTACCAACTGTAGCGCTTCACCAACAGCAATGGTTTCTGCCCAGCGGGTCCCATGGGAGCTAATCCTATTCCCAGGGCCTGAGATGGAGAGACGGCAGCTCAGAAAACCTTCCCGAGAACAGGCGATGCTGGAGAAGGGCAGCAGTCTGAGGCTGGAGATGCTCACTGAGCGCTGCCCTCCCAGGCCAAGCCCCGCTGAGAACTGGGTCAGGCGGGGAGAAGGCAGGAGTCCCGCCGCTCACACCAGTGCAGTGAGTTCCCAGCTCTGGGACTTTAACCACCAGCCTACCCTCGCCATCGCCATGCCTTGCCCGTTTCCCAGAGGGAAACATTCCCTCTGCCACCACAGATGGCTCCAGTCCCAGGGCCTGGCCACGGCTTTGGGCTCCAGCGCTCCAGGGAGCCAGGAAGGGCTGAGAACCATGGGGTCAATGCCACAAAACCTCTGGCTGCAGCTGGGCACACCAACCCTAGTAAGCTGGCCCCACATGTGCCCCCTTGCCTGTGACGCAGGCAAAGCAGGAGCAGTGAGGGCACCAGGACCCCAGCTGGAGCTCCGGTGTCCTCCTGGGGGAACGGGGCAGCCCATGTCCCCCTCAGCAGGGCAGGAGGAAAGCTGCAGGCTAAGGGACCACCACTGTTCCTGCATGAGAATGGACACATTCACAGCATCCCACATAGTCATCTATGTGATCCCACCCAAAACTCTCACTTTTGCTCCTGCTGCGTGGCTGGCCAGGGAGAGCAACTGAATTTACCTTGAGCAGCTCCTTGGGGAAGTCAGTGCCTCCATTGAGCCCCTCCAAGTTGCCAATGAAGTCAGAGCAGGACATTCTCTTCCCGATGTTCTGGGGGAGCCAGGAGGAGAGAAACATGGGGGGGTTACCTTTGGGCCAGGGGGCCGGTGCTGGCTGGAGCAGGTCCCACAGCCCAGGAACAAACCCCCTGTCTCTGCAGTGGGGTGAGGGACCAGCCAGCTCTCAGGGAGGCTGCTTGAAGGTGTGGGGAAGCTGCCAGCTTTGCCTAGACTCTGGGAGTCTTAAATAGCCTCCGTTTTCTAAGTTGGGTGCTACCTGCTCCCATGGCAGCTAGTTTTGGAGTCTCACTCCCACCCTCTTTCCCTGTCCACTTTCCTCTTCTGTCCTCATCCCACCTCCACATCTTCCAGCTCAGCACGTCTCCTCCAAAGTCCCTCCTTCGCCAGCTCCCTCTCTCACTCATCCTTTCTCCCCTCTCCTCCCCCAAACACATTAGGGGTGACCAGCCCTCGTGGGTCCAGGGTCCCGTACCTGCAGTTCAGGGTGGTGGGGACAGACAGTGCAGGGACAGACGGGGCCGATGGCAGTGGGAACTTACGTGTCCATGCAGATCTGTGTTTAGCAGCATCAGGGCGCAGGTGAGGGTGTGGGCTCCATCTGCAGCACAAGCACAGGACAGGAATTAGAGCCCCTGGCTTGGCCCCGCAGCTGGTGCTCCAGCCCCTCAGCATCTCAGGCAGGGCATGGGGGGCTCTGAGCGCCCAAGGCAGCCCCGAGCCCACTCCTCCCGCCCCAGGCACGCAGGGCACACAGCAGTCAGCGTAGTGCTGGCAGCACGCGGGCAAGTAGGTAGGAGGCCACTGAATCAAAGCTGGTCCCAAACCTGAGCGTACAAACTCCTTTTCAAGCCTGCATCCCTTTCAGCCAGACAGCGATGCTGCAGCTAATCCTGCAGAGCTCCTAGCACGGCAAGGTGGGACCGGCACAGCCCTCTGCCAGCCAGGCAGCCCAAACCTCATCTTGCCCCAGAGCCAGCCCAGAGCAGACCCAGCACGTGAACACACATAGGAGAGGCGCAAAGACGTTTAAACAGTACAAAGTGGGTGTCTGTGCCGCCCTGAGTGCTGGGCACCCGAGTTTTCTCACCTGGCTATTCCCTGAGCCGAGGGTCTGAGAGCTGGGGTGTATTTGGTGAGGAGGGCCTTCTCTCGCCTCTTGTACTAATCTGCTCAAGGTCAGAATTAAGGATGGGTTGAGCCCTAATTATGCATGATCCAACTGGAGGAGCTTTTTTTTTAAAAAAAAAAATCTAAAGCATCTGCCATTTGAGGGAAATGACATCTCTGGGGCTGTCTCCTAAGGCGTCAGTACAGGCTCTCAGCCTGCTCTGTTTCAGTTTGAGCACCTTCACCGACTTGACAAATGCATGGGCTCGCTTGAAAGACACACACGCGCACACGGATACGCACAGTTTCTTACCCTCCGAAGAGATGGCATTGGGATTACACTCGTAATACCGCTGGGAAAAGTGAGCCAGCACTCGTTCTCGCTCTTGCGTCTCTCCCATCAAGGCCAGCTCCTTTAGAAAGGACCTGAAGAAGCAGCAGCAGCAGCAGCATTGGTCACACTTGAAGCCCACCAGCAGCTTCTCCAACCCACCTTGCGCAGGAGTGGAGCTGTGCTTTCTGGTCTGGAGACCCCCCTATGTGCCGGACGAAGCCCTGCCATTGCACATCCCTCTCAACCAACTGCAGGACTCCCCTCCAAGCCCACAGCATCGTACCCTGCCAGCACATCACAGAGACCTGCAGCCAGCCCTGGGCACTATGCCGGGGAAGGAGGTGGGGGTGACACCAAGAGGCTCTGAGCTTAAGGCCTGGAAAGCCAGTCCTAGGTGAACCTGACTGTCACCCAGCTGCACTGACTGGTGAGTTAAGGGGGATGCTCTTTTGCAGTTGCGTGGCTGAGAGACCACTTTGGGACTCAACCCCCGCTATATAAAAGGTAAGGGGATCTCCAGGTGGGAGATGGGGGGTCTGCCTGCTCCTGCAGATCCCTGTGCGGGTGTGGAGCTGTGGAGGGCATGGTCTGCTAGGACCCCACTCGGCCACCACACACGCACACATGTACACGCACTCAGCTCTGACCTGAGAGCCTGGTCCAGGCTCATCCCCGTGAACACGAAGAACTTCAGATATTCCCCTGCCACCATCTTGCTGAACTCGTTGCTGAAATAGAAAAGGGGTGAGCGAGAGTGGGATTGA
Source organism: Nipponia nippon (assembly GCF_047370975.1). NCBI lineage: Eukaryota > Metazoa > Chordata > Aves > Pelecaniformes > Threskiornithidae > Nipponia > Nipponia nippon. The sequence goes on from NW_028262347.1 coordinate 104,580,525, forward strand.
CCAGACTGTGGGGACAGCAAAAGGCACACAGGAGTTGGGGTGGATTCCAGGAGGCTGGGAGCTCCCCAGGGCTGTGGGAAGCATGCTGGGGACAGAGACACCCCACACTCCCATGAAACTCAGAGGAGTCACCCACAGATCCAATGGGAATACTGGGCATGTAAGAGAAACTGGAGAAGCTAGAGCTGGAAGGGACCACGAGAGGTCAGCTAGCCATCGCCCCATCACCTTACTGAAGCATCCAAGATGCAGTCATGGTAGGAAGGTACCAAAACCTGGATGTCTTTTAGGTTTTAAGACCTTTAGAGGGAACACCTGGTATCTGTAGCAGGTGTACCAGTCACAGGCAGTGGGCTCTGGGGTCCTGCCAGCTCTTCCCTGCCAGCCCAGTGCCCTGCAAGGGCAGCAACCGTGGGTACACCACGGGCGCAGGTGGCCCCCTTGTAGAATGGGCCGTTCCTTGCAAATACCCACACGTACTTCTTCCCCAAGTGACGGGCCACATCTGCTTTTTTAAAGCCATCCAGGTTGTACAGCCTCTTGGCCAGGCGTTTAGCAGCCTCCAGATCAGCCTTGTGCCCGTTGGAGAGGGTGTCCGTGCTGCCCAGGGCCAGCTGCTCCACGCTGTCCATCTCCGAGTCTGAGTCTGAAACCAGCTGGCTCAGGGGGTGGTCACTGCAAGGGGAAGGGACACTCCACATTAGCCTGCCTACAGATCCTCTTCTCGTTCAGCTTCTTGGGAAATGCAGGCTCCTCACAATGCTTCGGAGACCAGCTACTCACTGCTGGGACCCAGGATGAACAACACTGCTTAGAGACACTCCAAGGTTGGGTCTGGGAGCTAAGGGAAGGTTTGGGGATGCGGCTGGAGGAGACAGGGGGTGACAGGACAGCTCCAGTGACTGATGACGGGACCAAAGCACCCAAACCCATGTCCAAACTGGATGTAGAGAGACAGGACAACTGCTCCAAAGTTCCCCACCCTGAGCCTGTGAAACTGCATGTGTGGGCTCAGGCTCTGCCAAGCTCAGCCGTAGCGGAGACTTTGAGCAGAAACATGTGCACATCACATGCTGTCCTACAGATCTGCACTCATTTTTTAACCTGGACAAACTCCTCATGCTGCTCTTGAGCACAGTTTCTACCCAAGACAAGATGACTGTAATTTCTTCGCTCGCCTCTTCCCACCCACAGACTTCAAAGCACTTCACAGAAGGGAAAACTGAGGCAGAGAGGGCGAAGACGAAGGAAACACACACCCCCCGAGTCTCCCAGCACACAGCGGGGTGTACTGTCTTCTTCAGGCTGCCCATCAGCTCTCAGCCCACCATGCCTTAAATGGCCACGTTAGGAGACGCTCTTGGCTTAGCCCCCGAAGCAGTCTGACTCAGCAGCACAGAAGTTATCCCAACGAAAAAACTGGTTGAATCTAATCAACAACAAACGTTAGGCAACTCTGACCTCGCCCAAATTTTCTGGCAGACCTCACAATGTTCCAGTCTGATTTATTTTTAAAAGTCTCTAATTGACTTTTAAGAGGCCTGCTCTCCTGAGCCAATTACCCAGGCCAATCTCCTTGAGGCTCCATTTCTTCCACGAAGGATGAGCCTCCTTGCTGCTCAGCACTGTCTGTCCCAGGGGAGCCCTGCACAGCACTGGCAGGCTGCCCTGTGCCTCAGGGGGCTCTCAGGTGCCTTCTTCCCAGCATCCCAGCCGCGTGCAGCAGGGGAAGCTGCTCTGTGCTCAAACCCACGGGCCAGACACTTCCCTGGTGAAAGCAGCTCTGACACCCTGCGAGTCCCTGGGGAGATGCACTTGGCTCATACCACGGCTGAGCCTGTCAGTGCTGGGCAGTGATTGTGGTAAGACCTGGACGGGTGGCCCAGGGCAGATCCGTGCCCATTTGGCCCCAGCCCTCCCCAGGGAGCCTGACCATCGCCCCATGCCACCCTGGTGGGAGCAGCCACAAGAGTGGCCACAAGGTCGCTAGGAGCTCACCAGCTCTGAGTCCACCTGCTCTGGGGAGCTGCACTGGGCAGGTGGCTTCCAGCATCACTGTCCGCAACAGCAGCACACCCCGTCCTGCAGGCATCCCTCCCACCTGCCTAAAACCTCTCCTCCTCCCAAAATTGTGTGGCCGCATCCAAAGGTGCTGCTGGCGTGGGCCCTGGTGCCCGCTGCCCTCCAGCTGTGCCCGGCTGTGCCTGCACTGGCTGGCAGGGCCAAAGCTGCCCCAGGGAGTGCCCGACAGCAGAGCAGGCTGGGTGCTGCTGGGCCAGTGCTGAGCACACACCTCGGCCCCACTCTGGCTCCTTGTGCGGCTGCAGCCGCTGTGCCCTCAGCCAAGGACAGGGCTCACGGGCTCTTTGCTTCCCAGCAGCCGAAGAGATGAATCCATCCCAGCAACCGGTACCTGCCAGCCATGGGTTGTGGCGACTGTATTTTTCACTAAAACTCTTTCTGCTATCACAGGGGCACAGGCACTGTCCCCTTCCCAGGCCAGCAGCTCCAAGGCTGCTTTTCCAGCCACAGGCTGAGCTACAAAACTCAAAGCCACCCCTCCACCACTCCCCATGCTCCAACTGCACCTCCAGAGCAAGCAGTGGCTCAGTCACCCTCTGAAGACCTTTTCATTCTTCTCAACCACCACCACTAAAAACTCCCAATACCCTTCTGGACCTTGCCTGTCCTGCGTGAGAAGTTGTCCTCCCTCACACATCTGGTTCCTGGAGCCTCCAGTGGCAAACCTAGAGCTCTGAGTCTCTCCCCCCCATGACCCCTCTTCCCAATCTGTGGTCCTCTGCTCTCCTACCTAGTGCTGAGCATGCAGGCATGGGGCCATTTACAAAACCTCTCGTCCTTCAACATCTGTATCTCCCTGCAGGCTCCCAACCCATGGCTGCAATTCTTGCCTTGCTTCTTCTTGCAATGGGCACACAGGGATCACAGCCTGGGTCTCAAAGCAGCTCTACCAGCGGGATCTACTGTCCCCTCCCTCACCAAGTCCCCATACTGATTTGGGATTTTACATCAGCAAAGCATAACCTTGCTCTCAGGATGAGGCACTACCCAGCCATGCCATGAAACGGGTTTTCTTCCAACACTCAAGCCACTCTCATGCTCTTAAATATGGACCATCAGCCTCGATAGGCTGCAAGTGCCCATTCGTGGCACCTGTCTGTCACCACTCAAAGCCTCAGCTGGCTTGGAGAATGTGCATCTTAAAGAGAGAAAACCAAGAGCCCAATCCTCAAGCAAATGGAGAACAGAGCAAAGAGACATGTCCACGTCTGAGGCAACTGAGGTGATGCTGATTTTCTTGCCAATGAGCTAATGTCTCAGGGTGAGTTTTTTCTAGTGTACTTTCTGAAGTGACATTTCAGTTCAGCTTGAAGAAACACTGAGATAATATTTTCTACATTAGATACATTTTCAACCCGAGAACTGGCCCACACTTAAGGAATAAACATCAAATTTGGTATTGTGCGAGTAGCCTCAGCGTGCCTGAAATGAGTCATCCCCGAGCGGACCCAGCGCTAGCTCATCCCTCTTCCTGCTGCCTGCCTGGGACAGCCACTGCCACCCCCCGTGTCACCGGGAGCACAGGTCCCCTGCCACCTCAGAGGTGTTCGCTAGAAAGCCCAGGTCCCCAGTGCCTGTGTTGGCAGCAGCAAGGTGCTTCTGGGGGTCCCTGCAAGGAAGGCACGTGATCCAGCTCAGGGCTCTCCCTGGGACAGAGGCTCTTCCTCAACCACCTCCCACCCCAGCTCAGCACAAGGACCAGGTTCTGCTCCCAGCCCCACGGAGCAGCTGCAGGACCATGGTCCTGCTTGGGGCCACCGCACCACAGACACTCCTTCTCCAGGGCCAGATGCTTCTCCAGCTCCCAAATGTTCCTTCCTGGGGCCAAACGCTCCTTTCCGGGAGATGGATCTTTGTCTCACCCCAATATTCCTCCTCTGGTTGACTGCCCAGAGCCCAGCAGGAGAGACCACAGCACCTTCCCTGGTTGCAATGCAGTGTATCACTGCAGGAGTCCTGACATCCTCTCCACCTTGCCACCACAAACTGGGCTCACCCGGCACTATGTTCGCTCCACGGCTCTCAGCAACCAGGAGCAAATCTTCTCACCTGGATGTGGGGCAGCAATAAGGCACTAGCTCAGCAAAGCCTGCCCCGGAGGGCTGACCTCCAGCTCCTGGCTGCCAGCAGGCATGTATCTGCATGGTGGGACCCTTCCTGCACCAATGCCCTGCTCCCCAGAAGCGGGGAAGGAGATACATCCCTGGGGACAGGCTGGGCCGGGTGGCCATTGGTTTCAGCTGGGGGTGCTCAGCTGAGCTCCTGGGTTGTCCAGGTCCTGCCTGACACATTTCCAGGTGAGACACCTGCTGTGGGAAAGTCAAAACCTCCAACCACAAACCGTGCCACTTGCTCCCCACGGGAGGCTGGTTTGCATCCTGCACCATGAAGGGAGAGGGCAGGGAGCCAGGTTGAGTCCATGAGGGATACATGTATGAGGCAGAGCAGCACTCTGACCTCGATTCCCGATGCCCTGCACGCATGGCTTGATGCCCGATGCCTCCGCCAAGCAAGCCCAGCCTGCCTAATATTGCTGCTAAGAATGTACCAGACCGGATCTTTGGCTGAGCTAAATAAACGCAGCTCCCTCCATCGGTCTCAGCGGAGTGACTTTGATTTATGACAGCCAAGATCTGGGCTGGTTCATTCCTCGCAGAATTGAAGTTAGGGCTGGGAGGACACTTGAAGGTCAGCCAGGCCAGCCTCCAACCACAGGCAGGGCTGGTCCTGCTTTCTGGCAGCTCTGGAGTCCAACCTGGTCCTCAAATCCCCCAGCCACAGAGGCACCCACCAGTGTTACTGCTGCCAGATCCAGGTAGGACGGAACTTTGGGCAGCTGTGCCCCTCCTCAGTCCTGTTTCTCTGCAGACTTCCAGAGCCTCCCCTGCAGCACCAGCCCTCTCTGGAGATGCTTGCCTGTCCTCCATCACCCCATCCCACCAGCCCCTCTTGTGGGGGGCACAACCACTCCTGCAGAAGACAAGGGCTGACTCTGCAATCCCACCAATTTCTGGAGCCAGCTTGAGAGCCTTAAAATCCGGTTACTCACCTGCTGGGTGGAGGGTTATCTTCTCTTTCAGAGACACACAGACACAGGGGTCAGTGCAGGGAAACCTGGGTCTCTCAGACCCTTGGGCAAAGCCCAGCCTAGGGGCTCTGGGTCAGATCTGGGGGCTGGGATTAATGCCTGACACAAGGGGTTGCATCCCACAGGGATGTGCCACTGCCCATGCCTCTGTGGGCAGCCCTGCCAGCCCCAGGACCCTGCCTGCTGCCCCCATCTTCCATGCCATGGAGCACCTGCCCCAGCCCCCAGCATTGCCAACCCATCCTGTGCCCCAGCTCCTGCTGCTCTTCATGGCTTGACATGGAAATGCTTGGGGGAAAATCTCCCCCCAGGCTTGTGCCCCATTTCTTGCTGTGCCAATGCTTGTGGGGTGACCTCTTCAGCCTGCGCCCCAGCCTTGTCCCCCTCCTGTGCTGCTATCCCACGCCATCCCTCCCTTCCCCTATCTCCATCCTTTCCTCGCTGCCCTCCTTCCTCTGCGCAGCCCTCTCCCCCCACCCTCTGAATCCACCCCACGGGGCCCCAAACTGGGCACAGCCCTCAGGGCATCATCTCACCAGTTTGCTCAGTGCCAACTGGGAGCTCAGGCCAGCTGACAGACCTGCACTGGGCTCTGGAAGGGCGGGGGGGGGAGGCGCACCGTCTCACCGACTGCTGCAGTAACAAAAGGGACCTTATAAAGAAACACAGCGGAGCTTATTGGCAGGACCCCGGCGCTCCAGCACAGGCCAGCAGCCGCCATCTGGCAGGGAGGAGGGTTCGCTCCCGGCGCATCCTCCGCCCGGGGCGGCTGCCAGCGCCACGGCCTCCCGGGCCGCCCACGGAGCCGCAGCTCCAGGGCTGAGCTCTCCCTCTAGCGAGGCTCCGGGCGTGCTGCCCCTCGCTGTGGTATCCGGCCCTTTTCACCAGGCGGTTTGCAGTCCCCCCCTTCGCTGCTGCTTCTCCTGCCTGCCCTTCTTTCTGTCCCCCCTCAGGCGATGCCCCCGAGTCGGGTCCCGGCAGAGCCTGCCTCGCTCGCCTCCCACGGGGGGCAAGTCACGTCCCCCCCTCCGCTGGCGCTCCTCAGGGACCGGCACGGCTGTGCCTGGGGCCAAGGCTGGCTCCGGAGCAGTGGGACGGGCAAGGGAAGCTGGGTGGCTGGATCTCAGGGGGCTTCTACCCCCAGGGAGATGCAATTTGCCCATTTACATCCCATCCCGCCTGTGGGGCCGGCAGCCCCGGGCTGCCTGTATATGGGATTGCGGCAGGAGAGGCGGCACTCCAGGCTCTGCTCGCACCCGGCAGTACGGCAAAGCCTGGGGAACCAGATCCACAGTTGCAAAAGTCTGGCTGCCACCACAGAAGCAACCTCCCTGCAGTCCCCAGGGCTGCCCCAGCTCCCACCCCATCATCTTGCCAGCACTGCCTCTGCCTCTGGCCAGCCCCTCCAGCCCCAGGGGGACCCCACCAGCCCTGGAGGGCTCTGCCCCACACCGTGCTCTGCAGGTCACTGCCACCACCCCGGGGACAGACTGCTTTAACTGCAGCCCTCTGCCCAGCAAGAGCAGGGGACCTGCACACCTTCACCTCCCGCCCAAACGGGGAGATAACCTACTCACACACTGGGGGTGCCACCGTGAGGTGTCCTGCTGTGGAGGGGTGGGGAGGGGGTTCCCACTCTGGGACCCTTGCTGTTCAGCCACTGCTCCCTCCCTTTTAGCCAAGGCCACCGGAGGACGCAGAGGCATCCCAGCGCCCTGGGGAGGCCTCTCCAGGTCTGCACTTAGGCACATTCCCCATGCGCAAGGTCAAGATAAAAGCGTGGTCTCAGACTATCGTGTGCCGAGGGACACCAGAGCCTTGGCATGAGCTGCAAGGCTGCATGAACCAAGGCCACCAACCGTGGGGGACACCGCGTCTCCTGGGCAATGCAGGGGGCATCACCAACTTGGCTGCTTCTGCCACTGAGAGAGATGGAAAGTCATGGGCTGCAGGGCCATCCAGACCCCAGCCATTGCAACAAATAATGTCAAAGGTTTCGGAGGCACAAGAGGGACAGCATTAGGGCACATACAGGTCTAGACTCGCTGGCCTTCTTCACCAGTCACCCCTCACACTAAAGCCCTGCAGCCCGACATCACCTCTGCCAACCCTGAGGCCGACAGCCAGCATAAAGCCCAGCCTCCACCGCAGAGTCCCCTGCCTGGGGTCCCCAGTCCACCTGAGCTGGTGGCAGTCGGTCTGTACTGCTTGTGACCATTGGTGGTGGCAAATCCCCTGCTCTGGCCCCGCCGATGTTGCATTACAATGGCTGCAGAGGTTCCTGAGCTCCTTTCCCCAGCAATTTCCATTAAAGACCCCTTAATGGGAGCATCACAAGGATAATCCCCACTCGAGCAGATCAGCCCTGCCAGGCACCAGGAGCCGCTGACTCCAGCTCAGGGGAACCTTTGAGCAACCAGCCCAGACACTTCTTCAAACTATTTGGGAAGCTTCAGCTTCATGATCGGCTCCACTCAGAGTCTAGAAAGTTGGTGGCACCAGTGATGGGGAAAGAGAAAACTTCTTGCACCTCTCCCTTGCCAGAAAGCCCTGCTGCCTGAGGACTGACCCTGCAGATGATGGGCTGCCCTAGCCCCTGGTACTACCCCATGCCTTCCCTGCTTCCCAGTCTAGCTCATGCTGTCAGTCCCAGTCTCCGCTCCTCTCCACCGCATGACACCAGATCCCAACCACACCTGCCTCCCTGTCTGCATCACCCATGGGGGCTGCAAGGGGAGGCTCACTCCACGCCAGGGAGCAGAGAGCTGGGCTGCTGCCTGCCGGGGGCCTGCACACCTTATTTCTCACTGGATGCAGGGGCAGAGAAAGTTAAGAAATATCGACACCTAAAAGAGCAAATTCAAGAACTGACAAACACTAACATTACTAAATTTATGGGATTTCCCTCAGGAGCACATGGAAAATGGTATCAAGGGAATTATGAGTTATTGAAAGAATTAGGACTCTCAGGTTCTCGACAGGAAAAGGTCACTCATTGTTTATCGAATTGGACGTTATTTTCATCAGTAGATATTGTGCATATATTTGTAAGTACAGACTGTTATAAGATCATAATGAATTAATGAATTGTAATTGTATTGTTTAATGGACTGTAAATAAACTGATTTCTTCTATCTTTCTATCTAAGGCGGGAGCCGGACCCCACTGGAGACTGCCAAAGGCGACACATCAGGGTGTGATAGTACGTAGGGATGATAACGGGCTCGGAATCATGACGCGTCATCTAAATTCCTGCCAAAAGACATTAAGTACCGGTCTTTACCAAGGTGGATGGGCCACCTTTACTTAACCCAGAAAAGGAACATGTATAATTTTATGTATGTTTGATAAATAGCCAAATGCCTCATCATCTAATTAGCGACACGCATTATTTCTCACCATCTTTCCTGCAGCCTCCACTTCAGGCTACTGCTGGAGCCAGGGCACCGGCTCACTCGCTGCAGGCAGCATGGCCCATCTGAACATCATCCACAGCCCAGGAGATGGGCAAGAAACGGGGCCTGAACGGGACTAGGAGAAGAGCTGTGCAGGGACCTACTGATAAAAAAGGGAACCGCTTCTAAATGGGGAAAGTAGTTGCTTGGGACTCTGTGTGCCTGTGTAACAGAAGGCGAGGCTGGTGCTTATGGTGCTATGGAAAGGCCAAGCTCGGGGTCCCCAGGCCAGGGAGTGCAGTGAGGGCTGCAGCCGGGTTCCCCCCGCGCTCCCCTGCCACCAAAGCAGAGGTACTCCTGCTTGTGAGGCTGGAAGAGAAGACAAGAGGCTCAGCAAAGGTGGGCTCAGCAAAGATCTAGGGCAGTTTGGGGGACACACACACAACACCCCTCCATGGCCTGTGCCGCAGCCCAGTGCTGCTCTGAAACCTGAGCTAGGAGGGGAGGACAGCACTGCAGCATCTTCGGCACTGCTGGCACGCTCTGCGCTCCACTGACTATAAACCAGTGAGGAAAAACCTCTGTTAAGCCACGTTATTGCTATTCCTGCTGCCACTGTGTCTCTGCACCCTCACACCTCCCCATGCCCCTGCAGCGGGGTTGCTGTGGTACAATGGCACCCTGTGGATGGTAAGTCAGACACTGTCCTCTCGGTTTCTCCAGGGTGCTCTGTTTGGGTCCCTTGCCTTGGCAGAGGAATAGGAAGACAATTCTTCCTGCAGAGAGCACTGATCATGGCTGGATACTGCCACCCTTCACTGCCTCGTGCCTCTCAGACATCAAAACCTTGCCTGGCCTCTGTGCCACCATGTCCCTGGCTTCAGTGTCGCAAAGAAAGGGAAGGCTTAACCCGGCACCTCTCTGCCCCAAAATGCCCTTGGAGTGATCCAGGGACCACAGAGCAGACGCAATACCCCACTCTCCTCTCTTGACTGCAGACACCAGAGAGGACACAGAGCTCAGATCCCCACCTGGCCACCCCAAGCTGAGCCTACGAGGACGGTGCAGGTTGCGACCAGAAGTGACATAGGTTTGGTTTGGAAAAAGACCAAACCCAAAAAAGTTTGGTGTGGAGAAGGCCAAGGCCTAGAAAGTGGACGAGGGATTCGGGAGGCTCTGGCATTGCACAGAAGGTCACCATGCAAGGAGGCAATGCAAACAGGAAGGTCAGCACTGGCATGACTGAGACACCAAGTTCTCCGAGAGCCACCAGCTCTGCAGCTGAACCACTGGAGCAGACCTGACATCCAGATCGGACCTGACCACACTCCAGATGAGCGTACCCTGGCAAAGGGAAAAGGCACAGCCTGCCAACCTGCCACATCGCAAGTGCCTCAGCCCAAGACCTTGCTGGAAGGGGGAGGAGTGCAGGAAGGTAGTTTCTCAGCCTGGACATGGTCTCACATAGAGACAAGTTGGAAGTGGTGGGGCTAAGCTCCCCCAGAGATCTCCCCAGGCGTGGGGCAGCCATCCTGAGCCTGGGTGCAGGCAGGCTCGGAGCAATGTACGGGGAGCCTCTGGTGGGCTGTGCTCATCTCTGCCCTCCATCTCCAAATATACACAAGACTGAGGAGATTCAGGAGGCCAGGACAATAGGTACAAGACCATGGGACTCTTGCTCTCAGGAAACAGGAGGCTGCTACTCAGATGGTGAGGGACGCAGCAGTATCAGGAAGTCTTGGCCTCCAGGAGGGAAAGGCTGTTGAATTTCTACTGGTACTCGAATTCTGACTGTCCTCTCCCCACAGCCACCATGGATGCTGAACTGTCCTGCAACAGGAACCACAACGAGACTGAAGTCCTGGGACGCCCTGCGTGCTAGGCTGGAGGAAACCTCACAGCCCGCCAGCACCAACAAAGCTGGCAAAGATGAAAAAGGAGATGTACTCCCACTGACATGCCTACCACAACACCATGGTGATCACTGGCCTGATCGGTCACTTGACAGAAAATCCAGCACACCCAGTCCTGACCCTTCCCCCCTTCCCCAGCAACACAGGTTAGGCTCCGGCTGCAAAACACGCCGCACAGGGTTAGACTCCACACCGAGCCTTGGTGTCCCAGCTGGACAGCAAGCAGCTTTGGTCACTCACCTCATGTTGGAGGCCAAGGGAGTACCAAAGCTGTCCTCTGAGCGGCAAGGGCTGTGCCAAGCACCCTTCCTTCGCCTCCCCCGCTCCTCCTCCCTCTCTGTCCAGGGGGCATCTGTGGCCGAACTGGTCCCAGAGTCTGGCTCCAAGTGAGCCAGAGGAGCAAAGTTCTCCTCGATCAGCTTGGCGCTGTCTCGGATCTGTCCCTGTATTTCTGGGGTGAGGGTTGGGAGGTCAAAAGTGAAAAAGGTTCCATGGGTGCGGGCTGGGGAGGAGAGGATGTCAATGGAGTCGAGGCTGGTGTAAGATGTGCCTTTGGCTCGATGGGACTCCATGATGCTCTCAAAATGCTTGCTGAAAGAGTCCATACCATCCTTGGAGAGGCTGTGCCCTAGGAGGAAGGGCACTGGAGACTTGAGCATACCCTGTGTGTCTCGGTCCATGATCCTAGAGGGAAAGAAAGCGAGAAGAACTGGTCACTGAGGAGGAAGTCACTGAAGGATCAAAGCCCTGAAACAAAAGCCCACACGCTGCTCCAGAAGGAAACTGGGGAGGGCAGAAATCTCCTCCGAACATCTGTAGACCTCCAAGGAAACGCCTCGCCTGCCCAAGACATCATGGGAAGAGGGACTGGGCTGGCCTCCCTCCAGACATATGCTTCTCCTTTAACGTGCCACAGACTTTTGTTCCTTTAGTGGCTCATCCTCATAAGAAGCTTATGAGATGGCTACTGCTCCCAGTTACTTGACTTGAGCTTAGATCCAATAAAGGGCTCAAGCACCAGAAGCAGGATGTGGTTCAGCTCCATTTCCAACCAAATCTAGAAGTGGCTGAATTTTCCAGGAGCCTTCAGAGCTCCCAGCACCCAGAAGGCTCCTCCTGAAGCTGCTCAGGACAGCGCGACACCTTCTTCCATGAATGCAGCACTGTGGTTGCTGAGCACTGCGCTCAGAGCATGATCAACACCAGCCTGCAAGGTCTGCTGGCTGGTTCCAGGAGGCATTTGGGACCCAGCACAAGGCGATGTTGAGTCCCAGGAGACATCTGGGACCCAGCATAAGGCGAAGCTGAGCCCCAGGTTTCCCCAGGCAGTACCCAGCTCTGGGCTCGGGGACCTGAGCTGGCCCATGTCCTAGAGGCCAGGCTTGGTCCTGGCTTATCATCTTGTCAGGGATCAGCCCCGCAGGAAGGCCCAGCCTGTCTCTAATGCAGGTCTGCATCCAGTCCAACACAGGATTTTCTTAACCCTGAAGCCCTGAGTGTTTTGTCCTGTAAATGAGGTGAAGTGCAGCCTGCCCATCCGTCTGAGCACGTGACAACAGGGACATTTCCAACCCAGGGAACATCAATGCTTCAGCCGTACAAGCATAAACACAGCCCTAAAAGCCTACTTTACTCATAAGCCACTATGATTTTATTAAAGCGGCAGAAAAGCACTTGTTATGCCACTCTCTCCTCTGATTAAAGGAGAGGAACTGCTCCAGCTTGTCATAACATTTGTTATGAACAAACAGCTTCGTACAGAGGGCTCAAAAGATGCATTGCTGTTACAAGCACCAAATGATTTTCATTCATTAGCCTTCACATACCGCTCAAAAATCTCACCCTTATTACTTCAGCAGGCCAAGAGCCGACAGCTTGACTCCCCCAAAGTGCCGCCTGGCTTCAAGGGGAGCGCAGCTAAGCCAGATGCAGGCAAGCAAGGCAGGATGGAGGCTGCTCTCCCCCATCCACCAGCATTTCCCTGGCTCCGCAGCACTGCTCCATGCTTGTCCTTGCCAGAAAGCCACCCCAGAGGTGGCTGCTCCTGGGGCTCCTACGGGAATGCAGGACAAGGCAGAGAAGACCTCTTTAACATCTGTAGATGAGCTCTACAGATGCGAATGTGCATTCACCATCCAGTGAATTCACCCAGCTGTGTGCTACCAAACCAAGCTAACACCGCTGACTTCATTTTGCACCTCGAATCCATAAGGAGGGCGATGGGCTGTGCTGGGGAGGACATCAGCGGACGGAAGGGACTTTTTTCCCAGGAGAGGGAGCTGGGCTCATTCTTGTGATCAAATATATTGCCACCAAGCCACAGGAAAAAACACAGCTGGTTTTGTCCACACCATCCAAGCTCTGGAAGCAATCTCTCCACCCCGAAATATCAAGTGCAAAGCCATTCAGCTCCAGAAGGATCTAGTCTCAGCAGCATGGGTGAAATGCTGCCTGTGCACACCACTCCTGCTCGGACCTAGACGCTTCATCAGCCCCCACTGTGCTGCCAAGTCCTCCCCAGCTGCCGCCCCCCTTGCACCCCGCTCTGGCCCCCCAGGAAGGGTCACCAAACCGTCACCAAGCCAGACAAACGCAGCTGGGAGGAGCAGAGGAGGGGAGGAGACACAGAGGCTGTAATCGAGCATCTGCGCAAGGGTGACGGGCAGCAGGAAAGCAAATAGGTTTCCAGCCTTGAGCTCGGGCAGGAGAGGTGGTGAGCCTTCCTTGGGAGAGGGCCAGGTGGGTACAGAGGGCAAGCGGATCCCAGGAGCCAATGGCCGTGCTGCATTGCACATCAGCGCCAAAGCCAGCAGCACTTCAGGCGAAGGCCTGCCTGCGGGGACCGCGGGGGTCTGAGCAACCAGGCTTCAGCGGCTGCGTCTGACAGCTAACGGATGGGAAGAGGCTCACCCTGCCTGGTGCTGCAGAGCCATGCCAAAATATCTCTCCTCAGGCCCTCAGCAGTTTTCTCTCTCTGCCAAATGCTCCTGTGACCCTCCAGATCCCTGACTGCCTCAGCCATGCCCCACTCCTCCTGCCTGCACAGGCACTTGCAGGCACTGTGGCGGGATCCCCGCTCAGCCCAAAGAAAGTGAGGCCGTACAGCACCAGCCAGCAGCCCCTCGCTTTATTCCTCTCTGAACAAAGCTCTTGTGTGAACCAGCCCCAGCGGCTCCTTGCACTCCCCCAGGCTCCTCCAGCTCGGCAGCTGCCCACTTTTGGGGCTCAGTGTCCAACTCCAACCCATGCTCAGCCACAGGTGCTGACCACGGGCGCTGCAATGCCTGGCCAGCTGCCCACACTCCCCTGCCACGTCCATGCCGTCACACTGGGGTCACGCTGCCCACAGTCCTCCCCCATGAGCTGCAGGCGTCTCCCCCCACTCATCGGCAGGCGCCTGCTGGCATCACCCCGAGCATCCCCTCTCCAGCCCCGCCAGCGGGAGCCTGTGGGACGTGGGAGCATCACCCTGAGCTGCGGCTCTGTGGCCACACTGGGCTCTGGGACAGAGGCTCAGCCTCAGCACAACATATCAGAGGCTTGTGGCTACTGAGGCAGGCTAAGCCTATGCTTAAGCATTTGATGAAATCAGGGCCATAACCGTTTTTTAATCCCCAACAAGGCTCGCCCTGCAGCTATTTTTCTCGAGCACAAAGGCTTTGGAAAGGCTCCCCAGGTAGCAGATCCAAGGGCTTTCCCAGGCGAGGCTGCTCTGCTTGCAGGGAGAAAAGGTGTTTCTGCCTCCTGCCAGCCCTCTGCACTCTCGGGGGAGTGGAGCACTCCCCAGCAAAGCCTCTTCTCTCTTATCAGCCCAAGGCACCCGTGCTGTGGGGCCAAGCCAGGCCCTGCCTCCAGCTTAGCCAGCACGTCTGCAGATGCTCGGGGAGGAAGGGAATTGAGCCGCTCTCACTGACAGGTCTCGGTTCTCCGGGACTAATGGGAATAAAGGCAGTAAAGGCTTAGACTAGTCATTAGAGTTGGTAGATCTGACTCTAAATATATTCAGGGAGCGGATTTGCTGGAAGAAGACACTGTTTATTCCTTCGCTTTCCATGTCTTGTTTGATTTGGTGTTGGGTTTTTTTAGCCCAATGTCTGGCCAGCCGTTAGCATGCTCTCTTATTTTGGGAGGATAAATCACCAAAGAAGACACCCTTTGGCCAGAATATGAAGGACAAGAAGATAGCACCAAGCCAAAATCCCCCTCGCAGAGGGTGCTAAGCCTTTAAGGCTAGATTTTCAAAGGGATTTACATGTCTAAATGCTGCAAATCAGCATCTGAAGGTGCTTCAGTAATTTTGTGGGGCTGGTTCCTCCCAGCTACATGGCCAGGCCTGGGGTACAGCAGCTCCTGCAGCAGCAGAACGGTGCCTGCTCCAGGGAGCCTGGGGGGCTTCTTAATCACCCTGGCATCACCCTCCTGTGAGCAGGCAAAGCAGAAAGCTTGAAGTAGAAAACATCAATATGGTGACTGGTAAACAGGGAGGAGGACTGCAGCTGCAGAGCTCAGAAACAGTGCGTAAGCAAAAACCCAGGGCTGCGATGCAGGGACTAAACAAGCTCACGGTTTGAGGCTCGTGATCTTCAAGACACTGCCTGCAGGGTCTGCACCTGCCTGGGGAATATTCAGGGGGCTGCAAATCAAAAGAGCCACTGGTCTACAAAGAAGCCATGTAAAATGAACATGACGTCCCTATTTTACACATCGGTAATTATACCGGGAACACCGTCTTTAGGGGCATCAATGCATTTAAGGACACATCCAAGCTTTCCAGCGCTGTCTGGAGAGCTATAGTAAGGTGTCCCAGAGGGCAAAAAGCAGGATTACAGCTCATAGGACTTGTAGTGGCCTAGTACATATTTGGAAATAAAATATCACTGTGCAAGATAATTGTTACAATAACTTGAAGAACTCACTTGCAGTGATAATAACTTTACACCTTACTCAAAATTTCCATCACTATTCATTTGGAAAAAAAAATATAAAAAATAGCTTATTTTCAGCTTTTCTCTAGAACACAAAGTTTTTGAGGACAGGGCAGGCAGCAGGGAGGAATTTATCCATCCCCTCCACTAGAGATGCAAGGGCTGGACAAACTGGCAGGAGCCCAGCTCCCCTCGGGACGCACACCTTCCCTCCCCATCAGCCCAGCACCTTCATGCTTCTCCTTCCCAGCACAGGGGCACCACTGGGGCTTATTTTTTCATTATCTTTTCCCACTGCCAACATCAAACCCTCCCTTTTTCTTTTCTTCCACCTAAATGCTCCCTGCCTGCCTTTTGCACAGCTAGGTGAGTGCATGCTGCCACACACCATCCCAGGCATCGCCCTGGCTTTGCGCTTCCCAGGCAAGACCTCTCCCCACCCTTGCAGAGCACTTGCTGATGATGCTGAGCCCCCTCATCTCAGCCAAGACTCTTTGCCGATACACGTGTCAGGGGATGCCCTTGGCTGCCGCTGCCTGCATAGGCATCTCCCGTTCCCTGCCAGGGCCTTTCCCCTCCAGGCGGCTGTCCCGCACAGCGCTCTGGAGCTCCTTCCCCCCCCCCCCCCCCCCCCAATGCCTCCTGCAGCAGGCAGATGTTGCCTGTCACTCCTCATGGTCAAACCACCACTCCAGAGTATGCCCCATGGGCAGGGTCTCGTGCCGCGAGGCCAAAACACCATCTCCCATAGGTCCTAATTGCTAGTGCCCAGCACAGGGCAGACGGCAGCTCAGATGGCATTAGCTGCCCACAGGTGGGCAACTGAGTGATAACCTTGGTGTCACCCACTCCATCAGCCTTCCAGCACAGGGTGTTTTGCCACACAAGTGAAAAACAACACAAAAGACAACAAAAGGCTTTTTCCAGCCCAATGCATCCCCCACTCTTTCCCAAACATGGCAAATACCTACTGAGGCCAAGCAAAAGGGACTGCTCCCACCGCTGAAGCATAGCCGGCTGCAGAGGGGAGGGCAGCCCGGCAACGCCTGCCAGCACATGGCAGCTCCAGGTCACAGCCTGGGCTCAGGTGCCCTGACACCATTATCCCAATGCCGGCAGTACCGGGACAGGACGTAATTAACCTGGCGGGACTCGCACCAGGAAGCCTTGGCTCAGCCAGGTGACCCGAGCTGCAGGGCTCACCCCAGGGGAGTGGGGCCCACGGCACAGCGCCTGGGCCTGGATCACCAGCGCTGCCCCACACTTCCCATGGGGTGGTGAGGGTCCCCTCCCAGCTCCAGTCCCACCCCAGCCTGGGGATCCAGGACCCCATTTGACCCCCACGCACAGCTCGGATGGAGCTACTGGGATTTTTGGCTCAGACACTCTTTCAGCAGAGCCCATTTTGCCATGCAAGGGATAGTAAGGAGGGCGAGAGGAGCTTTTTGCCCTCACACACGGAGCCTCACCTTTCCCTGTTCTCCTTCCTCGTTGCCTCAAACACCTCATCGTCCTCATCTGCATCCCTGTCCCGCAGCCCATCCTTCGGGCAGCCGGTGCCCGGGGCAGGGGGCTCCTCTGGCGTGCTGTTCCTCCTGCCTGGGGTGCCCTCGAAGCTTGGGTTGCTCTCACTGTCCTTCTGGCTCTCAATCGCCGAATCCACCTCCTCCTTCTCGGCCAGGATATCGTCGATGTTGGTTTCACGATAGCACCTCAGCGGCACGGTGTCCAGGTCTGTCTCAGAGTACTTCACTGTCCTCCTTATAATCCCAGTTTCGCAGGAGCCGGGCTTCTGGCCGCCCGGAGGAGACATCTCTATCTCCACCTCCACGTGGCTCAGGCTGTGTTCGGGCCCCGACCCCAGCGGCTCGGTGGGCAGCAGGCAGACGGGCTTCTGGGGGGGCTCAGCCAGGGGAGCGGAGTCGGGGGCAGAGGAGCCTGCAAGGGAGCCCCGAGCACTCAGAGCCGTGGGGAGCTGCGCCAGGGAGCACTGGGGAGCCACTCCTGCGGCATCACCCACACAGCAAGCGGGGTCACACGTGATGGGCACCGGGGAATGGAGAGGGGGAACCAGGAGGAAAAAGGGTGGGAGAGGCAGAGACAGGGTGCTGTCAGCGCTAGTGCACCCGCAGCCAGCCCTGAGCACCCATCCGAACCCCGAAGCCCTTCTGCAGAGGCAGCTGGCGGCTGCCAGGGGTCAGGGCTCTGCGTCAGCCCCTTTGCATGACGCTTTGCATGGCTGCAGGAGACTCTGCAGGGAGGTTGGTGCGTGCAGGATCTGGCCCCAGGAGGACACAGACTGGCTGATCTTGGCGGGGATCTCGGCTGTCCGGTGGGCACCGACAAGTCCCAAGGGATGGGCAGCCCCAGGGGGAGTCCTGGCAATGATTCAGACTTGCAAAGGAGAGGTCGGTCCAGCCAAGGGCATCCCCTCCTGACTTCTTACCTGTCTTCGGAGTGTCCAAGGAGCCATAGAAGAATTCCCACTTGGCCCTGGCAATGCGCTGGGCATGGGCCGAGCTCTGCCGGGGGTACGGCCACGCGCTGCCCTGCAGAGGGGAGAGTGGTGAGCAAGCGGTGGACCCTGCGGCAGAGCCTGTGCCCGGCATGGGTCACCCCAGCACTTACCTGGGGTCGGGGCTCCGGCTTCGTGGGGCTCCTGGAGAAGGCAGGGAAGTCCTCTGGCAGCCCGTTGGTGAGGGAGCGGCAGGGGCAGTCGGCGTCGAGGGCGCAGGGCTCCTTCCCACAGGGACACGTTGCCCCCAAGGTCCTGCTCCCGGCCAGGAGCGGGTCGGACGCAGAGGCCTCCAGCTTCAGCGTGTGCAGGAGCCGCTGCTGGGGCAAGGGCTGGGGCTGGGGGGACTCCGTGTCCCCGCCAAGCTCCAGGCTGCGGCTGAGGCTGTGGGGGCCGTTGTCCCAGCGGGGCTGGGGGAGTGGCAGGCCGCCCAGGGTCTGCACGCTGGCCTTCTCGATGAAGCGGAAGGTGACAACGGAGCTGTGTCCCTCCGGGGCCGCTGCTACCAGTGGGCTCCGGCTGCCCGGGGAGGAGAGCACTGGGCTGGGCCGGCCCCGCCGTGGGGTGCAGGGGGCCGTCAGCCGCCCCGCGCCCGGGCAGCTCCCATTGCCAAAGGTAGCCGCCTCAGCCGGCTTGCGGGCCAAGGAGCCGGTGCTGTTGTAGAGGCCAAGGGGGTAGCGGCGGGCGTCAGGGGCCAGACCCTTGCGTAGGAGGTGCAGGCGGCCGGCGTTGAGGTTGGGGGTGAGGCAGCGCGGGGGACTGCGTCTCCCAGCCTCGGGGCTCCCTCCCGCCAGCCAGGGCCTCCGGTCCACCCCACGGGCGAACAGTGGGGGTGAAGCAGCACAGCCCTCCTCAGGGTGGAAGTGGACGGGTCCCCCCGCCTGGGCCATCCCGCCGGAGGAGGGCACGGAGGTGTCAGGTCTGGAGCCCAGCAGGGCAGCACGGGTATGGCGAGGCGGGTTCCCGGCACCCCTGAGATGATGGCTGGGTCGAGGGGCGACGCATCCTCAGGCAGCCCTGAAACAAGGGCGAGGAGATCTGGTTAGGGGAGGGAGGACACAAGGAGGAGTCTGGGGCCACGGGGAGGACAGGCAAAAGGTGCCCTGCGCTCACAGCAGGAGAAAGAGATGCTCCAGGTGAGATAGCCCCCTTCAAATCCCCTCTTGCTGCAAGAAGCAGGCAAGGTTCGTTGTGGGCATCACACCAGCACTACAGGGATGCCAGCAGCCCTTTGCTCGGTCCCCAGCCATCCTGGGGTGTTTTCTTTCTTCCAGGGTGCCAGGATGCTCAGGCACTTCCCCCACAGACCAGCACCCCTCAGACATGGTGGGAGAGCATGCTATGCACTTTAAAAAGGCTTTCATTCATCCTGCTTTAGATTGAATATATTTACTACCCACAGCCTACTAAAATCACTTTAATAAGGGGGAAAAAAATTATATACTGGATCACTGAGACATCCTCCAATTACACTTGCTCAAGGAGTTTAACAGGAGCAGCATGGGCAAGAAGCCTCTCTCTTTGGAGGTCAGCGTGGGTTTAAAGTGTGTCACACCAGCACATGCTGCAGCCGCTATCGGTGGCACAGACAGAGCTGTCAACACCCGCAGATCCAAAAAACAGTGGTTACGACAATCCTGCCCTGGGGGAATGGAGCACACATGTCCTGCACACAGCTCGCCTGCCTGCCTGCCTCTGCCCAGAGATCCTTTATCGGGAGGGGAGACCAGCCACCCCACAGCAGCAGGGCAGCTGGCTGCAGGGCAAGGCAGGACCCAGAGCCCCCGTCAGCGCCGCTGGCAGGGCTGCTGACGGTTTTCTTTCTCCCAGCGGAGCTAAAACTTGTGCTCATCCTTGCCCAAGTTTCTCCAAATTCTGGTGTGTAGAGAAGACTCTGCCTTGGCTGCTTTTGCCTTCTGACAGATGCCAGGATACTAAGTCCCTCACTTAGATCTCATCATTTGAAAGTGAGAAACCAAATGCCAGTTGCAAACGAAGGAAAGCATGATTTCTTCTCCCTCTTTCCAAGTACAAACCAGACAGGATTAAATTCCTGAAGGAATTTAGGCTCCAGAGATGCAGAGACATAACTCTTAATAAAATAGCCCAAATCACCCCCGTGGGGCAGGCGCCCATTTATCAGCACTATCACACTGCTAAAAAATCTGGCTCCTGCTGAGCAGCAGCAATCTGTAATTCACTCACCGCAAAAACCCACTCTCCTGTTTAATATGTCAGTTAGTGTTTTTACAGTCTTTTTGCCCATTATGGTTGTGTTCACATTCAAGGTTGCTGAAGTTAACTGATAAATAATAAAGATGTAGGGTTTATATATTTCAAATTAAATTCCATTTTTTATCTCAACAGAGACTGACCCACATGCCAAGGAAAAAAGTTATCACAAGAAATAGCTGGCATCCAGTGTAACACAACAAATCTATAAAAAACAGCCTATCTCAATACATGTGAGTTATTGCTAAAATAACGGGGATAAGCACAGCGTGTCCTCCTGGTTATCAAAGAAGAATTATCAAATTCAGAGTAAAGGCCATGCCCGCCTGCGAGCCACCGAAGCCGGTGGCTACACCATCCAGCGAGTGAGCTTTTCTTTAATAATGAAAGGTAAAAAGCACAAATGCAACAGAGATGAAAAAATCAATGATGGAGCTAAGGCTTCCTACTTGCTGATTTAAACCGTGAATCAAATTGATGCTCTTTTTAAATCACTGTGATGAATGGGATGGGCTGTAAGGCACTGGTGGGCGGGAGGAAGCCTTGCTGGTCCCACTGCCTGAAGGCAGGAGAAGTCCTGCAAAGGAAAGCTTACAGGGAGGCTGCCCGGGCAGCCCAGGGCACGCGTTCAAAGAGAAAAACTCAGCAGCTGCAGTGTGATAGCCGGGAGCTGCACCTCAGTGGGGGATTTCATTTGTTCAATAAAACATCTCATACATACAAGAAACTTGCTCCTCCTGGCTGTCCCTTCTTAGTGGCCAAAGCGATGTCCAGGGATTTTTCCCCGCCCTTGCTTTGAGCTGCACACGCTGCAATAGGGGATGGCTACAGGCAAGCAGGCGCTTGCCTGGCTGAGCGGGGCGATGCGGGGTGAAGGCAGCAGACAGCAGGAACTGCTTACGCTGCGGGGGAAGCGCACACCCACGCCGGGGGAGCGTGGGGACGACGCGGAGGAGCTGGGGGAGGATGCAAGGGGAACGGGCAAAGAACGGGACAGGGATGGGAGGGAAGTGAGAGGTGCAGGGCTGGGGGCTGAATTCAGACGATGGGCCGTATCTGTGTGCCGGACACGGCACCGCTGTCAGCGGTGGTGGCAGGGAATGGGGGAAGCCAGGCTGTGGGTGCCGGCCCATCTGACAGCTGGGGCAGGATGGGCCCCAGGAGGTGCCTCTGCGCCCTGGAGGGACACGGAGCAGTTTCGGGGACGCACTGGTGACCGAGGAGGGGTGCCTGGCGGCCCTGGGGCTGTGGGACGAACAGGGGACCCCTTCCCGAGGGGGTGTCGGTGCGGGGGACGTGCCCACCCTCCAAGATGGGGCTGAGCCTGCCCTTCCCTCCCCGCCCCCCCCAGCCCGGCCTCCCTCGCCCGGCACCTCCCGTCTCGGCGGGATCAGCGCTGAGTGGATGTGACATCCATCCGGATGAGGAGCGAGCCCCCCCCGGCCAGGAGGGCCGGCGGAGCCGCCCGCTCCCCCCGCGGAGCCGCCCGCCGCGCCCCAGCCGGGCTCCCCCTGCCCAGGCAGGGGCCCCGCGCCCGTCCCGCCGCACCTACCGGGGGGGCCGCCCGGCGGCAGCGGCGGGCGGGTCCCGGCCCCGCCGGGCATCCCCCGGTGCCACCGCAGCCTGGTGCCGCCGCCCGCCGGTCACCGCTGCCGGGAGGGCGCAGAGCCGCCCCGGCCCCCGCAACAACTGCTGCAACTTTCCCCGCTCCGGCCGCCGGCCCCCGCCGCGCCCCGCTCCGCTCCGCTCCGCTCCCCGTGCCTTACCGGCAGTGCCGCCGCCGCCGCATCCTGCGCGCCGCTGTTCCGCGCTGCTGCCGCCGGCACGGCACGGCACGGCACGGCACGGCACGGCACGGCACGGCACGGCACGGCACGGCACGGTCCGCCCCGTCGGGCGCGGCGCGGTGCGGTACACTACGGTACGGTGCCACCGGCCCCGGCCCGCCGCTCCCCGCCGCGCTAATCCCGGCCCGGGCCTGTCACTCCGCCCCGCTGACAGCCCCGGCAGCCAATGGGAAACCCCCGCCGGGCGCCACGCCCCGCCCCACCCGGTGGCACCGGGACGCGCAGAGCGGCCGGCCCCACCGCGGCCCCGGGGCGCGTGTCCCCGCGGGCGGGCGGGCCCGTCCCGGTGCGACACCGCGCCCACCCCCGTGCCCCGGTGTGCATGTCTCCGTGTGCCACCCCGTGTGCCGCTGTGCATGTCCCCGTGTCACACCACGCACGTCCCCGTGTCCTGGTGTGCACAGCCCCATTCGTCAGCGTGCACATCGCCACGCGTAGCGTGTCCCTGCTCAGCAGCGTGCATGTTCCCGTGTGGCCGTGGGCACGTGTCCTCGTGCATGAGCACGCACGGCCCTGCGTGTTGTGCCCTGTACCGCAGAGCACAGGCTGTCCCCATGCCCCGCCACTGCGTGGGGACCCCAAGGACGAGAAGACAAAAGCTGCCGTGCCCTGGGACACCAGCCACCCCCAGTGGGCTGCTAGCCCTTGCCCTGGGGAGCAGGTCCCATGCTGGAGACTCATCTCTCCAGGGGTGGGGGGGTTGTGTCTCACTCCAAGCACAGCACAGCCAAGGTGTACCAAGTACCAAGTACCAAGGTGTCCCAGGCCACCAGGGACCTGACACCACTGTGTCACCAGCCACCCCAAGGATGGCAAATACAACCCCAGTCTCAGGAAACCACTTCATGCTACAAGGGGAAAAGCGCCCCACCCTTTGCATCCCACCCAGGGGCTCTGCCGGCACTGGAGCTGGGTGCCAAGGCAAGGGACGCTGTAGCGGGGCCCCGGCCACCGTGCTGCCACCGCGCTGGGTCTGCACGCAGCAGCCGCCAGGGCTGGCAGCCAGTGCTCCCTGCCCGCCCAGGCTGCCAGATCAATCCACTATTAAACAGCACTTTATTACCCAGCCCAGCAATCGTTTTTAAATGTGTGCAAGAGGAGAGGCCCAGGGGAGCTGGGGCCTCACGTGCATGCCGTGCTTGCAAGAGGGATTTGGGGAGAGCTGCCCCTCCTTACTGCTTTCCCTGCCTGCAGTGAACCCAGCTCCATGCCCACCTGCCCTTGCTGTCACCCAGAAAGTGCGTCCTCTTCTCCCCTCCCAGGCACGGGGACGTGGGGAGAAAGCAGCCGGCTCGGCAAGCTCTCCTCATATTTAATGCATTGAAGCACTGCCATTTTCTCCCTCCTTCTCCAGGCTTCTGTCTGAGCAGGGCCCCTCTCCCCCACGCCGGCGACCGTGGGTCCCTGAGCTGCCTCACACACAGCCAGCTTTCCTGCAGACTCTGAGAAGCTGGGCTAATTAGGGGCCTCGCTGCTGCAGGATCAATGACCTGATTCCTTCAGCAGCTTCTTGATGGCAGGAGCGCGGGGAAAAGGAAGGCTTTTCTCTAAGCTGCAGCCAGAGTGACAAATTTAACCAAGTGGAAGAGCTCTGAGCTTTCCCAGTGTGTCTGTACCAGGACAAGGCACATATGCACTGTCCCAGCGCCTGCAGGGAACCCTGCTGAGAGCTGCGAGGGGTAAGGGAGAGGTCCTCTCCTGCCACCCTGGCTGGAGATCCAGGCCATCCATGAAAAACACATTTCCTTCCAAACCATGTGTTTCCCCCACAGTAGCTGTTGCTCTCCCTACGGCTCTCTGCTCTGTATCCCCCTCACCTCTGCACAGCCCTGTAACACCTGAACATGTGTGCCCACATCCGTGGGTGGGGCCAGCGCTGACATAAGCCTGGCTGGATCAGGATTTCACTCTGGCTCCCCCAGCCCCTCCTGCTGTGAATCCTTCCCCAGCTGATGAGGGGCAGGGGGGAGCAGGGAATGCCTCCGGCAGATGACAGAGAAGGGGACAGGTAGAGTCCCCATGCTCTACCCCACAGCCCCAACCCAGTGGGCTTAGCTAGAGTGCAAAGAGTGCCACGCACTGGGAACCATCTTTACAGCCACTGGGGCACTTCAGCATCCAGTCCCTGCCTGCAGGTACCGCATCCTTCCTGCATGAGAGTCCAGCCGGTTCCATGTCATCCCTTTCAGCCTCCTGGTCTCTTGCCAGTTCCTCAAGCCTGGCCACAGGCAGCTTCCAGGAGTTTTCTTTCTAACTATTGCCAGCATTGCTCTTGCCCATCTTCACAAACCTGCAACTCCCTGCAAACTCCCTCCCGACCCCAGAAGGGTGTGGGTGTCACCAGGGCAGCACAATGAGGAACTGCTTACTTGGAAGAGACCAGCTTGGGATATCACATTGTCCTAGCAGCTGTACAGATCCAGATGACATTTGGATGGGGAGGAGGTAGACAAGGGCTCCCTCCCCAGCTGGCTCCAGGTGAGTGACACACTGCTGATCCTCAGCCTGTCCTGAGGCACACAGACTACTCCTGGTGGTCTCTAGAAAGCCATGTGGCACAGCTGGACCATGCAGGTGCAGCATCTGGTGGCAAGCACCAAGGTTTCCCAAGCCCGGCTCTGTGGTGGGTAACTGCATGACTTCTTAGCCATCACAACACATTTGCTCTCGCGGCCGCAAGTGGATGCAGGACAAGGGCAGTGGCATTCTCATCTTCGCTGTGGCTGCTCTTCCCACTGAGTGGTCCCCAAGCCCCCTCGGCTACTGGCTCTTGCAGACACATGGACACCGCTTTCCTTCTGGCCCAGCCACTCATGGTCTGGCAACTTCTCCCGTAGCTGCAGCCCCACTTGGAGCAAACATCTTGGTGCACTCTGGGCTGCTGCCCTGAGCGCAGGGGGGCTGTCAGAGCCATTTCCTTCGGCACAGCCTGTGCTTCAGGCACTGCAAAGGGCATAAGGGCCATATTCTGACTCACTGCTGCCAAAGTCAGTGGAGCTGTGCTTTGGCCTTGGGGTACAGCAGAGCCCTGGAAGTGTGGACAGCCACTCTGTCAGCAGGTGGGTGTTCCTCACCCAGCTCACTGGAAGCAACTCCAGCCCTGCAGGAGATGGGTCCCAGTGAGGGCAAGGGAAGCTGAACTCCCCTTATCTCTGCATTCTGGGCTCTGGGGCAACCAATTAGGTTGCATGGTTCCCTCAGGGCCTAGACTTAACTACACAGCTCTAATGACTGCCTTCTGCCTCCAGTGCCAACACACAACCACATCCTAGCTGTATATTAAAAAGCCACTACAGTATAAGCCAAGTCTTTGATGCGCTGATGCATTTATCTGTTATTCCACCAGGCTGGTGGTTAAGGATAAATGGTGAAAATACCCTTCCTTGACAGTGTTATACAAATGCTGCTTTACAGCTTACTCAGGGCAAAAAGGCAGTGCTGGAGATCCTGCCTGCCCCCCCTGCCCAAACCTCAGGCTTCTGCCCAGACCTGGATGAGGGGAGAGTACACCCACACCGTTCTGTGCCTCTTGCACCTCCCTTACACGGGGCAGGCACATGGGAGCACAGCAGGACTTTTCAGGGCGAAAGGTACTATGGAAGAGGACACAGACTGCAAAATGTCTTACCAGAGAGAAGAGCCAGTGCAGACTACAGTCTGTGCGAGGGATAGCTGCTGCCTGCGCGACTGCCAGAGCCCTCCCCAGTGTCCCAGCTCCCTACCTGGGGCTGCCCCTCCTGCAGGAGGGACACGGGCTTGGAAGAGCAGAGGTGAGCAGAGAGGAGGTGGCAAAAGCTGTGTGCTGGGCCTCAAAGTGAGCTGTAAGAAAATATTTCTGTGACGCCCCGGCAACACCTGCTGTTACAGAAATCCCCTGAGCCTGTCCCAGCCCTGGACAGCACCAGCACAGAGAGCAGGCTTCCCCCTGCACCAGCGTTGCTCAGTCAGGATGAAGGCAAAAATGCCAGCACAGTAAAACCTGTCCTGGGGATGTGGGAGGTGGGGCCTCAGCACAGCTTGAGCCATAAATAATTTCCCTACACAGCAGTTAGGGGAACAATTGTGTGGGAGTATCTCTTGGTAAAAAGATGCTCAGGGAAAAGATGGTCTTGAAGAAAAGCAGTGAGGAGATTTCTGGCTGGTGGGGTGTGCTCTGTGCTGGGGACAGAGCTTCCTGGGTGCCAGCAGGTCACTCATCAGACCCAACTCACGTGGTGAGTCACTGCAGCAAAGGGGCAAATTTAGTCTGAAACCGCCAAAATCACCAGTTCTCTGGTGTAGCCTCCCAGGACACAGCTTGTGCTGCAGCACAGATCTTTGGATCTGCTCTCCAGCTAATCTCTGCAACAGTAAGATGTGATCCCTTCCCCCATCTTCAGCCTCAAGATTCACACGGGAAAAGGTGTAAGGAGTAAGAGCAATGAATACAGGGAGTATTTTATGTGGAAAAGAGACAGCGAGCCGCAGGCGCGCACAGCCTGACCCAGCACAGGGAGAATGTGGTCAAATACAGAATTGTATAAAAGGCCTGGAAATCCTACAAGGTCAGTTAAGGGGGAATAATTACAAGCATAGCAAGGAAACTGAGTGAAGCCTGACAACATGGAGATGTGTGGAGACACATGCAAAGGACATGCTGAAAGCTTGGAAGCAGTGGATTCATGAGGGAGATGCTGCAGAACAGCCCTGCATTGGTGTGTAGCTAGGAGCTCTAAATGCATGTTCCTCTTCCAACCCTGACTTGCACAGCTTGGCCTTGATTTACTTCTATTTATTTTTTTTTAGCCCTGACTGTATCATCAGATTCTCTTCTCAAAAAGAGAAAGGGGAAGGTGGCATGTACAAGGAAGGTCTGAACAGGAGGCATGGGTTCCTGTTTCACCAGCTTAAGAGTGGCTCCTGGTGGCACTGTGCAATCTCAGCACTCGCTAAGAGCAGAGTTTGCCCTGTGAGCTCAACACCTTCTCCCATGCAACCAAGAAGTTCAGCTGTGGTCCACTCCAACCCTGAGAGTGACAGAGGGTGTCAGGCTTATCCTGCAGCCAGAGAGAATATAGACAGATCCTTTGAAAGATCCTGGTAAGAGTCCAAGGAAAACCAGTGTTGAGAGACTTTACCCAACTTCTGGGGTGCTGCATGCAGCTATCTCTCACATCTTAAGATGCTAACACTGCAGAGTTACTAGGGTCCTTGAAATGACCTTGCCTCTTGCTCCACCTGAGACTAGTAGAAAACTGTAAAGGAAATGACCCCAAAGTTGTTGCAAGGCTAAAGGTATTTAGCCAGCAAGGTGCCAAGCCATCAGATGAGAAGATAAATCTTAGGACAGAAGGTTAGTGTTGACTTGGCACCATACCAATCTCCTGAAAATAAGTCGTACCCTCCCACAGCACCAGCCTCCAGGGACCCCAGCAGGCTTAAGGAAACCCAGCCAACCTCTTAATATACTTTTGGCATGGTAATAACATGGAAATAACCACATTTTCAATGCAAGGGGAAAAGTCAATGGGCATGGGTGAGAAAGACTTGCCCAAGATCAACCAGCAAATCAGGAGCACCTCTGGGAACCAAAGCCTGGGTTCCTGACACGAGGCTAGTGCTTCAAACCACAAGGCTCCCTCCCTTCAGGCTCCAATTCCCTAAACCTCACCCCTGCTTCCCAAAGGATGAGGTCAAGACCAAACTGCTCCTCTAGACTCTTCAAAAGCACAGCTAGGCACCAGTGCTGCCTCACAGCAGTGGAGCTGGCTGAAGTCTCTGCTCACTTCAGGAGGATGTAGATGTCAGCAGGATCAGACCTGAGGCCATGCCCTGGCCCTGAGAGCAGCCAGCACCTATGTTTCTACAGAAGATGCAAGAAAGCTGCAGCAGCAGTTGTGAGCTAATCTCCTTCCTCCCCCCAGGGCTCAGCTTGGTCTCTCGTCACTACGGATCAGCTCAAGACCTGACGCAGGAGCCCCGCTGTCCCTCACAGGACATCAGTGGTCACTGAGATAACAGGAGAGCCACGGGACTGGCCAGTGTCCCCTGCACATTGAAGGTACCCGTGCTCAGCCCGGTACAATACACTTCCCCAGCTGCCCTGCAGGCACTGCCGGTGTCACAGCCCTGCAGTGCTTCTGGGAACAGGCAACTTCACATGCATTTGGTCTAAAACAATATCTTACAAGGGGACAAGACAGAAGTGACAGGCACTTGCCTGGTGAGTCATGACAGATGCAGTTCCCCCTTGAAAGGGAAGCACCTCCAAGCTCAGCTCACTGATCTTGCAAAGGGCACCCTCTTTAAGCCAGGAGCTGGGGCTGCCTGAATGATACCAGGCATGCACTGTGCCATGCAGCTAACAGAACATAAGCTGAAGGCAGGCCAGCTGGGTTCACTTAAGTGCTTGTCAACTCCATTTCCCCATCTCTCACAACCTATCTCCACCAGGCTTATCACTGAACTCATAGCACTTAGAGACACCAGTAGACTTACACATGAACAGGACCACAGCCCTTTTTATTTCTTTTCAGAATTAGGAGAACTGATGATTGATCTTACAGGAGCAGTTGTGATAATCTTTCCCACATCCTCTTTAAAATCTAGAAGCTGGCAGTTATCCAAGCTTATAACAGGAAGTTTTTAACCCAAGCTCTGCCCTCATCCTACTGCTTGACCAGCAAGGTGAATTCCCCTGGTCTCCAGGGACCCCCTCTGACATCAGAGCCAACTCAGGAAGCTGTTTTGGCAGACCAGTTTACAGTATTAGGGCTTAACTAGAAGCGTGCATCTAGCTGAAGCTTAAAAGTGAGACTTACAAGCACCTCTCAAGAAAAACACAGGCACACCTTAGGCAAAGCATATACCACCAGAAAGGCAGAAGCTTGATACAACTCTTGACTGAGATAGCAGAGCAGAACAAAGCTCTGATCCTTCAGTCTTGCCTGCTTTGAGTTGTCCCTTCACTGCTAAGCTACAGTAGATAACACCACCCAAGCCCTGTGCTACAGCGCTGTACAGCCATACCACAGCCACTCTGCATACAGAAAAACTTAACAGACATGAACACAAGAAGGGTACTGGTTTGGGACCCTTACCATTGGTGCAGTCCTAGGTTGCTAGCTCCACTGGACATCCTTATGGTGTAAAGCTATATCTCAGCATACACCCATACAATGCAGTAACAGGCTCTGATACTCTTTCTGCACCTCCAACTGACCTGTGGAGAAGAAAGAGAGCAGTCTGAGCATTTCACAACTGGAAACTGTCCGTGACTCCTAGTACATAGCACAAACACCTGAGTAGCCATAAGCTCAAACCTACCTACTAACTCCCCCACAGACCAACAGCTTGTCAGGGCCCTGAGGGCACTAATAAACCTTAGTGGCCCTAATCAGCCTCACCTGGAGTCTCCACCATTCCTGCCCATAGGCCCAGGGACTCTATTTAAGCTCAGCCTGGGGCTTTTAGTTACTGTTGGGCAATGTTGTAGGAGTGCTGGTCTAGCTCAGCTCAGCTCATGCTGGCTTATGGGCTCTGCTGATCTAGGTCCTCCACTGTGGGTTGATGTCCTAGCTGGACCTTAGCCCTACCCCATCACCGTGGCCTTGCCTGCTGATCATAGGGCTGTGTCTGACCCTGGATGACCCAGGTATTGAGTGCCCGGTCTCTGGCTGGTGAGGCTCCTGCCCTTTCAGGAACAGCCACCCTTGCTGTGCCCTGACACAGCTGGCATGTTCAGCCAGCTCTTCCCTATCTTGCTTTCACTCCCCTAAATGCTGAGACAGCAAACTCAGGGCTGCATTAGGCTTAGGGCACTGAAGAGGTTTATCAGAGCAAACACCCCACAGCACCTGCTGTGGTGTTGTGTTAGGGAACCTATTTTCAGGCTGCAGGATCTGAAAGCTGTTCATTGCCTCCTAGGGCAATGCTGACCATGAGACCTGCATCTGGAAAAGAGCCAGCACCACCTGAGAGGCTGCAGTGCCCCGGTGCTGGCACGGTGACTGCTGCTCAGCAAGCAGGCTGAAGAGAGTTGGATTAGATGTGATTCCTGAGCAGTCCCATGAGTGGCTCAGCGGAGACGGCCCTGCGCTATCCAGCTCTTGAGGCTCTGCCTTGGCACTGGGTATTAAAGGTAGGAGAGTCTTCACTTCCTCCATGGGCAGGGCCAAGCTTGTGCAGCCGCAAGCCAGGAAAAGGTTGGGATGCAACAGAGGCCAAACAAACACAACCTGGTCTCACTTCTGCCTCTGCTGTAATGGTGCCTCCCAACCCCCTTGCGGTACCCAGAATCTGTCTGGGCTGACTCTCAGCCCTCCTCCGAGCCCTGCTACCAGCAAGCTCCCAGGGAAGTGACTCAGCTGGATCGGATGAAATGAAAAACATAAACAGAGGTTGGTGTGGGAGCAGAGCAGGTCCCATTTGCCAGCCCAGGACACGTGTTGCTCAGGAAGGATAACAAGCAATCCACAACACAGCTCCTCCGAGCAAGGACTTGACACAAGCTGGGGGCTCCCAGCCAGGTCTGTTTTGGCACAGAAAGCCTTCAGTGAAGGCCAGATGTAATTGAGTGTTGCACTCCCTTGCTCGCTGGTCCTCCCTCACCTCCTATCCAGACCAAGACCACTATTTCAAAAAGCCTCCTTGTAGTCAGCTTCAGTCACAGTCATTCACTTAGAGGGGCAATGCTGAGGGACTCCCTGCCAGATGCCACACTTCTATTTCACAGCAGGAACCAAGAGCAGGGTGAGCACAAGGCTGAAACCTCCTGAGGGCAAAATGAACTCTCCTGGTCTAGAAGCAGGAACAGCACTCCCAGAGCTTTCTGTGCCCCCACTGCAGGGCAAGGAAGGGCCGTCCCAGGCCATGGCTGGGGGCATTCTCAACTCCTTTAGAAAATTGAAAATCCCTGTCTCACTGGTCCTTCTGTAAGTGAGAAAAGCACTGTGCTAACTCAGGGAGCCACTGGGACCCTCAAGGGGCAGGTGCTACGTGTCCAGGGGCAGATGGGTAGCGTGGGCAGCTGCCCCCAGAGCACAAGCACTGGGGTAAGAAGACCTTTCCCCAAACCATCCACCACATTGGGAGGGAGTGAGCAGACCAGAGTGCATAGACAGGTCATTGCTTTCCAGGGAACCTGGGACTTGTTCCAGGGAATCTGGGACCAGGGATCTGGGACTCGTTTGCTGTATGTGGGCCCTGCTCCTTTGCCGAGTGGATCTTTTTATAGTGCCTGTTGCCAGCAGCGATCAGCAGCTCGATGCCGCGCAAGGCGGCGGCGCTCAGAGCCGAGCCAGGGATGGGGTCCCCCGTGCAGGGCCGGCTCTGAGGCGTGGTGTCTGGCGGCAGCAGCGCCGTACCCACGGTGCCCCCCCACCCCCAAACCGGCAGCGGGGGGGAGAGCAGCGGGGAAATGGCAGCCGCTGTTTCTGCGGGAGCCCTGCCTGGAGTCGTTATGGCAACTGCGCCGGCGGGAGCCCGGGCCGCCTCTCCGCGGGGGCCGCCGGCGAGGGGACGGACCCTGCTCGCTCCCCGGGGCTGCGGGGGCCGGCGGGGCACCGGCGAGGGAGCGAAGCGCGGGGAGCCGTTTGGCCGGGTGGGGGGGGCTGCGGGCGGCGGGCCGCGGGCGGGCAGTGCCGTCCCGTCCCACGCCCGGGGCGAGGGGGGGGGGCAGCCCGGTACCGGCGGAGGAGCGGGGCCCGGCGACTGCCGGTCGGGGGTGCAGTGAGAACTGTGAGCCTCGGGGACCGGCCCTTCCCGGGGGTCCCTTCGCCCCTGCGGGCGGGGAGGGGGCGGCAGAGCCCGCCGAAAGAGCGGCAGGGCCGGGCGGGGGCTTGGGGGTCCGGGGCGGGGCGGGGGGGCCCGGCGGGGCCGGGGGGCGGCGCCGTCGCTCACCGGCAGCGGCGGGTCCCGGCGGGTCCCGGCTCCGCGTGGTGCTGAACGGACAGCGCCGCCGCGCTGCGCATGCGCCAGGCCGCCCGCCGCGGGCAGGGGCTGCGCTGGGGACCGGGGAACGGGGGCGGCCGGTGCGCACCGGGGAGCCGGGGCAGCCGCGGGGCTGGAGCGCCCGATGTGCGCCGGGGAGCCGCCGCCGTGGGATCTGGTGTGCGCCGGGGAACTGGGATAACTGGGGAACTGGGACAGGCGGTGTGCACGGGGGAGCTGGGGTACCGGGGCCGGTGTGAGCGCCGCGCCGCTGGGAGCAGCCTGCGGGAGCCGCTGGGGCGCCGGCGGGACCTGTCACCGCCGGGCCCCGCTGGCCCGCCCGCAGCGCCGGAGCCGCTCTGCTCCGCCCGCTGCCCCGGCCTGGCAGGGCCGAGCGCCGCCGCTGCCCGCTTCTGCCCGCGGGCCCCGCTGCCCCGCGCGCTGCCGCCGGGGCGAGGTAAGGGGGCGGGGCAGGGGGCGGGGCGGCGGGGCAGGGGGCGGGGCGGCGGGGCGCGCGCACTTCCGCCCGCCGGCGTGACGTCGCTCCTGGACGCCGGCGTCGGGGGCGGGGTGAGGCGCAGCTGCATGGAGCGGCCGGGGCAGCCCCGGCGGGGCGGCAGGTACCGGGCCGGGGGGGCTGGGGCTGGGCTGCTGCCGCGCCGCCTGCGGGGGGCAGGGTGTGTGCGGGCAGGCGGCGGGCCGGGCCCGGGGACGGTTCTGGGGCCGAGCGGGGCCCCGTGGCGGGGGAGGGAACAACCGGCCGTGGGCCAACCCCCCCCCCCCCCCCCCCCAGCCGCCGGTTCTGCTGGGGCCGAGTCTAACGGCGGCCTCTAGCCGCAGCTCGGGGGGCTCCGGGCTGACGGCTCCCCTCTGCGCCGTCCTGGGCTCCTGCCCTCCCCCGCCGCGTCCGAGGCCTCCCCAGCGGCCCGATCTCCGCAGAGCTGCCGTGTCCCCGCTCCTCGGGGGAGCTCTCCGGGGCAGGCCGGGGCCCTGTGGCTCCCCACGGGAAGGAGCAGGTGCCAGGCCGGGTCCTGTTCAGGCGTGAAAGCCAGGCACAGCTACCGAGCGGGCGGTGCGGTAACGCTGCAGCAGGCGCTCGCTGCTTTGCCGAGGGACAGGGACTCCTTGGGCAGCTGGTGGAAAGCCCCGCCCGAGCTCTCCTGCAGGGCAGTGCAGGCAGGTGGGCTCGGATGCCTGAGCAGTGAACGTCCCAGGCTGGGGAGGAGGTGACGCAGGTGGCAGATGCGTGCCCCGCTGACGGCTAGCCACGGGGTTTTACCCTGAGGGCTGGCTGTGGGAGACGCCGCTGAGCCTTTCTTTCTGGCTGTTCCTCCTAGAGGCACCCGGCAGTAGGTGTGAGGTGATCTCGCCTGGCTCCCACCGTAGCCCGGCTCCCTGGTGTCTGATGATGAGTTTGACCCCCTCCAGGGGATGCCTCCTGGACCTGCCTTGGGAAGACATCTTGGTTCCACATATCCTCTGTCATCTGCCACTGCAGCAGCTCCTGAGCCTGCAGAGGGTCAGCAAGTCGTTCCAGTCCCTCATCCAGCTGTACCTGGCCAACATGCGCTGCTTTGACTCAAGCCAGGTATTGGATGGCTCTGAGGCTGGGGGAGACACAGATGTCCTACTGCTCTGGAGCTAGCAGGGGAGCACCTGACTATGTGGGGAGGAGAAACCCCTGGTTTCAGCTCAGGAGCTCGGGTTAATGGCTCGGGTGTCAGACTGGACAGATGGGCTCAGGGAGGAGAGGTGGTGATTCAGGGCCCAGCAATGCCAGTGTCTTTAGCAAGAAGCCTTGGGAGGAGTGAGCCTGGAAGCTCCACCCAGGCCATTATGGGGCACCGGCTGGCAAAAACACAAGCCAGCTCTGGAGTGGCACAGCCTGTTGGTCCTCACAGCCTGTCAGTGCTCACGGAGGTTGCGCAATAGGGTGGGTCTGACGGGAGATAACTCTGTGCCTGGTCTTCAGGGAAAGCTTGTGCTGGCCCTGGGAGACACTGCCTGGGACTTGGAAAGACAGGAGTAGCTGCTGTTCTGTGAGGACACGGAGTGGTCTAGCAAAGAGTTTTTGGAGAGCGGAGGTGTGGAGCTCATCACGAGTTTATAAATTCAGGGGTGATGATGGGGGATGGAGAAGCCAGAGCATCTTCTGGCTTGTGGCAGTAACCTTGGCATGAAGGGAAGAGAGCCTGATGGCAGGGTTTACCCTGGGATGAAGAGAGGGGGTGTCTTTGGTCGCCATTGTCAGAGTGGAAGAGAGGAGGGGAGTATTCGGTGAGGATCAGGCTGATCTCAAACCTTGGGGGATCAGGTTCTGAACCCAACCTCATTCTTCCTGGGTTCCCCATGCAGATCGGACCTGCCATCCCTCGAGCTGCTTTTGTTAACTTACTGAAGGACAACGAAGTACTGCAGCAGCTGGCTCTCCAGAACTGCTCCGACTGGCTGACAGACAGGGAACTGCTCCCAGTCATTGGGCAGAACCACCACCTGCACCAGATCCAGCTGAAGGGCTGTGCCCAGCTCAGCCGCCATGCGCTGGTGGCCATCTCGCTGAGCTGCCCCAACCTGCGCCGGCTCTCCCTGGCTCACTGCGAGTGGGTGGACAGCCTGTCCCTGCGCAGCCTGGCTGACCACTGCAAGGCGCTGGAGGCTGTGGACCTGACGGCCTGTCGCCAGCTGAAGGACGAGGCCATCTGCTACCTGGCGCAGAAGTGCAGCAGGCTCAAGTCTCTGTCGCTGGCTGTCAATGCCAATGTGGGAGACGTGGCAGTTGAGGAGATTGCCAAGTGCTGCCCCGAGCTGGAGCACCTGGACCTCACGGGGTGTCTGCGAGTCAAGAATGACTCCATTAGGTACTGAGCAATGTGGGGAGGCAGGGTGGGTATGGCAGGTGTCTGGGGTGGGGAGAGGGAGAGAACCAGAGAGAAAAGTCATATTTCATCATGCTGAAAGCAATGAGAGCTCAGTCTGGGGGAGAAGCCACTAGCAGGCCCTTCAGGAGAGGCACTGTGTTCTACTAACATCAAATTCCCCAGCATGTCATGGGGGGTAGGTCTGGGATCCAACCATGTCCCTTGAGTTTCTCTCCGATCACCAGGGTGCTGCTCCCAAAGGATGGTGTGTGTGTGGCACAGTCGTGAGCGCTGGGAGTAGAGAAGAGGGTGAGTGGTGCACTCAGGAGTCCTGGCTTGCAACCTGCACGTGCTTTCTCTCTTGGCAGGGTCCTGGCTGAGTACTGTCCCAAGCTGCGCTCGCTGAAGGTGAAGCATTGCCACAACGTGGCCGAGTCCAGCCTGAGCATCCTCCGAAGCCGTGGGGTGGAGCTGGATGTGGAGCCTCCGCTGCAGAGGGCTCTCGTTCTCCTGCAGGATGTGGTTGGCTTTGCCCCTTTCATTAACCTCCAGATCTAAAACTGCTGCTGCCGGGGAGGGAGGGACTGCACAACGCTGGGATCCCAGGAGGATGCCGGAACCGACTGCTGCGGAGACATGCAGAGGGAGAGGTCGGTCCCGTTGGTGAGGCTGGCCCGAGTGAGGCTCACTCTTTCCTCTGGGGCTGCTTAGCAGCCACTGGCTGTTTGTGAGTGGGCTTTGTTGGTGCCTCCGGGGAAAGTAACTCCCTCTGCAGTGGCATGGAGAGAGTGAGTGACTTGCAGGAATACCATGGTGCTGAACAGGCCTTGGCCAGGCCAGCTAATAGATAGGATTTATTATTTGTTGTCTTTTAAATCTCTAAGTGGCAGCTGTCCAGAGAGCAGGAGAGTGTTTGATGGGGACTGTCCCCTGGGGTAGGTGTGCAGGGCATGCCAGCAGAGCTGTTGGGAACAAACCAGGCCAGCTGGAGCAGAAAGCAGAAAAGCCACCAGTCCTCCTCTTGGGAGAGGGCAGGCCCCTCTGGCCTTTGGGAGGAGGGCAGTGAGTCCAGCTCCAGCCTGCAGCTACCAGCCAGCCTGGCACCAAAGGGCTGGCATGGCCCTCGTGCAGGCAGTGTGTCTGTCCAGGCCTAGGTGCTGGTTTAGGATGGTGCAAGGCGGGAGTTGTTTTCAGGGGGAACACGCTCCTAACTGCAGTTTCAGTGACAGAAAAGCACCAAACCTAGCTGTGCTGTCACTGAAAGCAATTGGTCATTGCTATTTGTTTCTTCCAGATTCTGACTTAACGTTTCAGTAGTGCCCAGGCCTGCTACTATATCCTGCTCCATGTCGTGTGGCTGGAGCTTTGGCACTCAACAGTGGTGAGAAATGGCAGGAGCCTTGGCTGTGCTGTCAGCTGGAGTTTATGGAGTGCTGCAGGTTGTGTTGGCAGGGAGAGCCTAGCTCTGGTCTGGAGTTCAGCCTCAGCCCTTGTATCCACACATTAACTGTTTGGTTAACCAAACAGCAGCCACATCTTGTGGTGACCATGATGAAGAGAGTAACTAGAGGAAGAGAGGATCACCCTGCTCCTATCTTTGGCCCGAAGAAGGACTGAAGGCGGTGTCCGTAAAGTATGTGCATGCTCCGGCTGAACTACACACCAACTCGCATCATCTTTATTACCACTGGCACTCAGTTTAAAGCAACAGTGCACACAGACTTGTAAAAAGCTTGCTGCAAAAGCACAAGCCACATCTTAGATCTAAAAATGTCCCATGCAAGGAATAGCAGAGAATGCCCAGGCCCCAGAGAGCCACTGCAGTGTGCCCCTGGGGGCAGAGGGACAGCTACACAAGGAGAGAAGGCTCCTCCTCGTCAGCCGGGTTAGTTGAGGAAGCTGAAAGCAGTGTCCTGGCTCCCAGGTTAGTTCCAGTTAGTGGCAGGTGGAGTCCCCTCATCCCTAGTGCCACGTGTCCATCCTGCCATGCCTGGCTGGGGAGGTGGAGGCTGAAGAGCGGGAGGACCTGGCTGTCAGTGGAACTTGTACTTCCTTGCTGGTTTGAGGCTGATGTAGGTTCTCTTCATCTCCTCGCTCTCAGGCTTCTTGATGTCTTTGTACCTCTCTCCCTTTGTGCTCACCACCTGGTTATCGATATAGCGGATCAACTTCTTGGGAGCCTGGAGAGGAAAGACATTAACACCAAGTGGATGGACAGCCACACTGCTAGGGAAAGGGAGGGGACAAGCAGAAGCAGAGCTGTGCTCTCAGGGGTGGGCGCAGGAAGACTGCGGTGGGCTGCTTTACCCATCCTTAGTGTAAAGAATCTTGGACAAAACTGGGAAGGAAGCTGTCCGATGGGGGGAGCAGGAGCCATGCTAGTCAGGAATGGTAGGAACTGACAGACCCTGCAGCGCTGTAGCTAAGCTAATTTTCCCTTTTTGCTGACTAGCGGGCTGTGTGAACAATCCTGCCTTTGGCCTGCCCCTTTGCTTTTTGGATTTGCAGCCTGATTTTTAAACCTTGTAGCCAAAGGACATTCAGACTGCTGGTGAGCTGGGACTGCTCTTCTTACCTCTTTGGGTGGAGCTGGCCGATGTGTTTTCTGATCGTCTGCGCTATCCACCATCATGTATCTGAAACACAAGAAGCATTTAGTGAACGCTGTAACATGCATTGCCTGGGGCTATTCACAGCCCATGTCCTTTCTCCCCTGGCTGGTTTGTGGCTGTGCAATGTGTCCTACTTGCCTAGATTGCAGCTAGGAGCACTTAACATTCCCCTCTGGATGAAATGGGCAAGAAGTGTGTCATCCTTCTGGTGAGAACCCAGCAGGATTCTCCTGGAGTAGCATCCTTGGCTGTATGTGAAGGGTATTGAAAACTCAGGCTGTTGAGAATGCTGATAGCCCCTGCAGAACTGAGAGAGCTGCGGAGGTCTGCTGTGCTCTGCCATTGGGGCCGCTTTGCTCCTTCTCAGCCGGAGTGACGGCACCCAAAGGAGACAGAGGTGAGATTACAGGACCAATCTGGTTGCTTCTGCCCTGAAGCGATGGTGTTCCTTTCACACTCCACCTACTACTTGACTACGAAACAGGTCTGTGCTAGAAGCAACTTCATAAAAGCATCACCTCATTCTTTGTGTGACTGAAACATCAGGGCCCAAGCATTTGCTTTCTGTACTGTTGAGTTACTACTCTTGAGACTTCGGTGCTGGTTTAGCAGGTGGACAGCACAGCTGACCATGATATCTCCCTCCGTAGTTAGTACAGTTCCTCCTGTGTATCTTCAGCTATGGTGATCTGCTCTCTGTACCTGTGCTTGAGTGATGTTTAAAGTACAGGATGTTGCCAAAATGTCATTAAAGTGAAGTTCCCAGAAACACAACTAGCAGCTGGTGCTTTTTTGTTCCCTTGCATGTTACTCTGAAACAAGCCCACACAGGAGACAGGCAAGGACAGGGACTGCTAATTCTGCCTGGATGCCATTCTTCCTTGCTTTACTTCCCTAGCCCATCGGCTCTGTATTCTGTCACTGGGGAGGATGTAAAGTGGTGGAAAAGATGTGGCTGGATAGACACATGGAATCTGCACGCCCGCAGGAGGCTACTCATGAAAGCTGAGATCTTAAAGCAGATCGATGAAACCACAGTGTGGGTTCTCCTATTGAGAATTAAATGCTTTTGGAAATGAATAAAGGTAAACCAATCTAAAGCCACTTTCGTTCCCAGAAAGCCCAGAGGGGGACTTCAGAGAGGTTTCTTTAAATGCATTGAATTCACACCTTCAGCAACTGAGATTAAATCTTCCCAGTATTGCTGTACAGGCAGTCTCTTAAAGGTATCTTTAGCCTTGTTTGGACTGTCTCCAAGGATGGAGGTATGAATGAGTTGCTGTAGTTCTACAAGTCACCATGTGTTACCTGAACTGCAGTACAATGTTTGTGCCTTGAACCTTTAACCGGGACCTCAGCTGACAGTAATGTGATTTACATTATACCTGTAGGAGGCTGAAATCTCACACAGCCAGTGCTGTGACCCAGCTGGTGCAGGTAACCTGTTTCTGTGCCAGAGCTCTAAAAGAAACGCAAAGCTGTTGTTTTTTTCCCACCTGATGATATTTGTGCTTAGATGTGTTCAGCTATACCCAAATCGGCTTCACAGCATCCTTTCTGAGCATCGTACACCCCAAGTTCTTTACACGTTGTCATTCTGACCTTCCCCAAACTGCCACCACCTCCTTTACTGGGAGCAGAGTAAGGGGTTCTTTGGTGCTAGGTACTTACTTCTGTAGGATAACCTGTTTTAGTTCCTCGTGGTTGGGCGCTCTGCGGGGCCGTGCCAGTTCCTGGGAGGAGACAAGGCAGGCACGTGAGTAGCACAACACATGGGGTGTACAGCTACCGCCCTGCTAGCTCAGTGAGCCCAGCCGCTGGTGCAGCTCTCCAGCGCCTGTGGGAAGGGGGGTGCCAGCCTCAGCTCTGCTGGGGTGCTGGCTCAGCTGTGGGCACAGCCTGTACTCAGAGAGCCAAGGGAGGGAGAGGGGGTGTTGCTCTAGGCGATCCTCCTGGCTCATCGCGCAGAAAGTTCCTGCGGTCAAAGCTTCCGCTTGCAGCAGACAGCTGGGACACCTGTTTGTCCCTGAGCTCTGCCCTGCTCCTTGGCCCGCTGCCACCCAGCTCAGAGTACAGTACCTTCACACTCGCACCTGCTGGGCCAATTTCCACCTTCTCCTCCACAATTAACTGCACTGCCTCCTCCAGGTTCCCCAAGGCCATGGCGAGTGCCTTCTCTGCCTGGCTCACGGTACAGGCTGGGAACATCTCCAGTAGCAGCTCCACCCCATCCTTCAAGTCATCGCCTTCCTAGGTGGAGCAAGAGACAGAGGTAAGTTGGGGATACAGTGAGGAGAGGGCTATTGTAAAGGGCCTCTCTGGTTTTGCATTGTCAGGAAATTCAGCTTGCCCTTAGCTGAAGGCTCTCCTTACAAGCGTGACTAAATCACATTCCTGAAGCTAACAGGGGATTGTATCTTTGCAAGGACAAAGCATCACTCTTCCTTAATCTCCTCCCCCTGTATTTCAACTTTCTTTAAAGTAGGGCTGCTGTGAACTGGCTCATCTGTGTGGCCATGCTATGTGTCTCCTTAGGAGTGAGCTTTCTGGACACTGTGGTGCGAATGCTTGAACTCCTGCTTTGATATGTTATGTGTGCTTTGATCAGAAAGGGAAGGGACTGTTAAACACAGTGACCTGTGGCTACATCATAAGGAAGCGCAGCAGTAGCATTTGCTAAAAGGCTGTGGACAGAGTCGCTACAGAGCAGGAAGAGATCAGGACTGGAGAAACAGCAAGCAGAGCATGGGGGAAGGAGGTGGGGGGACCTGCCAGGTGCTGCAACGCCTGTAGCATGGATCATGCTGAATGGTGCTGCAGGACCAGGACCACTGGGCCAATGACTCAGTGCTGTACAGCTCAGTAAGTGCACAGCACAGGCGGCCATTGAAGGTGGGACCGGCATCTTCAGGACTGACACCCAGATGGGACTGCTGCCTGTGCAGATACTGCGCAATAGCTGGGGAGAGAAATGATCCAGCTCAAACTGTGGAGTGAGGCTAGAGGAACAGGGTGAAGTGGGGTGGAGCCTGACTAGTGCTGCAGAGGTGTCCCCACACTGCTGCTGTGAGGTCTCCGGGGGCACTGGGACAGGTTCTCTCAACCATCGCTCTGGCTCATTCTTTCCAGTGGCTGGAAAGGATGAGCCAGAGCGATGGCTCATACTCTTCTGTCAGCACATAACTTTCTTTTTCCACTTACTGACAGAGTCTTGCTCAGGCCATACAATGGAGGGGATCAGAGACACCAGTGATGCTGTGTCACAGCCTATGCTGTGGTTCCTTCCAGAGCCAGAAAATGCCCTCAGGCGGTGCTGGTAGCCTAGTGCTGGGTGACTGTCCCCAGTGCTCCTGTTCCTCTGTGGGGTGCTCATACCTGGGCCTCGGCTCCGTCTGTTGGAGTGCACAGCCTTTCCCCGTTGCAGGCTCCAGCTCCAGGCTCCTGGCCCTTGGTCAGGTCTTCAGAGGGTGCTTCACTCCCGCTTTCCACAGCCTTTTGGCCAGCTTTTTCTTAAAGACACAGTGATATCTCCTGAGGAACCGTCCCCTTAAGGCTAGAGCTCTGTGCTTTCTGTTGGTATTAGACTGCCAGTGCGTTGTATGTCAAAGTGACAAGTGGGAAGCACTTCTTAAGTGCTTCTAAGTGACAAGACTGGGAAGCACTACTGTTCCTCTTGCCCTCAGCGGGGACGGCTGCAGCTCTGCTCTCACTGACCTGCAGGAAGGCAGTGCTAGCACACACTGGAGTGCCCGAGCGCTGAATTCCCAGGCCTTACTGGGCATGGGCTGCTTGTGAATTCAATTCTACCTGTCAATTCTCAGCCCTCTAGCACTTTGGCTGTGGATACTTACGGTATTTTTGTGACATTTCTAAGAATTCCCTGGTGTTTGCTCTAACTTTGAACTAAGGTGTGGTTTTGATTTTAAATTTGGGAATACACACTGGTAGTCCCCAGGCTGTATGTGAGCCAGCACATCCTGTGATCAGATTACTCTTATGCATCTCTCTTTACAGGCTCTTTCTGTGTCACTCTAAGAAGCATCATTTCACCTCTGTTCTGTCCTCTCTAAAACTGGGATGGTGCTGTCCTTCCACACTCTGGCTACATCAGGATCCTCAAGGGGTAGGATGCAGGGGACCAGAGCAGAGCAGTAGGTTTTGTCAAGTTCAAGAAAGCGGCAAGTAAGATAAGACAGGACTGTCTGTTCTATGCCGTGTAGCCTTCTGGCTCCTGTTAAGACAGCAGTGTTGTTGCTAGATAAGCAAACTCCAGACTGGTGTGTCCTGAAAGGTTTAATATCCAGGCACTTTACCCATCTGTTCTTTAGTGGGAAGTACCTTTGGGGCTGATTAATATAGCAATCCATCTGATCTGGGAATGCTGAGGTTAGAAAGGGCCATTGGGATAGTGTAGCCTTCTGCAGTCCTGCATAGTGCAGGCTAGAGCACATCACTGCTGATTTTGCATCTGTGCCAGGG
The DNA here is from genome assembly GCF_047370975.1 of Nipponia nippon. NCBI lineage: Eukaryota > Metazoa > Chordata > Aves > Pelecaniformes > Threskiornithidae > Nipponia > Nipponia nippon. The sequence continues at coordinate 104,622,380 of NW_028262347.1, forward strand.
TTCACGGGTGAATGGGAAGTGAGCTTTGAGGATGCTCAAAGTCTAGAAGTGATACACACAATCAGCTGGATTCTCTATTTGATGATGCATCTGACATGGGCTGCGCGGGGATAGTGTCGCTTAGGCAGATGGCTATCAGAGGCAGGCAGAAATCCTCACTTTCAGAATTATCCTACAGTAGAATTTCAACAAGCAGCCCTGTATCTGCAATTTTTTCCTTATTACTCTGGATTTGATCTCAACAGAGGTATCTGGAGATCCAGGCCAGTGTTTTTCATCCCAGTATGTCCTGGACAGTATTCCATATGACTCAAACCTCCCATGTATTAATATCAAAAACTCGACTGAACATTACAAAAAAAATTGTCAACCAATTCAGGCTACCCTATGAGATCCTAAATGTAGCAAACAAGAATGTATTTTATCCAGTGACATTGCTCAACTCCAAACACTAATACAGAAAACATGTGCAGAATATACTTTCTTGTGCTGAAATTGTCTGTGTAACTCACCTTTGTTGCGAGCTTCACCAAGCCTTTCTGACAGAGAGAACATCATTTCACAGACATCACCACTGCAAGAGACAGAAGCTGTGTAATTAGTGTGAGGAATAAAAACAGTAGCCTATCCTACTTGGCTACCACTTTATAGAAAGACAAAGCTTGATGGGAAGCCTAATAAAATAAACCAGTATTTCAGATGGCCAAGGACCTACTTGCAAACTATACTGGGATTAGCATTTGTGGATTCAGGCAAAGCCTGACTTAATCATAATGGTTTGGTACTAATACCTCTTCAAGTAGGTATAACAAAAGAATTTATGGTCCTTAGGGGCTTGGGTCCAGGCCCCCAGTGCATGGCATGCACATACAAATCAGTAACATTCACATACCTGTGGATTTCTGCAAAACCAGGAATATATGCCTCCATCATTTCCACAAAGGTGTCCATGTCAAAGGTCTCCTCAGAGGACTCTGGTGAGCCCAACTCTTCCAGGACACCCGTGATGTAAGAGAAGAAAACATCATCCATCCCACTGGAGACAGAGAGAACACAGGACACGGCAGCAGGGTCAACAGGCCCATTTTTTCTCTCTCTTTCTCTCATCCCCATTCCCCCTGACCTTGCGTCTTTCTAATAGAGCAGCAGAAGGACCTATGTGGACTGCATCTTATGGGCAGATCCCACTAGTAAAGCCAGGTAGCAGGTGGTCAGTGGTTGAGTGGGAAGCATTTACAGATAAAATACTGCATGCTGTCCTCCTTCCTGGGCAGCACTGAATGAAAGCCCCAGCATGTGCCCAGAGGCTGTGCTCCTGTAGGTGCTTCATCTGAGCTAACCAGAATATTCCAAGTGCTCAAACCCTGACTTTTCTATGTTGACTGGTATTTCAGGTGAGATCGGCATATTCTGTCAAGTTGCAATTTTTATGGGATGCAGTGTTCTCTGCTTGCTGCTCTCCACACTTGTGTCACTGCTGCCACCAGCTGCAAAACCAGCTGCTGTGTTGCAGCCTCAAGGTGGCTGTATCTCTGCATGCAGGCAGAGTTCAAAAGAGGGAGAGCCCTGATATAGCGTTATGCTGCTCAGAAAGCCCTTTGGGAGCACCATGGAATGAAGGGAATCCCATATTCTAATGTGTATTACTGGACAGGAAATTAATCATCTTGGTTGTCAAAGAAATGACATTGCTAGATTGCAATGCTAAACGATAGCTGTTCAAGCATTCACATCAGAGCCTGGGCAAATGACCTGCATCCTGGATCTGACTTAAGGAAAAGCAACACAAAGCACAGGAAAGCTACAAAGCTCCACTTGGAGTTCAGTATAATGTGCAGAGGGACAATTTGCACAGAGCTCAAGCTAAACCAATTATATTGGATCTCCCTATCTCAACATACCTGAGGTCTGCAGCAGGGATGTGGGACTGGATGAAGCATGTCAGTGTGTCTCGAATGATTCTTTCAAGCTCCATGTCTCTCTAAACCTTCTTCTCTAAAAAAGAGGAGGAAAAGGAAAACTCCACATAATTTCAAAGGCAAGAAGTAGATCAAAATATCAACACGATCAAAAGGTAAGCATGGTATAGGCAAGTGTGCTCTTCCCATCAGAACAATTCACAAACTCCTCCAATGTGTCCTGTCATCCCTGGGTAAGCGCAGGCAAAGATATCCACAAAAAGCAGCAGTATGAGGATCCACTGGAAATACCAGCCCAAAGCAGCCCAATCTCTTGGGCCTCTCCTGCTCGTGTTGATGCTGGCAGTATGCAGCTGTACTGTACATTTAAAATGTCCCCTCCAGGAAGCAAAGCTGGAAATGCAGATATGTCCAGCTGTAAGACCTCAGAGACACCTCCTGAGCTGGAACACTGTGCTGTCCAGCGAGGAAGCAGCGGGTAGTGGGTTTGCATGCTCAGTGCAGAAAGGGGTGGACCTTCCAGCTAAGAGCATTCGCAGTGATGCTTGAACTCAAAAATGAGTGGGAGGAAGGATAATGTCTCCTAAAGAAAGGACAACCTAGAGAGTATTTCACAGGGAAATACCAAGCAGGGCACAGACAACTGGTCTGCCAGCCAAAATATCAAAGGTCTCCAGGTCAGGCACGGACTGCCAGTGGAATCCTGCCCAAACAGGAGCCCGTTGTTGTGCTTGGTAAATGAGCCATTCTGCAGTTGATGCAGCTGCAACAAGGGGTGCTTGATAACCCAAAACTCAGGGGAGTTCTAAGAATCACAGAGCTCCTACAGAAGCAATTGCAGAGGGGGGCTGCCCACAGCCCTCCTTCAGCTATCAGTACTGGGCCTGGACTGAATCGGGTGCAGAAAAGCCATTTCTTAACCATTCCTTTCCCCTTGGGTCTACAAAGCTGCTGGGTGGACAAACTCCTGGTGTAAGCACCGAGTTCTTCCCAAGGAAGGAAACTAGCCCTGCGTATAAAGAAACTGATGTGGTCATCAGCCAGCGAGCTTCCAAAGGTCGTCATGCTCCCACCAGCGCAGCTCCCTCATTCCAACCACACCAGGACCTGACCAGGCCTGTTTGACACAGACCTCGCAGACCAGGTGTGTGGGTTGCTGAGAGACGATTCCCACAGGAGTCAAAAAGGTTTGGCGTTTCCAGAGATGAGAATTCCAGAGCTAAGAGGATATAAAGAAAAACCACCCCATGGTGCTCAGCACTGCTCCCGTGGGACCTAGAGAGAACCAAAGCCCAGCAGCCTGTTGGCAGGTCCACGTGCAGTCTCGGGGCCCGTTCAGGCTCTGCACTGCACTTGGCCACCACTGCAAGGTGCCAAGAGCACACATACACTCCTCTGTTTGTGGCTGGCCCAGGGAGCACACCCGGGCCAGCCAGACCTGCCTCTGGCTATGGGCACATTGAGGCTCTAGTGACTTGACTCTCGAGATTGAGGGAGAAAGCTGTGACACAGGCTTATGCAAAAGTGCTCTGCTGGGTATATAGCATGCCACACTGCATCTCCTTGCAGCGATTCCTCATCAAATATTCCCAGTCTTTGCTCTTCTACTCTTTAGGGCTTTGAACAGATGCAGGTTTTGCTACCTGAGGGGCCACTTCTTGCTGAATCCCTGTGTCAGTGCCATTCCCTTGGGACAGTAGGAAGACAAATATGGGAAGAACATCACAGCAGTAGGACATGAACAGTGAGACATACTCATATAGAAGAACTGCCCTAATTTTCACTGTTCAAAGCTAAACACAAAAGCCATCTAATCACCCAAACTCTCCTGCAGCTACTGTTAGTATCAACCCTCCCATTGATCTAGATCCAGTAACTAAAAAAGAAACCAAACCCTTCTTTATATGTCTCTCACTTGGGGCAATGAATGACGAGTTAAAAATACCGTACCACTATATGACCAATATACATATATTCAAACACAGCACATGCAGAAACAGCCAGGGGAAGGCATAATACTGTATAGTAACCAATAACATTTCCTGACAACCCAATTACCTGAACAACAGAGCACAATTCACCATGTCAAAGGCACTTTTGTGAGGTCCATAAATTAGCTGCTGGTAATTTATTCTGATCAATAGAACAGGCAAAGTCACTCATCTCCTTAATCAAAGGCACTTGCAGGCAAGTGTCAGACTGGGACAAGAGAAATACAGAAAAAAATAATTCAGCAACAGGAGTATCGTAGCTATGGCCAGTCACTAACTGGTCTTGAATCCATTCCCCAACCTCTGATAACCACAAGAAATGCTGGTGTGAAGTGTTTGAAAATATTCAGATATTTTCCTGTGGAGCTACCGTGCTGTATCTGAACAAAAGCTATTTCCTTGTGTCTTTGTGAGTGGAAAGAAGGCAGCAGGTTATAACCATTGGGTATAAATTCTCTCTGGCATCTCAGACAAATCCATCCACCAGCAGACTCGGATTTAAGGTTTACATCCAGAGAAGGCAAGCTGCCACCCTTAGCCTGCCTTTGCGGAAAGGAGACCCTTTAAATGCCAAAAGCACCGTCTTACACTGAAGGACAGAAAGCAGGTAGGTGATCGAGTATTTCTTCAAAGGTCAGCCATCGCCCTTTCACCTGAAGAACCCATCTCTGCTCCTATAAAACCAGAGGCACCAAGACAGAAAAACACACTTGCATTTGATCATTTTTTGCCACAGGGGAAATATTTTATTCCCCAGTAAAGAGACTGTCCTTACAAAACTGAACATCTGGGGGATCTGTAATGCACAATGGTCTTGGCCGAATGAGGCTTGTGGAAGACAAGTCCTGAAGGTCCTCTAGCCTTCCAGATTAGGTGGGTATTTTCTTGAAACAGAGGGAGCTGATTAAAAACCTTTGTACAAACATTTTAAAATAGATTCTTCAAGGAACAAACTGATGTTCCTGCATAGCCAAGTTTAGAATTAAGTAACTCAGGACACCAAACTACCCTATGCATTATACCTTCAAATGCAACATTTTTTCCAGTGGTGACCTGTAATAGTTAAGGGGGAGATTTACTAGAAGGGCTTATCCTATGTGCAGAGTTTTGTGGAGGAATGATTTATAATGCACTGAATGATCTAAAACCCAAAGCAGGAGAAATCACTCTCTCGAGAGCTCAATTTTACTGAAAAGGTGGCATCATCACTTTAAACTTCCAGCCTAACTGCAATGTGGATTTTAAGATCACTTCAGTAGTTGTCAGCTGATTCAATTATGTTTATGGAAGTCCTTCTGCATTTCTTGTCATTATAACGTGGAGTCTGCTTAACATGTTGCACAGAATCTATTTTCTAAAACATATGGTCAAGAAATGGTATTCCTATTGCTCTGCCCTCAGCTACAGCCTCACAGTTTTTCACTGTCAGAACAAGAGACTTTCAGCCCTCGGAAATTCTTGTCACTTTTCAGTCTTCAAACACAGGGGTTTATTATTAAAGAGTGAGCAGTGGAGCACTGTATGTCATCTCATTAAGACAGGCTTGGCTTGAAATATCAGGAGTGCTTACTTGATCCACACAATATCATGTGATATACTTATTTCCTCACCTCGGACAGAGAAAAGTGGTAACAGTTCTTAAAATGTAAATGTGAAAATTATTTGTTTTCTGTGCTAGGTGCTTTGGCCAGCAGCTCAACAGAGTTTGACACCCTACTGTCTGTCTTGAGAACTCCATCACCCTTGCATTTTCATTCCTAATACATTAATGTCAAATTTGGGGTTTTTTTTCTAGAACAGCTGCAGAAATAACACCCCTCTAAAAGTACCATCATCCTTGTGGTGCCTGAAATATCTACTTATGCTATGCAAGAAAAGTTGGCTGCTTTTTGTACAATTCATATGCATCCGCCTTCCTTAAAAAGGGTGAAAATCTGAATTGTTTGCATACAGCTAGATCATTTCCAAAGGCTCTTTCAACTCAAATTTCAGTAATCATTCTCAAATGGTCAATGTGATGGGATGGGAATGATTGATCGTGCCTTGGACTTTATATTAACATGACAGATTTGAGGAGAGCAATTTAGGAAAATGTTTCTGAGCTAAGAGGAACTGATATTCGGATGTATATCAACTTTTACAAGATCATAAATTTGCCTACCAATGAGTTGACGTTTCTGCAAGCAGAAGGAGATGGTTGTAGTATGCTTTGGGTGTTTCTCAGAACAGGGCAGAGAAAGTTTAGGTAAAACTGATTCAGCTGAGGGATTGACTAAAACACCTTGAGACAGTTCCCTTACCTCAAGTTTCAGTAATTATTTAAGTAAGTTTAAGTAAGTAATGGGACAGGGATGGTTCACTGTGCTCTCTCTGAAAACTTGTTATGAGAAAGCAAGTGTGTGTGCGTGCCTGTGCTTGGGGAAGTGCAGATCCCTGGGATATAAGGAGCTCTCAGTGTAGCCTGTGCTATACAACCTCAGGAGAAATCTCTCAAAAGCCAGACCTGCAGGACAGAGAGTGAGCTGTGGCTATATGCCACTGAACTACTTTACCTCCTGAAACTTTGCTGGCTTAAAAGAAAACTTTCCAGGCTGAGTAACACCTTACAGATGTAATTTCAGTGCTTCCATTTTCTGTTTTCCTTGCTAAAGAAGTCCCTGAATGGACTTTCACGGTGTGGTTGCTATGGGAAAGCAGGCTGAGATCATTCTGCACGTTAACACAATTACCTGCGTAATGCTCTAACATTAAAATAAGGCTTTTGTTAATAACTTAGTCCCACTAAATTACAGTAATAGAAGATAGTAATGCCAGTGGCCAGACTTCCCCCCCCCAAGAGCTATGCCGGAGACTGCACTTGGATGGTGCTCTGCTGACACAGGGCCCTTACCTGAGCAGGAGTATCGCCCGTGCAAGGACGTCAGCTCACAGCTGGTGTTCAGGAGTCACTTCAGTGCCTGCAGAAGAGTCGACAGTCCATCCTATGACTGCTTGGCCCAAGCCAAGAATGAGGGAGCCCTTTATGGGAAAGGAAAGCTGAATTAGCTGGACAGGGAGCACAACAGGATTGTTCTCTGTATGTTGATGTCTTTATGCTTTACGTTACTTGTGACTGTTTCCCCTAATGCGAAGGGTACAGCTTTATCCTTTGGAATAAAATGTACTATGTGAAAGGCTAACTTGGATGGGAGAACAGCGCCAGCCTTCAAATTCACTGCCACGCTGGGATGTTTTTCAACATTTACAACTTCTGTACCAAGGCCTGCAGCGGTCTGTGAACGTGACGGAGGTACTCCACGAGCACCGGCGGCCCCATCGCCACTGCGAGACACAACTTGTTCCTGCTGCCGTTAACAGGGCAGACCAGACACCTCGCGTGGGGTTTCCCTGCTGCTCCTTCCGCGGCTTGCGGCACGGCACGGCACGGCACGGCGCCCCGGCCAAAGCCCCGCGCAGCCCCGCGCCGGCGAGGCGCTGCCGTTGATGGCCAGCTGTAACGCCATACCCAACCACCGGCTCAGCAGCTCGGGGCGTTACTCGCTGTCGCCGTGCCCGCGCCCCTCGCTAGCGGGCAGGAATGACCCCGGGGAGCGCGGGAGAGCCCCGCAGGCAGCGCCCGAGGCGCGCTCCGCCTGCGCCCCGCCGCCGCACGGCCGCCGCTGCGGCTGGGCTCCACCCCGCGGCGGGAGGCACGGCCCCGGGCTGCCGCTCGGCCCCCAGCCCGCGGCTGAGGGCCTGCAGGCGCTCCCGCCGCCGCGCTCCCCTCCCCGGGCAGCAGCCGGCTCCCCGCACCTGCCGCCGCCTCCCCGCGTCGCGGACCCCGGGATTAAGCCAAACGCCCGGATTGCTCGGGTTCCCGCGCTCCCCGAGGCGCCGCCGCGGGGGACACCGGCCGCGGCGCTGACGGGGGGGTGGGGGTGTTGCGAGCTGGCTCCTGGCAGCCCGCCGGCAGCGGTGCCCCGGAGGCCGCCGCCGGTGCCCGGGTCCCGGGCCGCCACCGCCCCGGGGGCCCCGCGGAGGGAGGGGCCGGGCGCGCGCCGCCGGCGGGAGGGGTGGGGGCAGGGGTCACCTGATCGCCCGCGCGCCCCCGCCGCGGCCTCGCTGCCTCTCGGCGCAGGTCCCGCGCGGGGCGGTTGAAAGCATCACGTGGCCAGTCATAGAGGTGGAGGCGGGAGGATAGAGCGGCGCCGTGCTGGCGCGCTCCCCGCGCCGCCATTTTGGTTGCGGGCAGGAGCCGCGAGGTGGCTTCTCCTCAGCGCCCGGCTCGGTGCCCCCCGAGCCGCCCGCCGCGGGGGGCTGAGGAGCCGGGGTGCCCCCGAGCGTCGGTGTGCGCCGGGCGGCCCCCGCCAGGGTCCGGGCTGGGGCGCCGAGCCGAGCGGGGTGCGGGGGGGGCGAAGGCAGAGAGGAAAGAAGCCACGGCAGAGGGCGGCAGCCGCGGGCATGCCCGGGCCTCGGTGGCGCCAGAGCGTCTCTGTGGGGCCCGGGAACGCGGCGGTGCTTTGCAGAGTCACCTTGACAAAGACGAAGTGAAATTCTCCTCCCCCCCCCCAAGCGCAAGAGATGCGTTCCCTGACGAAAACAGCACGTTTTCAAGCGTTTGGGCAAGGGTGCCCTACCCCTTGGGGTGCTTCCCCCTAGCCACAGCTCTTGTCAGGTGGAAGCACCAGCTGGGGGACATTCCCCAAGCTGCTGTCTTTCCAAAAGTTGGGAGCTGCTCCTGGCTCCGTTTTCTTTTCTGCTAAAAAGCCACTCTGCGCTTGACAAGCCACCGCTTACTCCTTTATTCTGGTGATTTGGAGGACTGCTGTACGTTAAGGTGGCCTCACGCTCTTGGAGAAGTCAGAGCAGAGCCACGCTGTGGGCAGGGCTGCGGCTTTTGCCCTGCGCGCTGGCCGCAGTCCCCCTTCCCCGGCCAGGTGAGCTGCTCGTCTGTTTACTTGGTTCTGACAATGACAGTAGGTGATTCCTGGAGCAGCTCTGGAGAAGTAATTCTGCGATGCCAGGTGCTTCTCCTTCATAAAAATCCTAAAGCAGCAAAGCATAATTATTCTCTGACTCACGCTCCTCTGTAAGGTGTTGCTAAATACCAAACAAATGAGCCTGATTCTGCCTTTGGCGGTAGCAGGAAAAATCCAGTGTAACATCAGCTGGGTAGGGAACATCACTCCACACTCACTCCAGTGTCATTAGGAGCAGAGTCTGTTTCCATTGTTTATTTCCGTTTAAATGTATATACATTCCTCCCTTGACGCCTATGAGTATACTTAATTGTAGGAGTATTCACTGTCTTTAAATTCTCCTGCTTTTGACTGTTTTTTGCTGCGCTTACCCATACATTAACTGAAATTAATCAAATATGCTTCATTATCTGTCCTCCGATCTGTGCTTTATCTTAGTTTGGGAAATAGTTTGAAAATCCCCCAACAGGTCTCTGATTTCTGGGAAGGGTTTCAACTTGTGTGACCCCACTATATAAAGGACATGCTGATAATGCAGCTGCTTCTGCAGCAGGCACACAGTGGAAACTGGATTACATCACAGTGAAGTGGAAGGGGAATTTTTTGAAGAAAACGAAGCAGCACATATAAAGCCCCTAGAAATTAACAGTCTTTAAACCTAAGAGAAACAATTGCAGTTACCTTGTCTGACCTAACTTCGCTGGTCAATTCTTGACTGAACTAGAACAGAACTTCCTAAACTAATTTATGTTCTGAGAGCACATGAGGTTCTGCCAGCTTTTTCCACAGGTGGTTCACGGCACCCTATTCGTCAGCAGAATTTAAGGATTTATTTGTTTTGCCTCAGTCTGCTTTGTAGTTTCCTTGACTTGCTTGGAAACCTCGAGGCCCCTGAGAAATTTTTAGAGTTCTCAGATACCATCAGTTCAGACAATTTGTAAATCCTTACAAATCCTATGATTTGTAAATCATAGGTTTCAGAACAACAACAGACAGGACCTCTGTTTGTTTTTTTTTCTACTGCAAACACTTTGAAGTTGACTATCAATCTGTCTGATGATCAGGGCAGTCTATCCTGGGGGTAATGAAGGGAGGAGAAAACCACACTGGGCTTCGAAGCAGAGGCCTGAGAAAATCTAAGTAAGTTAAAATGCCACTAAAATTCTCCTATAACTACTTAGACTTCTCTCTTGTAGCATACTTTGCTGCAATTTGATATTTCACCTCACCTTACTCTAATCCAAAATGATGTAAGAGGGAAGTTCCTTTTTTTTTTTTTTTTTATTTACACTAAGGGAAGGTGACCAATATTGTGGTACTGGTAATAGGTACCGGAACAAATATGGCATCTAATAGCTCTCCAATTTAAAGTTAAATTCAGAGGGTTTTGACCTAAAGCTCAACAAAAACTCCACAGGGATTCTGTATACAAACACACAAAATGCACCCTTCACCAAGGGTCCAGGCGGAAGGGAGCGACGTTACAGGAAATTGTTCTTGGAGAGCCCTTCTACTTGTCAGTCACAGGCTGCTGCAAACCAGGGAGGTTAACACACCATCTAATTATTTGATGGGATTCATATTCTTTCACAAACGTGATGAATAATGCACATGTGTTTGGTCAAGCCAGAGGAAAATTGTTCCTTCTCCAGCTTATTATTAACTCCTTGTTGTATAATGTACTTGAAATAAGTTTGTTCCATGGCATTTTAATATGTGGGTGGATGATATTTGTATGTGAGTAATTTTAACTGTTACACACGCTTCTCTTTTATGTTTGAATTGAAATTAGAGAACAAAAAAAGTATCCTTTCCACCTGGGTTTGCCCCTGCTTAACGCAGGCATGTTTCCTACGATGGGTATTCTGCAGTTTTTGTCTACTCTAGCTTTGAAAGGCTGCAGTGATGGGGCTTAATCTGAAGAAAGGAGCTCATTACTGGTTTGTGTTTCTTGATATTCTGGCTTTATTTCCCATTTTTTTAGTTAATCTTATCACATGTTCATATGTGTCCTTGAGACTGTTCAAAATATTTTCCCTGTTGTTAAGCCTAGAATATCAGTGCATAGCTTTAATTTTTGTCTACTGCTTTTATTCTTACTAAACCAAACTGCATTTTAATTGTGATTTATCTTCAGTCCTCTACAGAGACCCATTTTTTGCAATTCACAATAAGTGTATTTTAAGAACAAAGTCCTTTTTCTTTTAAACAGCAATGAATGTTCATTCTCAGAGCCTTACAGAAATTTAAACAACTTCTGTACATCCCTTTGAGAGCACACACCGCTCCCAGATTTTCTGCTCCAACTCTCTTCATTCCAATTTTGTAGGAACTTCGGAGGACTGCTGCTTTTCAAGACGAGCAAGACTGGGGTCCTGGAGCCCTCTGCTGGGTATCTTATAGAAGGCAGACAACTGAAAGCATAAGTCATTACTCTGAAAATGCTATTGCCGTGCTCTCATATTTCTTTCGCAGTTGATTACAAATGTGCTTAATTTGAAATCCATAAGATGTTTCTTTCCGTTGCTCCTGGGAGGACTCATGTTACAATTTTAGAGTCTCACAGGTAAATTAATCTGCATCTCGAGGTTACAATTAGATTTGTTAGAGCCTTTTTGTCTTTACCCTTCCTTGGTAACAGGAAACTTCTATGCGAATATTTCCTTGGTTCTTTTTGTCACTCTTTGCCTCCTCTTATTTACTGCTACGTGTACATCTCATCACAGTTACAAAGGTCTTGTAGTCAAATAACAGACAATTCTGAGGTTGGCTGTGACAAATGAAGCTGTTTTATTCCTGTATTGTGACTTATTTAGCTTTCTAGTGTTCACGGGTATAAAAACTTTTTTTTGTGGGTGACAGAGAAATGAGCAATTTATCTAAAAATAAATAGTGAAGTATGTGAATAATAAGTAAATGAATAATTTGTCTGTCGTCTTTCTGTCAGGGAACTGACTGTGCTTTACATTTGTGTCTTATAATTTTATATACAGTAGGCTGGAGCACAGAAAGATGACATGTATTTCTAAAAGTCTCAGTATGAGTCTGTGGCAGAGCCAGAAAAAGGAAGCAGGAATTTGTGTTCCCTGACTCATCCTACAGTTAGAAGTGTGCTACTTAGGAGCATTTCTGAGGATGTGAAAAAATAATTGGGGAACAAAGGGTTTTTTCAGTCTCTGATTACAATGTGTTGAGCAAAGCTAGTCTATAAGGGGCCAGGGTGTCTCAATCTGCTCCTTCGATTTGGCCAACTGTAAAGGAGCCGTAAGAAGGTGATACTGAAGAGCCCTGAAGAGGCTTTTGTTCTGCAAAAGGCCCTTGATGCTGTTACATAGGATGGTGATGTACTTAAGCCAGTGGAAAAAGTAATTCTAAAGTTGGTGGTAGTTATAGCAAAAAGAACTTCCCAGCTGGCAATGTCAGATGATCCCACAGCTAGGAGGAGCTTTTAGACTGCTAGGTATTTGGACACGGTGTCCTGGGTGCGGATCTTGTAAGTGCTGCATGCTCTACATTGGACAGCTTTTCTGAGCTTCTTGTAGGTGTAGCTAGTTAGAGTTCAGTAATAGGCTGGGTCTCAGTCATTGCATATGACTCTCAGAATGCACGCTTTCTTTTTTATTTTTTGGCAAGTGTGATACAGGGCTTTCTCAGTACTATTTCTAGCCTTGGACAACAGTCTGCTACCGATGTTGTGCTGTTCTGAAGCACCTGGCACTTGCAGCATGAATACTGTTGTGATCTCTTGCACTTTACCTGTGAATGCAGGCCCTACTGCCAAGAACTTTCTGACCCTAGAATACTTCTTCTCAGCCATGTGCCAACGTAGATATTGGACAGTTTGCCAGTCCACGCCCAAACTGTTTTAAATTTAATTTATTGGAAGCTTGTTAGTTTGTCATGTGTATTATAGATAAAATGTCGACAGGATCTGTTCTTCCGTCGCATTCATATGTGAAAGTCGTTTCTGTCTTCTATTTTTTGTAGCAGCTAACTCAGCCAGAATGCAAGTGTGAAGGCTTTCCCTAATTTAGAGGAATTTTAAGAACTGGACAATTATGCTACATATTTAGCTATATCTGAATGTCTCTGCATTTACATAATAAATGCCTGACTTTTGCAGTTGGCAGAACTAAAATATGGAGAGGATCAGAACATGATTTAAGCACTCTGTCTTACTGCTATCTCTAAGTTCTTTTGTTCGGATGGAATGGGAAAAATGTAGCTATTTCTGTACTGCAAAGAGCACAGGACACTCGGGTTCTGATCCTCACCTCCCTTAGGTATTATCCTCATTTCACAGATGCCCAAAGTAAGGCAAGCAACATTTCACCTTTTTTTCTTACAACACTTTGAAATCTGCTACTGAAAAGTGTATTAAAAAGCTACACGCTTCTTATATAATTATGTAGCTTTTCTTTAACGTATCCAACTACTTCATCTCAGGCAGACTGAAAAGAGGAAGCATACTCAGCTAGGATAATGTACCTGCCTGCAGAGCATTCTGATTAAATTATACACCATAAAATTATACTTGAGTAAATCATGTAATAAAAATAATAATATTAAAAAAAAGGATGCTGCCTTCAGGAGTTCCCTCAAGAGCTCCAGGCAATTTGTGTCTGATGGCTGTTATTTCTGATATCTGGAAAATATTCCCTGGATGTGTGTTCAGTTCCTTGCCTTCTTTTGATGCCCTGCTCTTGGAGGGTTCTGCTTTTCAGATTTGACTGGCAGAGAGAAGAAGAAGTAAAACGAGTTTGAAAAATTAGGGTTAGGAGACAAATTCGTTCTGAGCAGCGGTGAACAAAAGTTGCAGTATCTGAGAGCAGGCATGGCCTTCAAAGAAATGTTTAGTAGTTTCAGTCAGGTTTCCGTAGGCACATACTAGTAAAACCACTGTAACAAGCATACGCTGGAGGGTGAATGTTGTTAAATAGAACTTGCCATCTTCTAGTTTGGGCTGTACAGAAATTACCCTCTTCATACAGCACGGTCTGGTTAACCAGAAGGATAAGTTCACTCCCTTTCTTATTTTACTGTACTACTGATTGCTTCCCGTGGAATCGATTAGTCCTGCAGTTTGAGAGAAGTGCACTCATTTCCTTGAGGTAGCCCAGTGATTTTGCTTGTTGTCCAAGACCGAGAGTCCTTGACCCCGGTTTTTGGGCGGCAGCAGGCGGACTGACGCGCGGGAGAAGGGTGGCAGCGCCGGGAAGGTGCCGAGGGCGGCTGCTGAAGAGCAGCGCAGCCGCTGAGCACTAGGGGCCACTCTGAGGCCGCGGCAGGAGCCTCGCAACTCGGCGGCGTCCCGGCGGAGAGGGCGAGGAGCGTTAGCTCCCGGAAAGCCCCGTGCGGGAGGGAGCCCGGCCGCGCTCCTTGCACACCCCTCCAATGACGCTACCAGAACAAATAGCAAAAAGGTGAATCAGGGGCCACCGGTAGTGGATTCAGCCCCCACGTGAGTCAGGGCCAACAGCAGGTGCTTCAGATGGGAACTAAACCTCCAGAGTTAGCAAATATAATCTCCCAGCTTCAATGGCTTTGTGCACAGGTGTCCTCACTTCTGACCTATTAGCCAGATGGGCTCAGAAGGAAGGAGGACGAGCAAGGTGAAAGGGCAGTTATAGCTCACTGGATGGGATTTCATGAGAGTTTAAGGATGATCTGAAGACCTGTGGCTCTTAGAGCATTTCTGCTGGTACAGTCCCTCTGCAGGTAGGTCTATAAAAGTCTGTGATCAATAGAAATGTGGTTAACAATCCCCTCCTTCACCATTCCCATACATGTCCTAAACATTGCAGCATTGTACTGAGAACCAGACATCAAAACTGTCTATAATCTGAGTAAACTAATGATGGGCATGAGTCACAAACCTCAGCATGGGGTTTGTGTAGCTCAGAAGTTGCAGGAGTATCTGAAGAAAGGTTTGGCTTGTTGTCAAGATAAAGGCTAGTTGTGGAGTTTGGATTCAGATCAAGGCTGAAATGTGAACTAAATTTTTGATGGGGCAGCATCTTTTCTGGGAAGTGAGTCTGCTTTACTGAACAATTTGAAAGTGAATGCTTTGAAAGTGAACACTTTCTGTGAATGACCCAGACTATACATCTTTTAAAAAATACTCTCTGTTCATACAATGTAATGTTAGCAACGTGAACATGTTGCTTCAAAGTACTGAAGAAGCTTCCTGAATAGGGGTGATGAAAGCAGAGAAAGATACATATGTTTATATGGAAGGGTTTACCAATGTAACCTCAGAGTTGTGAGTTAACTGTGTGGCTTGTAGTACTCAGCCTTCAAGATGAATACACGTCAGTCTGGAGGAAGCAGGAAGGGATAAATCCTGGTAAAAATCCTAGTCATTGATGCGTATTATTTCTCTTCAATTACTTGGTATTCCTACATAATCAGGAAGAGTGTGCAATGCATTGCTAAGTGAGTTATGTTGGTCTCAAATAGCAGGCTTATAGAGAAAATAAGATCTTCGCTGCTATTAGCTACAGGAGTCTTTCAGGCAGGAATGGTAGAGGTACATGTCTCACAGCTGAGTTTTTTGGAGTGCTAACTTCCCAGGGACATTAGCATTGCTTTGGTGGCCTTGTCTTGTGCAGCCCTCCTGTGTGAACTGTGATTGGATTCAGCCTTGTTATGGTGGAGGTGTGTGTGGGGAATTTGACCTCAACAGAGTTAAGTACTCAGAAAGAATTGCTCTTGACAAAGTGCACATATAATGCCTTGTCCGGCTGTTTTGTTCTCTTTACCAATTGGTCTGTACAAAGAACAAATATGTGTTACAGTAAATATCTGTTTGACTTAGCTCAAATGGTAGAGGATTGTATTTTTGGTGCTGAAGTTCCTGTATTTGCTCCTTGCTGACCAGTTTAAACATCTGCTACGTGGGGGTCATAAACCTTACTAGTGAAATGTAGCCAGCACGGGCTAGAAATTTTGTGGCACTTCAGTAGCCTGGCAAAATGGTTTCTAGTAAAAAGTAACAGAAAGAAATATTCTGTCTCTCCTGCCACCGCCTACCTTCTGGAAAAATTACCTTCTAGCAGAGTGATTGTTCAGTAATGTATAGAAAGCTCATATGTATTTTTCTGTCTGTCTGTGAATACGTGAAGGTGTATTGTCCTATAGTTGTCTAACCCCACTAAGTAATCCATCTGGGGTTCACTAGGTGTGTGAACTAGAGCCTGGGTACTTATCTAAGGCAGGATGTTGGGTCAGTTTCTGTTTTCCCTAACTTGAATTTAAATGCAAGAAGTGACTACTTTGAAGTAGAGCATTCTCAGGTATTAAGGAAGGAGTTTGGTCTTTCATATTTAAATTACACTGCCATCGCACGCATACTCTTTTATCCATGAAGCCACCCAAGTCCTAACCTGGAATTTCAAGGTTTTCTGTCGGCAACATCCATCTTCTGTGGCCCTCCTCATATTAGCATTGATCTACAGGGGAAATAGAGAACACGGCTGTGTTATTATATACCCAGCTGCAATTTCTGTTCTAGTGATTGAGTGTACATACAGAATTTTTGAAACATGGCCATTCTAACTTATTTTGTCTTCCTGTCAATAGCGTGGCACTTGTCCAAATTATGGATCGATATCAGCTGATCTTTTTATGTTAAACTGTAATGAAGTTGCCTCTCTTATTGGAGATGTGATCTTGCTTCAGGCAATGCTTTTAACTGAGAACTTTTGGAAAGGAAATGGGGGAGAGGGGAAACAGAAGTGGAGGAAAGACATGGGGAGGAATGAGCAAAAGCCAATGGGGAGAATAGCAGCAGAAAAAGAAAGAGGTAGGAATGGAGGAAGAGGGACTGGGTTCTGAAGAGAACTGGCTCGTTAGGATTTGTACTAGCATGGGTAAGAACTGTTGGCCTCTACTCTGTTGTTCAAAGTACTGTCAAAAAGCCAGTGGTAGACACTGGGAGTGAAAGCCTGGCTCTCTTGAAATCTCAGGCAATGTTACCTTTAAATTCTATTTGTGGTTGCCTCACTGTTTCATACAGTTTGTGAAACCAAATAATTTAAAGAACAGAGGAAAAATGGGATGAGGCAAGGAGTGGGAATGAGAAATGTAAAAGGGGATATTAGATCAGCCATTCTTTCCCTTGCAGGGAAGCACTACAGGATCATCTCTACAGTGACTTCTCCAGGTCTTTATCTAGCTCTGAAGAGTTTCAGGATATCTGTGTTGTGCACTAGCTGTAGCACAGAATAGGTGAATGCCTATCATTTCATAGTGCTGCCCCTGCTTTTACTTTAATCTTATTTCACTTTCTTGGACAAAATGTAGAGGGGAACTTTAGTAATCCCATTTCTAGGGTAAAAGGTTTGTGGAAGAAAGAGATGGTGTGTCAGGCTTTTAGAAGAAGAGTCTGGGGGGACTATGTTAACTTTATTTTATTGTGAAAAACAGCAAAGAGGGCAACTTGGTGGGTATGGAACTGATAGTCAATGGTTGACGTTAACACACACTTTCCTTTCTAGGAGCAAAATGATGCTGATATTTGGTCTTTTTTGTGAGGCGTTTAAGTTGGTTTCTTTTGTGGCCTCTTCCACAACTGTCTCTGAGCCACTCTGTTGCATCTTAGTTTGGGTTGCTATGGATATGTGCAAGCTGGAGAACCCAGAAATGCTTCAGAGTCCAAGTGTGCCTGTCTTTGTCCCGTATGGGATGGGAGGGGTATGCCTGAACATGCACCAGTTTATACACCAGTTCCCCCTGGCGTCTCTACAGAGGCAGGTAGGCACACCAATAGGGAGGGAGCTGTGGGACACACTAGCCTGGTCGCTGAGCTGGCTGACAGGAGGATGGGGAGCCTGGGGGGCATTGCAGCAAGGACCTCTTGCTCAGAGTAAATGCAGCCAGTCTTGCATTCTAGCTCTCCTCTACAGAGTACGTGGAGTTCCCTGGAGGGATTCTTCCACTAAATCTACATTGGTGTGTAGTCCCAACCAGCAGAGCTTTGCTTTTATATAATTGTATGTAAAAGATTGTTAGTTTCTTATGTAGTTTATACTTTCCTTTCCTCTTGTTTTGATCTCTTTCAGCCCTACAAAGCAGGATAGGATAAATAGCAAAACACATCTATACAGGTATATATCACTTTTTATCTGCAAGGGTCTCCTCTAATTCCTTTTCCTGTCATTATCTCACCATTCTCCCTTAGAAGGATATTTCACTGCTGTTTTGTCTTGGCACTTCCACAATTTGCTTGGTGAACTATATGAAAGTACTATTAGAAGAAAAATTCTGAACCGCCTTACCCCACAGTGCATAGACATGAACAGAGTCTGCAATAAAAAGAGGGAATCTCTTTATGAAAGTAGTTCTCAAACTGGAGTTATCCAAGAGCTCTGCTTAATTAAGGGTATTTTGTAGGAGGCCTAAGCTTTTTTGCTCTTATATGATGCTCGCATTCAGCCTGTTCTTCATTCTCTTCCTCTTTTTTCATATTACATTTTACCACAGTTTTTGCTGTCATTCTTCCTGACACCGCCCCCCGACTGTACCGGTTTATAGCTCTTTCTGGATCAGGAAGCTGTGTACGTATATCTTTCTAAATGTTATTATTACTCTTATTTACTTCATGGTAGCATCTAGAACGACCCATACAAGCACAGAGTGTTGGATTTGAGAAGCATATGACAAGATCTTCATAAGACTTGAAAATGTTTGGGTAGGGCAGATAGATAGAAAAACTGAGATAAGTAAGGGATATTGAGAAACAAAGCAAATGGTTTGTTTACGGTCAGACAAGTGTAGCTGAGTTTGGAATTGAATTTATATTGCACAGTCTCATATGGATACCTTTAATCCCAAAGATATGCTTTCCTTCTTGGAACCTTAAGCAAAGAATACCTAAACAAGACTATATCTAAATATCTCAAGACACTTTCCTGTTTTTTAGGGCCTTGGTAAGTGAGGGCAGTGTTGTTATTCTAGTTCGGCAGGTGAAGTACTGAGACACAAAGACAATAATGTAAATCTGCATTTTAAGTTCTTGCTCAATCATTCCATCTTAGACAAAAAATTCTTTGTTCTACATCATCTATTTTATTTCTGAACTGTTTCATAAACAGAATACATGTCAGCTTGGATGATTTATGTGCAGACTGTTGAATAAAGATGGATTGTGAAACTGGAAAGAAGTAAACTCAGTTGTAGTCTAACTTTACTCATAGTAAAAGAGTTACACCACCAATAAATTTGCCCCACTACTCTGGAAATCAGAAGTCAGGCTTAATGGCAGATGTAAATACAAGAAGGGCAGTCATGACTGTGGGAGCGTTGTATGGGAGAATTGTGTGCGTTACAAAGGAACAAAAATGATAGAATTGTAGTTCAGGGTCTTGTCTGTCTTCTGTTAGCAAACAGGTTACCATAATTGGTTTAAACCCATTTCTGGTAAAATTAAATTGATTCCAGTGGATTTATACCAGGGATTAATTTATTCTCCAGTTTTCATTGTTTTTCAAGCTCAGAAGGACTGTTAGCTTGTATACTGTGGCCTGCTGCATACCACAGGCTGTAGAATTTCACCCAGTTGTTCAGGATCAAACCTAGTAACTGGTGCATTTTGAAAAAAGGCATCTTTCTGCTCTGAAAAGTCTCAAGAAATGGAGGAAGTGCTGTTGGAAGCTTGGTCCGGTGATCAATCGTTCTTTTTCTTGAACAAGGCTGAGACTTTGGTTCTGTTCCTAATTCTGTGGCAGTCAAACTTCCTCTCTGTGCCTTAATTTCCCTGCCTATAGCTTGGAGATAGAATATTTAATCTCATCTGGAAGTAAACTTAAAATTCACAGCAGAAGACTGATAAATGTGAATAAAATATCACTCTCTGATTGTAGTCAGCTCTCTCCTCTATCCTTTTTGTTCTTCTGCGTTTCTCATTTTGCTTTTCCCATCCATAGGTCTCTGATATTTTCACTGAAGGCAGTAAATGATGTGCTGACCTTCTACTGTCTTCTGATTGTATCTACTAAAATTTTATCTATGTTTTCTTAAAGGAAAATACAAATTAAAACAATTTTAGAGAAAATTGCATCTATTCGAATAGAGAAAATACCAAGTTAGCCTTTCATTTGTTCATATTACAGCACTTCAAGAACATGTTTTGTTGCTGTTATTTATGTAGCTGTGTAATGAGACAGGAGGTTCGTAAGGTTTTTTGTTCCATGTTACATTTCGGCTTTCTTTTAGTAATTACTGTAGCAAATCTGTCTGCCAAGGATCTCATAGCTGTGTCACTTAGCTTTTGGGACAATGATGGCAATGTTGAAGTTGGAATTCAGATTTTGTGTCTCAAAACCCATGGTTTCAAGCGCCCAGAGACAATGGTACATAGGGCTTGTGTTATGTTTCTATCCAGGAGAGCCTGTGGCCTGCAACCCAGGGACTTGGTTCTGGATTATCTCCTGTTTCAAGCTGGGCATTTGTAGCTCTTGATGCCAGTATAAAAGAGAACTGACTTACGTTTTCCTTGTTGATAAGTTTTAGGAATAGGGACTGACAGCTGGAGGCTCTGTAAAGAAAGGACCTGTAACCAAATGGTCCCATGGGATATAGGCACTTCGTTAGAGTTCAATATTATAGTGACAGGTACCTTAGAAGTAAGATCTAAAGATCAGATTATAGGGCAAATGGAAGCCCCAGTTTCCAAGTGTGATTTGCTGTCAGTAATGGTGTCGTGGGCATGAGTGTCTTGAGCAATACATGCATCACTGACAGGAAAGGCTCAGGAAGGCAGTGCAGCCTCTCTGCTTCTTATCTTGGTTTGGCATTTTATTAGATGCTAGGATCAGTTTAGTCCCTGTTGTTTCCACAAACAATATGAGGCTCTTGCCTGCAGACTGCTTTACGAAGGGTTGGCCCCTCTCAAGCCCCACCACCAACGGCTTTGTAGTTGCTCTTGCTCCCCTGTTATTTGCCAGCCAAGAGATACCACACGATCACTGTCGTCTTTGCCTCTGTAGGTCTTAGAGATTGATAACGGTTGCTATTTTCCCCATACCTTCTTGGTGCTTTTCCAGTTCCCTCTTCTGCTGGTACTCCTAGATCCCCCTCTCCTGTTCCTGATGGTTTGGAAGGCTTGGTCCTGGGGGCTTGTCCTGCCCCTCCAGCGTTCACCTTGCCTGGTGCTGCCTTGTTGCAGCCTTGGTCCCCGGGGGCTTGTGTGTTCTGCCTCTCCAGCGTTTGCCTTGCCTGGTGCAGCATTCAAGCGACACCTTAATAAAAAGCTTTCCTCCCTTATCTCCTCTCTGCTGCTGTGTCACTGGGCTGGGGATCGGGTTCCCCTCTCTTTCACACGCACACCTGGTCATAAAACACTGGGTTTGTTTTTAACCTCAAACCAGGGAGCTTTAATTAAAGAGACAGTGACCTCTTTTATGAGTTTGCTCGCATAGGGTTTCAGGGCTATTGTCACATACAGCTCACATAACAGTGCACCATTGCACAAAGCTCCATTTACACATCCTTCCTCAGCTTTTTTCCTCTCCTCTTTTTGTTTTCCAAACGCAGAAGGAGGTTGTTTTCTTGTTTACCCCTAGGCAAAGTTGTCTCTCATGTTAGTAGCCTATGGCTAACAGTCTCTTTGAAGAGAACCTACCTTTCTTACTAACAACACATAGATGTCATTAGGCTTGGAGAAATGTTGTTCTCTAATCTATGCAGGAAATCATCTTCCTCTCCCTAAATTTGCTGGATATGAATGACTAGTTAAAAAGGATCTCGCCCTCTGCTCCATTGTCCTTAGCTAGTTCTCATAGCTGTAAGATGGAATTTTTGTGTTTCTTATGACAAATACTTCTTAGTATTCATTGTTTTATTTACCTGTATTCATTAATTTTCAGGTGTAATAAGCAGTCAATAGCAACAAATAGAATTTTTTTTATATACACTCAAGAATGATATGCGCAGGGACAGGCAGTAAAACTTCTCCACAGTTTTACACAGAATAGTTTACACGTAATTTACAGAAAAATGTTCACAAATACACACACATGTATCCCCATGCACATGTATTCAAAGATACACAAACAGAAAGACAGACAGGAGCACGTATGCAGACCAGAACTTAAATTTGAGGTATGCAGGCTTCTAAAAAAGGCACTCGTGCACAGAAAAGACACAGCTGGGGCACAGAGACAAGCAACCACATAATTGGTGGAATACAGAAGTGCACATGGGGGATATATACACACAGAGCAAGAAAAATACCTGTGGAAGAGTGCAGGTGTCCCCAGAGAACAGCCTGTACATAGACCTTCAGAAGCAGGTACAAGGATAAGTCTGCAGGAAAACATATATGTAGAAATTTACATATGCCAAATAACTCGAAGTCATATATCAGTTACTGTGGGCACATAACAGCATGTTCAGGTGCTGGAATTTTCACTGAATTGCACAATGTCTTTGCTTTCAATGGCATTGCTTTCAGTAAAAGCTCACTAATATGAAAAAAATTACATGGTTTAGCTGTGAAGATTGTAGATATGACAACACATGCACTTATGCATACAGATACGTAGATATATATTGATGCAAATCCAGATACTTCTTGTTTGTTGGTTGTTTTTTTTTTTTTACTTAATATATTAATACAGATTTGCCTAGACACAAATATACCACACACACAGACCCTTAGACACACACAGATATACCCACGTCTATGTTCATTGAGAGAGACTCACTCAATATCTGTGTATGTGTGTGTTGGGAGAGGGTCATAACCTCCTCCATTCTTCTCCTGAAGGGGTTTGGATAATGAAGGGAAAAGAAATGAGGCCTGGGGCTAATTTGTAGTGGCATTTCCTGGCCTCTCTTCTGCCAATGAAGCTCCGTTTCATCTTTAGCCTTATCAATTCTGCAGTCATGTGGCTTTCCGCTTGGACGCCTCTGTCTCTTCACCCTCCTCCCCAATCTCCGATGCTAATGGAAACTTCGTTAATGCCATTAATCTGCTGACCGGGACAAGTCAAAAACATATCCACACAATCCGAGCCAGGGCTGCAAGTGTCCTGGGGCTGCCAAACAGAGGCACCCCCTGTGTTCATTGCATTCCTGAAAGAACTTCATATTGATTTCTTTCTTTCTTTCCTTCTCTGCTTTCTTCCTTGACGACAGTGCATCCTTCAGAACGGGCACCAAGTAGATGGCCTTTTCTTCCTGATCCCTCATAACGATATTTCTGCAAGAATCCTCTCCCTGCCCCTTTCCCTAGTTGCAGTGCTCGTGCCTTGTTTCAGTGTTCCCTCATGGCAGCATTTTTTTTCTTATGCTGTCTTTCATGACAGACTTGTTACTGCTATTTTTCCTCTTGCCTAGTAGAATTTCATAACTAACCAAATGTTGTGAGAACCTGCCTGAACTGGGCTAAAATAAAAAGCATTCTACTCCACCTGGATATTAGCTGACGGGATACAGGCAAGTGTTTCATTATCCAACCGCTGTTGTTTATTGATTGTGCCGTTGCCACCAGTTCAGTACTTGAAGGGCTGTGCTGTGGGGTGCCCTGTCCTCTGAAACGTTCTGAGCTCCCCTAAATCACTTTTGGGACGTGAGGACATATCATTGCTTTGCATTTTACTAGTATGCTGGGTTTTGTAATGTTTCACCATTGCCTTCTATCACAATTGAGTATCATTTTTCAGTAACATACCATTCTCTTAGCTATGACTTCAACTTTCCCTGCCAGTGCAGCACACCTGCAGAAACTTGCGGCTCTGAGCGATGACTCACTGTCTCCTTATGCCATAGTATTGTCCAGTGGCTGAGCATGTGGAAGTTCCACATGTCAGGATTACGCTGGCTGAGGTCTCACTGAGAAGAGAAAATAGACTCTGTTTGATACTTGTTTTAGGAGAAATTTTCCATGATAATCAGAGTTCGTAGCTGGCTCTTGAGAATGTCATGATGTTGAGTGATCTGTATTTGATCCAGGAATCCTTGTATACATAAATGAAATAGTGACAGTGGAGGAGGAAAAGACAGCTAGGAAAGGCATGCCGTCAGAGTTGTGACATACGGATATGTTTAGAAAAAAAGCATCAAATTGATGAAAACAAGGAGAGAAGTTGGCAGTTCAGCATGAGCTTTGATGATGTCAGGCTAAATCTGGAATGATATGGGCCATGACAGAAGTCTGAGCCTTAGTTGCCACCTTCGCACAGACATCACAGTAAAAAGGGATTGTTTTACAAGGAGAGAAGACAAAGAAGCTTCAAGTTCTTCAGTCCTGGTGGGGGTTGAAGTCAAAAGTTCATCCTCATGTAGTTTTGGGTACAGAGAATGCATGTCGCTTCCCACCAGCCAGGAGATGCTCCACTGAACAGAGCATCTTCCTCCTCCAGCCAGTTGTGGGATAAGACATACTTTTTCATCTCCAGGGAAGATGAATGCATTGCACTGTCTGATATAGAAGGATTGGTACCATGCTTGTTTTTTGGGCATCACTGAATGAGAGGGGAGAGGAAAAAAGGAAGAGAGCA
Organism: Nipponia nippon; assembly: GCF_047370975.1. Lineage (NCBI taxonomy): Eukaryota > Metazoa > Chordata > Aves > Pelecaniformes > Threskiornithidae > Nipponia > Nipponia nippon. The sequence goes on from NW_028262347.1 coordinate 104,646,751, forward strand.
TGTGACACCTTGGTATAAAAGAAAAAAGGCAGCTGGGATACTCAGTGCCCCAAAATTCCTAGTTAGATGAGTGGGACAGGATCTGTAAACCTAAGACCAGTACCTGCTGGGGCACTTTCAGAGCCCCAGTGAAAGCAGAGAACTAAAATCAAATACTTGTAGCCTTAGCAAGTGTCAGGGCAGTTAACAACAGCTCATACAAGAACACTCATTTTGGTTCAGCTGTTAAGTTTGCCTTCTCTTCTTCATATCCTGTGACTGGCGATTTGAAATGGAAAAGTGCTCATGGTGAAGAGAAGTCTAGTGCCCTGGGACATGCTGGTAGGAGATTTTTAGCATCTTTTTACTGCCTTAAGGAAGCTACCAGTACCTAAGCGAAATTCTTGTCTGGCATAGCACAGCAATAATACACAGCCTGTGATGCTGCAGTGGTTATTGTGCTAATCCTGGAGTCTCTGCCACGTGCATGGAGGGAACGATTGTGCCACACCGCCCTGTAGTAGGTCCGTTACTAGGAAAAAGATCAAGGGGGTGAGTAGTTTGTGTGTACCAGGCTGCTTCATTCCAGGGGGTACCTTAATATAGCAGCAGAAGCACCAGGCAACTAAGCCCTATCCTAGATATTACATTGTCCTGTCCAGTGACCTTGGCAAGTCATTTCATCTCTTTCTTTGTCTAGACTTTTCCTGTTTAGTCCACTCATATCACAAACTTCTTGAGTAAGAAGTGTTTCTTCCAGCAAGGGAGATGGTCCTTATCTTGACTAAAGTCTCTCAATACTACAGTAATATAACAACCTATGCCTCCATATGGCAGGAATTATTCATTAGACTGAGAAGTAAAAGGTGGTTTCAGTTTCTGATTGGCGCCAAGAAATAAATTAATTCAGCAAAGCCTGCATTAGCTACCTTGGGTACTGGGAGCATCCCAGCTGTGGCAGCATAGAGCCTATCGAGGTTAAATTTGGATCATGTCATGATGCAGCCTTCATGCTGGGAAAGAATTTTAAAATGCCAGTGCTGTATGTCTTATGACCATTCCTATTTGAATGCCACTGCTATGCACAAAACTTCTGCTGCCCACTGCTTGGTATGCTCTGATCCATCTTTTGCTCAGTCTTTTCTAACTGCTAGCCTCATAAGAGCTGTCATACTGCTTTGCACATTCTGCCCAGCTTCCATTTTGCCATGGAAAATGTTCCAAAAGAGGTGGTAAATGCAGTTTTTCAGTGAAACAGTATTTTGTTGCAGTCATGATGCTCTAAAGATACAGAGTAGGTAAAGTTTATAGGTTGAAATGATGTCAATATATCCATTGGTCTGAAAAAACAGGCTTTTTTTCTACCTTGTCCCGTTTTCTTTATTACAAGATTTTTTTACTTTTTTTTTAAATGAAGTCTGTGGGGTGGTAGTCAGGCAGGGTAGCTTTTGCTTCTGGTTCTGTTACAAATGTACGTTTTGATCATGAGAAGACATACTCTGTCTTTGCATTACCCAAATGTAAAGTGAGGAAGACAACAATTCCTTCTCGCATTCTTTTCTGTCTTGTCTAATGTAGACTTGCCCAGCGCGGTGTCCCTTTCTAGTCAGCGAGCCGCAGCCTGGGTTGATGAGCTGCTCTTGTCTCTGTTAGGTTTTTTTGTGCAGGCTGCGTGGACCTCTGGGTTTAGATCCAAAGGCTGGAAACCCACCCATATTCAAACATCTCTTTAGCTTATATTTTAACGGCATATGCGTAGTACTTGGTGCGTTGTGATGTTGGTATGCTGCTGTATCACTGAGGGATAAACAAAACATAGTATTGTAGCGCTCTCTCCTTTCTGTCTACATTTATAGTGCTACTATCTTTGCTTTCCTCTTATTATAAATTTGATTTCTTTCTACTGATAAGTGTCCTGTGAGTAATCCTTAAGCTTTCCTGGGGGGAAAAAACAACATTTTGATGAGTACAGCTGTTTCTGGTGGTAACTGCAGCAAAGAGCTGAAGGCTTTGTTGCTCTAAATTTAACAATGGTGGAACAAAATCTAGGGAGTGGCCTTGCCTGGAGACATTGCCTACCAGTTCATGGCAAGTGAAAATTGATGTGACTCATCGCAAAATGTAGTACTTTTTTTGATGCAGAGAGTTAGAAATTCCCACAAACACAAATGAATCTATGTTTTAAAATCCTTGCAGTCAGCAGGGGAAGAAACTTGTTCCTTGCTTTAATGAAAGCACAATAAAAAGTAATACTTGCAGAGTTTATTTAATTCAAAGATGCCAGGCTCATTTGAAAACTGATGATAGAATATGATTCCACCTCGAATTAGTACGTAAGAATCATGTTTACTACTTTCAAAATACAGTCACTTCTAAGATGGGATGTTGGAGATGTTTAACTTAAAAAATCCCCACAAATCATGGGGGGCAAATTAGGACAGGAAAAATAGAAATGAAGGAATAAAACAGAGGGAAAGAGTCGTCATCATCCTTACAAACCTTGCCAAAAAGAAGTCTTGTAAAGTCTTGCAACAAAAATGTTGCAAGAACCTCTGGTTTACAGTCTTAGTGGAAAGTCTTTTAAGTCCTGCAGCATGGTGCCTCCTACCACCGACTGGAGACACCAGCTCACTGCTTTAGCGACACTGCTGTACGCAGCACAGCTCTTTGGAGGACTACGAAGCAGTCAGCCAGCCAGTCTTACTTTGCTTATGAGAACTGACAGGATGACAGCACAAATGACTCCAAACTATTCTGCTTGGCCTGTAGGTGTTTAAATGGGGGCAAAATCCTGCTCTCTGTTTCCCCAGAAGGTAATAGGTAAATGCCATTGACTTGAAAGGGAACAGGTTTATGCTCTGTTTTTGCATTAGGTGCAAGGAAGTGGTGGTCCTTGTTTCTAAGAATTTGCAAAAGCTGTTTAGCTTCATGTAAGAAAGCTGACCAAATCGCGTACTGAGTGCTTAAAACTGCAGTAGAAATCTTTAACCTGAAAAGCCTATAGTCCAAACTGTTGGTTTTGAATCTGATTCATGAAGCCATGGTAGGCAAGCTGCACCTACTCCTTGGTATCCCCTTCAACTGCAACGTTTACCAGCTCATCAGTTCTTGTGTCTGTGCTGGAATGTAAGAATAAAGTTTGAGAGTTATCAGTCTATTAGTCCAAATTCTTGGGAACTCCTAATTTAAACAGGCAATGGAGGTGGTGTTAAATGAGTTTTACGGAGTGTATAAATGTCCTGGTTAGATCACAATTCATGGTTGATTTTTTTCTGCCTCACATATGAACTCATCTATTCACCGAAACTTCAACTGATATCCTCTTCAGGGGCATATGTCTTTTGTGGGTGGGCCTGAAGAGAATTTATGAAAAGAAATGTTTCTTTGCAGTACTAAAAGAAGAGCTGTAAGAGAAGCTGGAGGTTGGCACTGTGGCAACTGCTGCTCTAGGATACTGTTCTGGGCTTTGGTGCTAACGAACAAACACGCTTTTCTTTTCTTTTTTTTCTTGTTGCTCCTTATACCACAGCTGAGGGGATGGCACCTTGTCTATTCTGCTAAACTCCATCTAGCTTGAGTTGCTGAAAGACACTGTGGTTTGTAGTTTGGTTGCCTATATGAAGTAAATGTGCTGGTCTCAGCCAATTTCCTCAGACAGCCCTATGAGTGACAATAATGGTAATCTAGTTGTTTATTTCAGGTTCTTCTGAAGTGGGGTCGTGAAGGAGGGCTTGTCCTATTGCTGCTCTTATTATATGATCTCTTTAAAGGACAGAGGAGAATCAGGGCTTGGGGTAAAGTCCTAAGACTGACCTCGATATCCAGAGCTCCAGCCTGACCTTAAATCCGCACAGGGAAGTTACCAGACACTTTTGTGATGTGAGTCTGGGCTCCACTTTTCATCTGACAGAGCAGCAGTTTAGGAATCAGCACTCTGTTTGCCCTACTTACCCCAGTATTAGCTTCTAACACAGGAAAGCTGTTGGCACAGACACCAGACTGTCACTTTTGTGCCTGAGGGAGGAAAGAGAGGAGTCCTCACCCCATCTTCCTTTTCAGACAGTCTCCAGGAGTTTTGGAAGGAGCTTTTTACAAGCCCTCTTCTATTGTTGGCCAGGAGACAAAGGATGGAGGAGCTGGATTTAAGCATAATGACGTGAGCTCCTCCATGCAGAAAAACCCAGCTGAGAGACCCCCCCTGCTCCACACACACACAAAAAAAGGAAGAAAGGGGGAGAAAATCTTTGAAAATAACTAATTAAA